>NC_132855.1:38051721-38363221 GCF_048164855.1 Canis lupus baileyi
TTGCCCTCCATTCCCTGCAATATTTATTCATTCTTACTGCACCCCGAGATCTTCTAGAGTAGGCTGCTTCTGAAATGGGCTCCTCCTGGCAATATTTTTAAAAACCAGAACCTGGGTAGGTTCTCACTTGATACCAGAATTGGATGTGTCCCTTCATCCTACAACATGACCCTAGGCTCTATCCTCAATTCTGATGTGACACCTTTTAGTTTCCCACCTGTGCTCTGAGGCCCATCCCCTTCTACCTCTTCCAAAACTTAGACCTTCCTCACTGTTGTACCAGTATTTCCTTTCCCGCCAGTATTTCTGACTCCCTCTCTGTTCTAGCAAATAGGCTTCAGATTTTCCCATCTAAGAAAATCCTCTAACTTCATAGTTCATGTCCACCTTTTATTATCCTATCTCTATCTTTTTATTATAAAATGATTCCACAGGCCAGCCTCAGCTGTCTCTGCCTCTTTGTCAAACACACACACACACACACACACACACACATACACACACTCCCCTTCACTTTCCTTCCCTCTCTCTTCTTTCACATTCCTCACTTCCATTCACTTGGGAACACCTCTGAAGTCAGGCTACTGCCTCCAATATACCACTGAAACTGCTGGAACAATGATGAGTGATGCCCTAATTGCCACATCCTCATTGCCTCATTGCCATCCTCTTACTTATTTTCTCTTTTGCGTAGAATACCATGCCACTCCTTTCTTTGGTTTTGAGAGTCCTCTTTCTCCTTGTTCCCCTTTCAGCCTTGTTAGCATTCTCAATTGTTTTTGGGGTTTCACTTTCTCTGTTTACTCCTTAAATATTAAACTCTTCACTTCTCTAAGATCTGACCTTAGCCTTCTTCTCTTTCTTATGTTAACAACTCTCAAATCTGCCTCCCCAGTCCAGACTTTTCTCCTGGGCCCCAGATTCATATATTTGAATGTCTGTGCAGATCACATCTGGGTGTTTTGCCGGCATTCAACATGGAATTTGTTCACAATGCAGGTCCTCCAGATTGCCTTCCGTAGGGGTATGGTCCCACCAACCAGCCAGGCATCTGACAAGACACCTGGAATGCATCTGTAGCTCTATTCTTACTTTTTCTTCCCCAGTCATTGGTATTGTCTTCTTTGATCTGCACTTCTCATCCCTCTATCCATGCTATCAACTCTTTTCTCCTCTTCCATATCTCTACTCTCTTAGATTGAGTCTCATAATTGTCTATATTAATAAATATGTTCTCAAAACTCTTGTCCTATCTCTCTTTTCTACATCCTCTCCAGTTTATTCATTACTTGTTGATAGCATCATTTATTTTTTACTCTTAAAAAATAAGTAATATTTCTTCTATATATAATTCCATTTGGCTGAATTACCTTTAAAAAATCTGTGTATAATACAATGGCCTATATTTTAGCTTGGTATTAAGCCTCCATGATGGTACATTAGGAAAAATAACATAAATATTTGAGTATATCTGTATTTCTCCTAATGTCCTATTCAGGTAAAATTTTAGAAGTTGCTTGATCATATTACACTCATTATTAAATGAAATATCCTATCCAAAGGTCATAATCAATGCTTTTAAAACACATGGACTTTTCAAACTTTCAAAAAAACTTGAAACTGAGACTTGTGTTACTTTAGGCTCTCCACTGACAGGAAAACTAAGTTGATTTCCTGAAATCAGACCTTGTTATTTGTAAGTGACCTTGACTAAGCCACATATATAGATATGGTCATATTGATCGATATTATAATTTATTTGTTTATAAAATAAAATCAATACTCTCTCATTGTGGTGGTCAAAAAACTCTCAAATTCTTGATAAAACACTGCATAACAACTAATATTAGTATTGCTTAGTGAAGTTCTATATAAGCATCTATATTGTTAATAATAAACTTATTACTTTAGAATATAAGATGCTTCTATCTTATGAAGGAGGAAAAAAATGCATTGCAGACTGATCTAGAAGAAATATTCTGGACCTAGAAGTCAGGAAACTTGGCTTGTATTCTCAGTCCTGAAGCTAAACATTTTATTTCCTTGGCTCTGTCGTATATACGTATGGGGGCGGGGGGTGGCAGGCAGAAGGAGAGGGAATGAGAGAAGCCTAAGCAGGCTCCACACTGAGCACAGAGCCAGATGTGGAACTCCATCTCATGACTGAGGTTATGACTTGAGCCAAAATTAAGAATCAGATGCTTAACAGACTGAGCCACCTAGGTGCCCCAAGTTCAATATTTTTTATTACTTCAGAGATGAGGATGCATCTATTTAATGTGTTTTGGCCTTTTTAAGAAGACTTTTCAAACTTATACTGTATCTCACAGTGAATGACATCTTAGAAATGAAATTTGACAACTGCCTGACATTGGGCGAATCATCTATTTCTTGTGGTTTCTCTTCCCTCATTTGCAAAGTAAGAGATGATTGCTAGGCTCTTCGTCCTTTTTATAAAAATATGTGATTAGAAAGAACAGTCAGAAGCATTTACTGGGCAATGCCAGAGTGGAGAGCTTTATACTAAGGGAGGAGAGGCTTTAGCCAGATTAAAATCCGTAGTCCACCCTCTAGCACAGCTGCAGGCCATCAGGGGAGGCACACAGCTCAAACTTCAGGTGTTCCTGTTAGTCCGCAGCAACCTTAAATGCAAATAAAGAGCATCAGTTTAAATATGTGCTGAGAGACCTGGCAACGAAGTGTTGTCACCTGGAAAGAGTCAATTAAGGTTGGAAGCCTAGAAACGCAGGCACCTTGCGGGCCCTGGCTGTAGAACCAGCTGGCGGGAGCAAATCCCCCGCAGCCAACCTAGAGAAGCTTGGACCCGCAGGCTGGGAAAAGCGAAGGCTGAGCCCGTGGGCTAATGCAGATGATCATTAGCACCCATTCCGAGAAGACGTGCCTCCCAGGTGAAGGCTTGCTGTAATGTATCCAAGATTCTGGGTGCTGGATTCCGAGGAAAATGTTTGGAATTCAGAAACCAAATGACCTATTGGAACAGTGCGGCACCTGCTAGTGATCCCCGGTCAGCTCATACCCTCACATCCCAGGGGCCGCTGGCCATCGGCTTTCTTCTCCTCAAGACCTGCTCTAAGGCCGAAAGAGACTGACAGCGTCCCACCTGCCTGTCCCGCTGCACGGAGCAGCCCTGGACTCCAGATGCTGGCCCCTCACGGGCCTCTACTTCCTCTTCTGTGTCTCTACTGTGGGGAGCCCCTGCTTGGAGCTGGGACCACTCTTCCTCCAAGGCAGGCCCGTGAGCTGATAGGACAGACTAGTGTTCCCATTTGTTCTCTACTTGTGCTGGGATAAAGTTCGGGTGCTTGCCTGTGTCTTCAGTCTGGTCCTCCTCCTCCTCCTCTCTCTCTAGAGGCAGTGACTGAATTTGGTGTGCATTCTGCTGGGAAAGTTTGGAGCTGCTTAATTTCCACTTTTAGAGATAGAAATCACATCAGGGTTTAATCTTATCTTATCTTTAAAATGATGACATTAGGGGCATCTGAGTGGCTCGATGGGTTGAGCATCTGCCTTTGGCTCAGGTCATGATCCCCGGGTCCCAGAATCGAATCCCACAGCAAGCTCCCTGCTCCATGGGGACCCAGCATTTCCCTCTGCCTCCCTCTCTCTCAGTCTTCTGGAATGAAGAAATAAAATCTTTTTTAAAAACTGATGACATTAAAACCTAAAGGAATGGAATAATTAATCCCAAATCCTTTCTCTCCTTCTCCCTCCCTGTAACTCATTCTGAATTTATCCAATGCTACTATTTGCTGTTCTGTGCTATAAAGATTTTTAAAAAGAAAACAAAAAGGAAAGAAAAAAGGGGAGGGAGAAAAAGGAATGAGATGAAGATGAAGAAAACCGTGGCATGGTTTAATTTATCTTATCAGGGAGGTAATGGTTACACGTGTGAAATGGAAAATGATAGAAAATAGTGTTGGGCTAGGGGCTAGCTTCTGTATGGTCAGGGCCAAGTAGAGGAGCAGTAGGAGCTACTGTGCAACAACTGGAAGGGGAGCGCTGGTGCTGACTGGGTTATTGGGTGAGGTTTTGCTGCCGGGACCAACTTTCCAACAGAAAACAAAAAGCAAATAAATGTTTAAGAAAGGATATTGTTGTTATATATTGAAATATAGTTATGTAATTCAATGGTATTTTATGGTCACAGTAAAATAAATGGAGCCATAATATATTAAATTCAAAAAACATTAAAAACCAACACTACAAAAAAAAAAAAAACAATACTACAGCATGTTTTTTTGTTTTTTTAAAAAAATGCATGTAGGAAGAGGATTGAGCTAAAAGTACACCTGAATGTCAACAATGATTATTTCTGGGAGGTGGGATCCCTTGTGATTCTTATTTTCTTCTTGTTGCTTGTCCAGATTTTCTAAATTCCCCTCAATTAATGTTTGCTTTTGTAATAAGAAAACTATGAAAATGGCAAATCATAGTGATTATGCATTTGTTTAAATAATCTGAAATCTCATGGAACCAAAAGATAAAATCACCCTCATTTATGAGAAAAAATTAATTTCACTTATTCTAGAACCTGAGGTAGCAGTAGTAGTCAAAAGCCCCAAATGATGCAGTGACTGAGAAAGAAAACACACACTCCTAAACTTACAAGTGGTAAAGAATAACTTATGAGGCCTTAAGGCTTGAACAAGGTAATGATTTATAGGCCAAGTTAAGTCTTTTAAGAAAACTGCTGTCCAGTGTACTTCTTCAAAGGAATCTTCTAAATTGGCAGATAGGATGTCTGAAGTGTAGCCTAATAGCTGTTGGCTTTTTTATGTTTGATAAACTACTCTTTAGTCAAGCTTTTAACTTATTTTTTTTCCTTAACAAAATATGTGCAGGCAAACACAACAAAACCAAAAAATAGTTATCTTTTTCTTGAAACAGGCATTTCTCAGACTTTACCACTAGCTTATCAAGTGATTTTTGGAAGTTCTTTCATCATTTGGAGCTTTAGATTCCTCTACAGAAAATGAAGTACTCACAAAATTTTCCTTCAGTCTTAAAATTCTTTATCACTTTCCCAATGATAATAACAAAACCTCCCATTCAAATCAATATACATACACACCAGATCATTCTCAAAGAAAGAGGAATGCCAGGTGGCCCACAATTTTACATCCATTTGTCCCAAAAGTTGTGTTTTGGGGCTAGTAAAGAGTCATGATTGCATTTGAATTAAGCACCTTTTATATCAGGCTGTTGACCAAACTAGTCCCAATGGAAATGTTTACTTTGATTTACCTAGTAGTATTTTAATTTTTGTAAAAATATACACACACAACAGAATTTTATTTTTTTATAATAAATTTATTTTTTATTGGTGTTCAATTTACCAACATACAGAATAACACCCAGTGCTCATCCCATCAAGTGCCCCCCTCAGTGCCCGTCACCCATTCACCCCCACCCCCCACCCACCTCCCCTTCTACCACCCCTAGTTCGGTTCCCAGAGTTAGGAGTCTTTATGTTCTGTCTCCCTTTCTGATATTTCCCACACATTTCTTCTCCCTTCCCTTATACTCCCTTTCACTATTATTTATATTCCCCAAATGAATGAGACCATATAATGTTTGTCCTTCTCCGATTGACTTACTTCACTCAGCATAATACCCTCCAGTTCCATCCACGTTGAAGCAAATGGTGGGTATTTGTCGTTTCTAATGGCTGAGTAATATTCCATTGTATACATAGACCACATCTTCTTTATCCATTCATCTTTCCATGGACACCGAGGCTCCTTCCACAGTTTGGCTATTGTGGACATTGCTGCTAGAAACATCGGGGTGCAGGTGTCCCGGCGTTTCATTGCATCTGAATCTTTGGGGTAAATCTCCAACAGTGCAATTGCTGCGTCGTAGGGCAGGTCTATTTTTAACTCTTTGAGGAACCTCCACACAGTTTTCCAGAGTGGCTGCACCAGTTCACATTCCCACCAACAGTGCAAGAGGGTTGCCTTTTCTCCGCATCCTCTCCAACATTTGTGGTTTCCTGCCTTGTTAATTTTCCCCATTCTCACTGGTGTGAGGTGGTATCTCATCGTGGTTTTGGTTTGTATTTCCCTGATGGCAAGTGATGCAGAGCATTTTCTCATGTGCTTGTTGGCCATGTCTATGTCTTCCTCTGTGAGATTTCTCTTCATGTCTTTGGCCCATTTCATGATTGGATTGTTTGTTTCTTTGGTGTTGAGTTTAATAAGTTCTTGATAGATCTTGGAAACTAGCCCTTTATCTGATACGTCATTTGCAAATCTCTTCTCCCATTCTGTAGGTTGTCTTTGAGTTTTGTTGACTGTATCCTTTGCTGTGCAAAAGCTTCTTATCTTGATGAAGTCCCAATAGTTCATTTTTGCTTTTGTTTCTTTTGCCTTCATGGATGTATCTTGCAAGAAGTTACTGTGGCCGAGTTCAAAAAGGGTGTTGCCTGTGTTCTCCTCTAGGATTTTGATGGAATCTTGTCTCACATTTAGATCTTTCATCCATTTTGAGCTTATCTTTGTGTATGGTGAAAGAGAGTGGTCTAGTTTCATTCTTCTGCATGGGGATGTCCAATTTTCCCAGCACCATTTATTGAAGAGACTGTCTTTCTTCCAGTGGATAGTCTTTCCTCCTTTATCGAATATTAATTGACCATAAAGTTCAGGGTCCACTTCTGGGTTCTCTGTTCTGTTCCATTGATCTATGTGTCTGTTTTTGTGCCAGTACCACACTGTCTTGATGACCACAGCTTTGTAGTAAAACCTGAAATCTGGCATTGTGATGCCTCCAGATATGGTTTTCTTTTTTAAAATTCCCCTGGCTATTCAGGGTCTTTTCTGATTCCACACAAATCTTAAAATAATTTGTTCTAACTCTCTGAAGAAAGTCCATGGTATTTTGATAGGGATTGCATTAAACGTGTATATTGCCCTGGGTAACATTGACATTTTCACAATATTAATTCTGCCAATCCATGAGCATGGAATATTTTTCCATCTCTTTGTGTCTTCCTCAATTTCTTTCAGAAGTGTTCTATAGTTTTGAGGGTATAGATCCTTTACCTCTTTGGTAGGTTTATTCCTAGGTATCTTATGCTTTTGGGTGCAGTTGTAAATGGGATTGACTCCTTAATTTCTCTTTCTTCAGTCTCATTGTTAGTGTATAGAAATGCCACTGATTTCTGGGCATTGATTTTGTATCCTGCCACGCTACCAAATTGCTGTATGAGTTCTAGCAATCTTGGGGTGGAGACTTTTGGGTTTTCTATGTAGAGTATCATGTCATTGGCGAAGAGGGAGAGTTTGACTTCTTCTTTGCCAATTTGAATGCCTTTTATTTCTTTTTGTTGTCTGATTGCTGAGGCTAGGACTTCCAGTACTATGTTGAACAGCAGTGGTGAGAGTGGACATCCCTGTCTTGTTCCTGATCTTAGGGGAAAGGCTCCCAGTGCTTCCCCATTGAGAATGATATTTGCTGTGGGCTTTTCGTAGATGGCTTTTAAGATGTTGAAGAATGTTCCCTCTATCCCTACACTCTGAAGAGTTTTGATCAGGAATGGATGCTGTATTTTGTCAAATGCTTTCTCTGCATCTAATGAGAGGATCATATGGTTCTTGGTTTTTCTCTTGCTGATGTGATGAATCACATTGATTGTTGTACGAGTGTTGAACCAGCCTCATGTCCCGGGGATAAATCCAACTTGGTCATGGTGAATAATTTTCTTAATGTACTGTTGGATCTTATTGGCTAGTATCTTGTTGAGAATTTTTGCATCCATGTTCATCAGGGATATTGGTCTATATTTCTCCTTTTTGGCGGGGTCTTTGTCTGGTTTTGGAATTAAGGTGATGCTGGCCTCATAGAACGAATTTGGAAGTACTCCATCTCTTTCTATCTTTCCAAACAGCTTTAGGAGAATAGGTTTGGTTTCTTCTTTAAACGTTTGATAAAATTCCCCTGGGAAGCCATCTGGCCCTGGACTCTTGTGTCTTGGGAGGTTTTTGATGACTGCTTCAATTTCCTCCCTGGTTATTGGCCTGTTCAGGTTTTCTATTTCTTCCTGTTCCAGTTTTGGTAGTTTGTGGCTTTCCAAGAATGCGTCCATTTCTTCTAGATTGCCTAATTTATTGGCGTATAGCTGTTCATAATATGTTTTTAAAATCGTTTGTATTTCCTTGGTGTTGGTAGTGATCTCTCCTTTCTCATTCATGATTTTATTAATTTGAGTCTTCTCTCTCTTCTTTTTAATAAGGCTGGCTAATGGTTTATCTATCTTATTAATTTTTTCAAAGAACCAACTCCGAGTAACAGAATTGATTAGCCTTTCCCCGTGTGTGTGTGTGTGTGTGTGTGTGTACAGAATCAAAAACAGTGGAATTGCTTAGGCAGCAGAGAAGAGCTAATGGTGACAGCTGGCTCTAGACACAGAATGATAGGTAAGAAGGCATCAAAAATTACTTGACTTTGTTTGTAGATTTGCCTATTAAATAAAAAAAAAAGGAAAAAAGAGGGCCTTGAAAGGATAAATGACCATCCTGTGCCAAGACCAAGATAAATGGTCAATTTAATTTCCTGTAGCTGGGGTCCAAGGGGGAAAAAAGTAAAAGAACTTAATTGGTCCCATAAAAGATTGCCCTTGCTCCTGGCAATTGTAGTCAAGAATAACTGATCTGACATTTTTTTTGAAGCAAAATACCTTTTTTTCCTTTCTCATTACATATCATAAATATAGATAAAACATAGAAACTGGAGTCCAGAAAACTTGCTTTTATAATTATATTCCTTTGTTCCTTAGCTAACAAACATTTCTAAAACTTCTTTGAAGCTAAGTATCCTGCAGCACTGGCATTTGCTGGGGTCCAGATATTAGGATGAGATGAAAAGTGATTGCTACTGTTTTTATTTCAGCTGTATTATTGTCCTCTGCCGCCCCCATCCCCAATCTCAAAATCGATTGAGAGTTTGTTGTAGATATTCTGGAATATATTGTTAATTTATCTAGTGTTAAGAAATGGAGAAAAGGCTATTTTAAAAAAGGTCAGAGAAACTAGGTTATTTCTCCTCCTCATGCCAGTGACTATGAAAAGAATGAAGATTACCTCCTCCTAAGCTCACCACCTTTCATGCCCTGCATGCAGATCTCTCTGGAAGGTCCAGCACATGCCTGGCAGTGGGAACGTCCATAATTTAGGTACTCAGGGATGCATGACATTGAAGAGGGGCGTTTCCTGAGTTTTTACTGAAATAATATTGGAGAGTTGGGGAGAAGAAGCAATGCTGAATTTTCCCCTAAATGTTCCCCAAAGCAAACTAACTTTTCTGACTTGATTATCACCAGAAACAAAAATGTGGATGTTTTGTGTAGGTCAGTGTCTCTGGAGCTGAGGACAAAGAGAATGAGCCTCCAGAGCCTACCTGGGCTGGCAGCCTGGCCACCAGTCCTTCACCTGAGGCTGCTGCCACCGAGCAGCCAGAAGATGGGACAGAGGGTGTCGAATCCAGAATTCCAAGTCCTGTTTTGAACTTACAGCCAGAAAAGTTGGCGCACAAAGGTAAGAAACACCTGCTAATATGCTGCTGTGTCTATAATGTCAAGGTGCAGAAAGGGGGGGCTCTAAGCTCTCATTCAGAAAGAATGTGTTTTGACTCTAAATAGGAAACACATTTTATTATATAACAAATTAGAAAATTGTGGAACAAATTTGGTCAATAAATTTTTTTTTAATTCTTGTAACATTTTTTTTTTAATTTAAATGCCTTTAGAGAGGATTGTGTTCCCATTTTATCATAGCCCCTACCATTCCCTGTTGTATTATATGTGGCCTTGACACATATGGACATTTGAATTTCTGACACCCAGACTGTAGAAGAGAAAAAAAGCTAGAACCTAGATTTTTCCACATATTCTCTATGGTTACTATCTATAGAAATTAATCATTATATACATAGTTTCTGAAGAACAGGCCCAGAAACAACATCTTTGACCAAAAGAAGCTCAGAGGTTGGCTTGACAAGTTAGACAATATACATTATTTAGTTTTTAACAGTGGAGATAGTGAAAATCTACTACTTTCCATTTGATCTAAGGAGTCTTCATAGGAGAGGTGGATTTGGAGGTTAGTTTTGGAAAATAAAGGAATCAAGACATGCTCCATATCTAGGGAGATGAATCTGGGAGATGGAGAGAGGGCTTGTTTTGCAACTAAGGAGTAAATCTTTCGGCATATAAACTGTCTCACAGAACACAAGTCTCAGGCAACAAGTACCTATTTGTTTTTTGTGGCTTTTCTTACCCTGGAATCACATCTCCAGGTAAGGAATACTGATCAAGACACTAAGGAGTACCACAAAATAAAAAGAGGTTTAACGAATGGCTTTATTATTGTAGTTCTCTTTTGTTTTTTTTTCTTTATGGTGGAAGTGTTTCTAAAATTTATTCATAAGTAGACATTAAAAGCTCATGTTTTTATTGTCCTGTAGGAACTGCTCTTTTTAAAGATTTTTTTTAATTTAGAGAGAGAGAGAGTGAGCAGGGAGAGGGGCAGAGGGAGAGGGAGAGAATCTTATGTAGACTACACTGAACATGATGAAGCCCAATGTAGGTTTCCATCTCACAACCCTGAAATCATGACCTGTGCTGAAATCAAGAGTCGGATGCTTAACTGACTGAGTCACTCGGGCACCCCAAGAACTGCTCTTTTTAAAAGAAAAATGTGATATAAGAAGAGCCCTTTATTTATATATATTTTTGTAACTTAAAAGGATTTTCCTTTTTTAGTAGGCACAATTAATGTGATCACAGTGGTACTTTCCATGAACATATTTGGAAGAAAGGTGTATAGAAGGCTGAGATCATCTTTATTCCAAATGTTAATCTGATTTTAAATCTAGTCCAAAGTAAATGAAGAAATCCTAGTTTTCTCTTGTCAACTAATCTTTGCAAGAGTATTAGTCAATGAAGGTGCTATGCTTTCAGGGGAATATACACTTTTAATGAGATTTCATGAAGATCAAAAACTTTTATGTTTTCAAAGGAGTATCTAATGGTGGAGTTGGTGGTAGTGGAGGAAATATTTCAGGTATTAGGGAACCCTTCTTTAACTTGGTACCTCATTTTCTTGGTGTGCTTGGGTGCATGGAGAATAAACTTCATAAAGCTTTCAGTTTTCATCTTTTCAGGGAAAGAAAAACCTATAATGACACATGATCCTTTTCTCACTCTAGATCCTAGATGCTTGGAAGCCCTAAAGCCAGGAAACTGTGGAGAATACGTGGTTCGATGGTATTATGACAAACAGGTCAACTCCTGCGCCCGCTTTTGGTTCAGTGGCTGTAATGGCTCAGGAAATAGATTCAACAGTGAAAAGGAGTGTCAAGAAATCTGTGTTCAAGAATGAGTAAGTGAATCAACCCCTAATGAATCAAGGCTGAGTATCTATCAGCAAACCTAGAAAGAACCTCTATAATTTCAACATATTCACCCAATACAAATAAAACACCATATCTGAGTATATACTGAGTACTTCATTTATAAACATAATTGAATCTTTATAACCACCCTAGGATATAGATATTAACTATTTTTATTGGCAAAGAAGCTGAGGCTCTGAGGATTTCAGGGACTCTAGAACTAAAAAGTGGCATAACTGGGGGGTTTGAGTCAGGGATGTGTAACCTCAATGGACAGTCTCTAGCCACATCATGGCTTGCAGTGTCATTCTGATCTACATTAATTCTTATTCTCTGCATTACGTTGGATTAAACTCCTGCCCTGGCCAGAGGTCCCCAGCCCCTCAGCCCCTCCCATTGGCCCAGTCCTGAACCCCATTAAAGCCCTGCCTCTAGCAAAAGGGAGGTGGTTGGCAAGGATCTGAGTTTGGCAATTAGAAGGGAAGGGAGCATATCTCTGGATAGCAGGAGGTAAGATGAGAAAGACATTCTGCTTGGGGTAAACCCAGCAAGATGGTGGTTCTGAGAGATGAGAGGCACTGGAATAGAAGTGAGGTGCTGAGGGTAGTTAGATTTTTGCCTTGCTAGTCCTTAAAGAGATTGAGAAACCAATCTGATTGAAAATTACCTAACTCAAATTTATTAACAATTGTCACTCTCCACTCCTCCAACATGTTTGGTAACAAAGGCTTTATTGTGTGTTTAAACTCTATGTTTAAGACAAAACTTGTAACTTAAACCAAGGAATTCTTTCTACCCTTCCTTTAAAATACATAAATGAGACTTTCACTGTTAGGGGGCAGAAAGAGAAGGCATGTGACAGCCAGGCACCCCTTGAAGCCCACATCCAGTCTTGAACACGGTATTTTGAAGATCAGACTGCCACTGAAAAATGAACCACTAAATTGAAATACAACCCAACAGAGTAATAGAGAATTGACTCTGTCATTTTATAATAATTTTGAGACATCGAGCCTGGGAAGATCATTAGTTGTGAGCTGTGCTCAGGCAGCATTGGTGCATATTATCTTCAGCACATTTTTTTCTTCTTTCAGGCCTAAGACCCTCATTCAAGTCTGGCAGTACAAAACAGAACACTCAAGGAAGAGGGAGCTGGATGAACAGCCACCTTAACAAACACAATTTTGTGTGGTTTAGTTAAAATTTTATTAGGTAATATTTGGTACCATGAAAGAATATAGGCAATGTACTTGTAAGTCACCGAACATAATGATAAGATAAACATCAGTGAACATATCATACTGACAGTCAACCAAATACAATCAATTCTGTTGAAGGTTCCTGTGTGGACTTCTGCAAACCCAGCCCCCTGTTTCCTGCTGGGGATAACCCATCTTGAATTTTGTGCTTACCATTTTACTTTGCTATTGGGTTTTTACATGTAATTTTACATGTAAAATCACATAGATTTCTATGTAGTTCTACAAAATACATAGTCTTGCTTATTTTAGAGCTTTATAAAAATTGGGTCATATTCTAGTTTTCTGCAATTTGCTATTTTCATCCAATATTATAATTAATCCATATGTTTTATCATATCTAAATATATTCCTAAATAACTTATTATTTAGGGTTTTTTGAACTTTAGAAAATTTGTTTCATAATATGTAATTCTTTGCAACTTGGTGTGTCATTACATAATTCATATAATGTCCATTTACATTCAAAGTTGTATCATATTTGTGTGAATATATCACAATATATTTAACCATTGCCTTGTCTGTGATTAAATTGTTTCTATTTAATTTTTCCTCCCTGATCCATCAGTGTTGCTATGAATGCTCTTATGCAGTTTCGGGTGTATGCTCTTAGGCAGTTTCGGGTGTATGTGTACCAGCGTTTTTCCAGGATATATACCCTAAGGTGGAATTGTTGGGTTACAGGACATATAAACATTCAAAACTAGTGTATTATACCAATTTTTTTCCCAGAGTGTTTGAACCAATTCATTACAAACTTGCACCAGTTGTGTATAACAGTGTCCATTGTTTGATATTCTTGTCAACTTTTAGTATTGTCAGATTTCTTCATTTTGCTAACAGTGGGTGTAAAATGCTATCTTATTTTAAATTGACTTTCTCTGGTGACATCTTACTATATTTGTTTACTATCTCTGCTGAGGCTTATGTGAAATGTCTGTTGATATTTGGAGATTTTTCTATTGGATTGTCAGTCTTTTTCTTATTGAATTTCTGGAGTTCCTTATAGATTCTGAAATTGAATTCTTTATTATTTGTGGCCTCATATCTTTGTGGCTTTTTACTTTACCTTTTTTTCCCTTAAATGAGCAGAAGTCCTCAATTTTAATGCAATCAAATTTACCCATCTTTTCTCTTGGGGATAGCACTTTTTTTTTTCTTGTTTATGCTGCCCAGCCTCTTGAGCCACTTTTTTTGGGGTAGGAACTCCCCCAGGACAGAAGAAATTGCTCTGGGTACTGAGTGTATGTCTCTGGATTTCCATCTGCATGCATGGTAATTCCTTATGATCCTATTGGCACTATGGTAATTTCTCGGTGACTGTTTTTTTCTTCATCTTTTTTAGTTATCCTCAGCATGAAAGTGGGTCTGATCTATATGGATGGCCATTAATATATTGATTTGCTGTGTGAGGGAGGGCTTCAGGTATTTTCTTATTTCCTGGAAGCTCAGCAATGCATTAAAAGGCATGTATTGGTCACCATATGGATGTTGGAAAGTAGAAGGACCATTGGGAATATCCAGACTGCTATTTAGTCAGAACAGAAGTATTTATATTCCTTTTCCAAGTTTTTCACAACTTTACCCAGATAGAAAATTGATATGCAAACATGTTGTAATGTTGACCTGGGTCTTCATCCCTTTGTCTGAAATGTCTTTCTCTCCTTCCATGACTGACTGAATCCTAATACTTCAAGGACAACTTGTGGACCTCCTTTGCATTCCTTGCTCATCTTTATCAGTTGGGCTATGCTCAACACTGAGTGCCCAACGCACTTGGCTTACACCTCCATTCTACCTTGACCACCATCTGAACAAGCCTTGCACTGAGACCATCTGCATTAATTTGCTTTTTGTTGCTTTAACAAATTGCCACGAATTTGGCAGCATACACATCACAAATGTATTATCTTTAGTTCTGTAGGTCAGAAGTCCTATGCAGGTCTCACTGAGCTAAAATCATGGTGTCATGGGAGTTGTACTTCTTCTGGAGGATCTGGGGAAGAATCTGTCTCCTTACCTTTTCCAATTTCTTTTTCTTTCTTTCTTTTTTTTTTTTTTACCTTTTCCAATTTCTAGTGGCTCTCCACAATCCTTGGCTAGTAGCCCCTTCCTCTGTTTTCAAAACCAGTAACCGCAGGTTGAATTCTTCTCATGCTGCCATCTCTCTGGTTCTCTGAGTATAGCTGGGAAAGATTCTCTTCTTCTTTTTTTTTTTTTTAAGATTTATTTATTTATTTATTTATTTATTTATTTATTTATTTATTTTAGACAGAGGGAGAGAGAGAGAGGCAGAGATACAGGCAGAGGGAGAAGCAGGCTCCATGCCAGGAGCCTGGCATGGGACTCAATCCCGGGACTCCAGGATTGCGCCCTGGGGCAAAGGCAGGTGCCAAATCACTAAGCCACCCAGGGATCCCCAGATTCTCTTCTTTTAAGGATGTGATTAGACTGGGTCTACCTGAATGACCCAAGATACTTTCATCTTCTCAAGGCCCTCAACCTTAACCATATCTACAAAATCCCTTTTGCTATGTAAGGGAAAAGGAATGGTTGGGGTCATTATTCCATGGACCGTAGCACCTATATCTTCTGCCTGCTTTCTGAGATTAGGAGCAATGCAGGCCTTGTTTATCTCTGTGTCCCTAGTTTCTGGCACATAAGAAGAACTCCATACATTTGAAAAAAATTAGAATTGACTTCATAAAAATAATTGCAGAAATAATAACTACTTGGGAGAAAAAAAGATCAAAGAAATATCACACTAGTTTAAAAAGATAATTTAGAGGGGCACTTGAATAGCTCAATTGGTTAAGTATCCTGACTCTCGATTTCAGCTCAGGTCGTGATCTCAGCATCACTTAAGATAGTCTCTCCCTCTCTCTCTGGCCCCCAACCCCTGTATGCATGCTCTCTCTCTCTCTAAAAAAAAAAAAAAAAAAAAAAAAAAAAGCATTGGGACATGCCAGTTGACACCTCTTTCCCAAGTCCCAAGCTCAAGGACATACTCAGAATTAGAGGACAGAATGATAAAAGAGCCATGGAAATAGGGCAAATTACTCAAAGCACCAGAATGAAAGAGGACATATCGACTATTTTAAAATAACACAACCATTCTGAAAGGCTCCAGGATCCAGATGTCAGAGTAGAAGTTGTTAGGATAGAAGCCACAGAAGGCATCCAAGTCAAGTTGCATCAGTGGGAGTCAGCGTTATCTAAGGAATGGGCTGTCTCAGAAGGAGATTATTGTCCTACCAGAAATATTTACCCCAAGACTGCCCACGCACTTGGGTTATTTGTCTAATGGATATAAGCAATTGAGGAGACAGAGGACTAGAAGACTCTAACGATCCGTGGCAATTCTAAAAGTGTGATTAAACCAGGGTTTCAAATCTCCTAAATTTGAGTCCGGTGTGACTTGAATCTACATGAAGACTTTTTCAAAGATATTAATTTATATAAAATGATAAAACATAATGAATGATTTTAGAAATCAAATCAGTCCAATATTTTTTAAAAACCCAAATGTATAAATATATGTGTGAAATATGATTTAGGACTATCCTTGTTTTGATAATCATACAGGCACACAATATTCTAAAACATGTCTTATTCTCTTATTCTAGTGATATTTTACTAAAAGGTATAAGGAGGGAGGAAAATCTTGGACACCAACAGCATTAATCTATCTTTTCATTGCCATTCCCCAAAAGACATTGAACTATAGATTTGCAGAGAGAAAAGGCCTAAAGAGTAGACTGTCTCCTAAAGTTAGCATAATTTAGATGTCCCCTCACTATTCTAGCCAAGATTGCTAACAGCTTCATCCTCAGCCTGCTTAGCATGTTTCTCTGACCCTTAATAAAGCTGAGCATCTCGAGATCCTTGGGTAGCTCAGTCAGTTAAGTGCCCAACTCTTGGTTTCAGCTTGGGTCATGATCTCATGGTCGTGAGTGAGATCCAGTCCTTCATCAACTCCTGGCTCAGCACCAAGTCTGTTTGTCCCTCTCCCTCCCCTTCTGCTCCTCCCTTTCCCTCCCTCTCCCTCTGGCCCTCCATTCTTATCTCTCAAAGAAATCTTTAAATGAAGCTGGGCATCTCTTCATGTATATTGGCCATCTTCTTTGAATTAGCAATCTTTATCATTTTTCCATTTTTTCCTTTTTATTCTTTTTGATCTATTAGAGATACGAAAATTCTGTTCTAGGTTACATGTGAATATTTTTCTCTATTGTATTGTTTACTTTTTGATGTGTTTAGGAAAAACACTGAGACTAAAATTGCTAGTCTTCCAAAACCTGAGTAGGGTATTTCTTGCAGTTAGCAAAACTAAGATTTCAACTAAATAAAAATGATAGAAATCATCTAAGATATTTTAACATTTTGGTAGGTTTTTTTTTTTTCACTGTTAAAATTCTTGAACAGCATTAGTTCTTAATAAAATGCTAAAAATTTCTTGATGTCTTAATTTAAAATGAAGACTTCTTTAGATACACATACATAGTCTATCCATTTTTCATATGGGAACGGAGAAACAGAATGTCCTATATTATCTCATCCCTGTTGGCTTGCTCCCTAGCTTAAAATGAAAATGTAAATCACCTTTTCCTCCAGAATTCTCAGATCATTAAATACAGCCTGTTTGATCCTTTATCTAGCTAGATAACACTCTCTTTGATCCTTTGTCTAGCTAGACAGCATTCTCTCTGAATTTTCCCTTTGTTTTGCTAATCATAGGAGGGGGTCCCGAATCTCCTTGAAGTGGGTGAAAGTGATAGTTTTTACTCACTGACATATCATTTTTCTTTAGTTATCTTTTTATTTTTATTTATTTATTTTTTTTGGGGGGAAAGGGGCAGAGAGAGAGAGAACTCTAAGCCACCCAGGCATCCCTAACACATCCCCATTCTAGATATTATATTGCTATGGAATATGACAAACCTGACTTCTCTGACTACCACATGTCAAGAGAAGACATGGGAAAATTTCCTTCTACCTTGGAAGCAAAAAGAAACCAGAATTACATAGTAGGAATTCTAAACAGTAAATAGGACTGTAGTTTGCAAAGACAGAAAAATTAAAGGCTTCTTTCCCTATTTCTCTCTGAAATTGACCAGACAGAGGCTTTTATTTTCACCATCCTTCAAATTTGCCCTTAAACTCCATACTCATAGTTTCTCGACATCAGTTTTAAGAACTGATGGCATTTTCCAGTTATTTGCTCCTTAGCATATTAGTTGGTGCTACTTTAAATTTATCATTTGCCTGTTTTCCCTCTCCTGCATTTTAATGAAGAATGCTATGGCTTTGCCAGTACTGCAACTTGGTTGGGATTTTTCTCAAATTAATTCTACTCTGAACAAATCACTGCTCCAACTTGTTTTCAGTTGTTTAAAACACATCTCCAAATGGGGAAAAAACAAAAACCCAACAACCCCTTCCTTCATGTGATTGTCTCATCTCTAGGCTTCCAAGAAATAAATATTGGAATTTGTATAGGCTTTTCCTATGGTAGATTACATACTTTGCTATTAGAAAAATAGTGACAAATACAGTAAAATGGACTAAAATTGTGCCTATTCAAATGTTAGAATGTTACTCAAACTTGTTCCTGTATTGAAAGTTAGAGGCCAAGTCTATTAATTTGCTTCCACATTCACCATAAACCAGTAGTCCCTCTATTCCATATCTCTGTGAATGTTGCAATCACTGTCAGTGACCTTGTCTAGCCTCTGAGAAACATTCCAGACTCTTTCCTCTCCCTTACTCCCTACACCTAATTGTCAGTGCCCCTGGTCAATCTTACCTCTTGCTCTAACATGAGTCTGTCATGGCTTCCACAATGGCCTCCACCCTATCCCTCACCTCTGATCTTTATCTGCCCAGTGCTGTGGAGCCCCAGGAAGTCTGACCCACTCGTTCTCCAGGAGGAGGAGAACGAGTACATGAGGGACTCTCCATCTCCCTATTAGGGACCGAGTACATTAGGGAGTACATTAGGGACTCTCCATCTCTCTATTAGGGACTCTCCATCTCTTCAAGACACAGAGCAATATTTTCAATGTAGTATTCGAGGGCCTTCAGGATCCTTCTGGTGTTTACATTTCTAGTTTATTTCCAAGTCCTTATACACGCTCTTCAATTCAGCTATACTCAAACATTCACTACTTTTTGAGAGCACTATTTATTTCCCTTTGGAGTTTCCCCTTCTTCACTGCCTCCCTCTCTCTTCTTCACTTAGCATTACAGAATTCATTTCATATCAGTAGATAAAGAGCTACTTTAGTTTTAAGAGCTTCACAGCTGCTCATTTTATTTAATTGATCCATCTTTGCTGGGCCTTTATATGTTCCCAATCCTTCGTTATTATGCTCACTGAATATCCTTTTATACATTATTAGCCTTTGTATGAGTATATCTATAGGATATATTCATAAAGCAAAATTGTAAGGAAAATTGTAAGGACAAAGAGAATGTACTTTTGATAAGTATGTCAAAGTGCCCTCCTTAAAGACTGTGCCAATTTACATTCCTCCAACATACAAGTGTGCCTGCTTTTTCACCTCCTCACTGTCACTGAGTGCTATCAATTATTTTATTTTTTGTTCATCTGATAGTTAAAATTGGAATCTCACTTTTGTTTTCATCTGTATTTCTCTTTCATTTTGGGACAAGAGTTGCTCCCAACTGCAGCTCCCCATGTCCATAAGAATATGTACAGAGAACAATAGCAAAGGAAATCAAAGCTCTACATCATTTCCTATACTTGAGTCAAGTACCAGAGCTGAGCTCTCTGCCAACATGGATGGACAATGTAGAATCATTTGGTCCTAGGTTAGTCTATCCTAAACTATTTCTAACCAAATGCAAAGTCTGGCATATTTTTTAGTGCTTTGAGGAAGTAAACAGAGAAAGACATTCATTCATTCAACAGTTGCTTACTAGGCACCAGGAATCACCTCTGCATTTATGAAGCTTATTTTCCAGTGGAGGAGAGAGAAAAGAGTCACATAAATGTCAAATTGAAATTAATGTGTGAAATACTGCGATGTGTTCAGTACTATGAGAGAGGTCCATTGTGCTAGAACACTTAGTAATTACAGCAAGAGAGAGTAAGTCTTCAGTGCTATGGAAGATTATAATTCTTCAAAATTATTCTTTCTCTATCTCTGCTATGCTCCCTGTGGGTAGGGTGTACTTTCCCATACATTTAACTTTGGGCTTAGCTATTGACTTGCATTTGTCTGTAGAATATATATAGATGTGAAGTATATGTCAGGACTGAGCAAAAGCTTTAAATGTATTGCATGCTTTGGCCTTGTGTCTCTTGCTCTGGACCTTCACCAAGAAGATATCATTTCTTCACCTTGGGTTCTTGGATGCAGAGAGATGAAATAAATCCCGACAAGCCCAGTTGGACCAAGCAAAGCTAGCTGAGCCCAGCACAGCTGGAACCAACTGCAGCCCTCATGTCAAGTAAGCAAGAAATAAATGTTTGTTGTCACCAGCTACTTAGATTTTGGATTGTTTTTTACAACTTCAAAAGTGGACAAATACAAACTCCTATTCCCAGGCTTGCCCTGCCTGTGTATGGGAGACTGTAAGCTCCTGGCCGGGCTGACACAAGTGAAAAGAGTAAATCTGTAGGAGATGGCTGGGTCTCTTCCCTTGTAGGAAAAGGCTCTGACATGTCTACTGCTGGAGCTTCTTAGAAGAAGAAAGAGAGAGAGAGAGAGAGAGAGAATTTTGCTTCTAACCAAGATGAAGTAAGGGCCCAGATTTATCCTTTTTCCTGAAACAACCAAACCCAGACAAAATATAGGAAACAGTAGTGTGCAAAACATTGTAAATCAGTCAAGGAAGAAGAGTGGTCCCAACAGGCAGGAAAGAAAATGAAGTGAGCCTTGCAATTGTCCCAGCCTATTGATCTGAGAGCATTTCCAAGTCACAGTGCAGAGAGAGTGAACAAAGGCAGAAATTGGAGGACTCCCTGGGTGAGCAAATGAGCTGAGTCAAGGAAGACCTAGATAACTAAAATTCTAAGGATGGGGACAGAAGGCTGGAAAAGAGACAAGTTCACAGAGTGAGAACTTGGAAAATACATGGACAGTTCTCCTTGAGTATTCAGCTAAGTACTGATGACTGAATGCATATGAGGAAACTACCCAAAACTAGAAACTGAACCCTCTGACTGATCAGAGGTAGCAGCGCTGGGTGCTAAGTGGGCCCGGAACAGTGCCTGTTACACACCAGCCAGACTGGAAAACCTCAAGATTCACAGAATATTGGGTAGAGTACTTATTCTGAGCCGTAAAATAAGTGCCATTATACCTAAAAGAACTCAGATCATATAAAGTATGTTCTCTTGGGGCTCCTGGGCAGCTCAGTTGGTTAAGCATCTGCCTTTGGTTCAGGTCATGATCCTGGGGTCCTAGGATCGAGTCCCAAATCAGGCTCCCTGCTCAGCAGGGTGTCTGCTTCCCCCTCTGACCCTCCCCCCACTTGTGCAAGCTCTCTCTGGCTCAGTCACTCTCTGTCGGATAAATAAGTAAATCTTAAAAAAAAAAAAAAAAAAAAAAATATATATATATATATATATATATATATATATATATATATATGTTCTTTTACAACAATGAGTTTAAATTATAAACCAGTAATAAAAATATATTTTGAAAAATCTCAAAATATTTCCAAACCATATAGAATACATGTAGATCCATAAGTCAAGAAAAAAATGAAAGGGAAAATCAGAAAGTTTTTTGAATTTAATGAAAAAATTTACAACGCATCATAATTTGTAGAATGTTTAAGGGGAAATTTATAGCGCTAAATAAAAGAAAGAGTAAATTAAACCTAAAATAAGTAGAAAAAAGGAAATAATAAAGACCAGAATGAAAACTAACAAAATAGAAAGCAGAAAACAAATGGGTATATACATATAAACTTCTAGAATTCTATAATTTAAATAGATGCAGTTTATTGTATGTCAATTATACCTCAATGAAGCTGTTAAGTATTTTTAAAGGGTCTTGTAGGGAGAGAGAGAGAATAAAGGAGCTGACCCTTCTACAGCCTGAGAGAGAAAGAGAGAGAATGCTCTAGAGACTACAAATTCCTATGTACTTGGCATTTTAATATATTTTTTGGCATTTTAATATTTTAATACACATTGCTCCTGTCTAGAGGTAAATGTGGATACTTTGGTGACCTGTGATCAATCAAGTTAACATCCTTTATTCTAGTTTTCGTTTTTGTATTTTTTCTTAGTGAGAGAGAGATAGAGAGAGAACCAGTACAAGTCGGAGGGGCAGAGGGAGAGGGAAAGAAAGAATCCCAAGCAGCCTCCACACTCAGCAGTAGTGACACAAAACTCCATCTCACGACCCTGAGATCATGACCTGAGCTGAAATCAAGAGTTGGGAAGCTTAACTGACTGAGCCCCCCAGACACCCCCCATATTCTCAAGGGAAGAAAGCTGGGGGTTTGAGAGGTGGGTAGAGATCTTAACCTCTATTTACACTATTTGATCTATAAATGACCTGGCATAGTTCCAGTGATAACTCCAAGTTCTTCTGAACCCCAGCTTTACTCCCCTTGTCCCCCATCTCTATTAATGGCCTCACTATGTCACCAATCTTGCACATTTATTTTCAGTTCTTCCCTTCCTGTTGCATTCTATAAATCATTGAGTCCTGTCAATTGGACCACAGAAATTTCTATCAAATCTACCCCCTTCTCTACATGCTAACTTCTATTATCTTTGTTTTCTTTATTTTTTTAGTTGCCATGTCAATTAATAATTTACAGAATCATCAGAAATATTCTAAGATACAAAGTACATTACTTTCAAAGCACTACTCCCCATTACCTACATGATGAAGTCCAATGTTATAATTATAAGGCTGATAATTTCCTTCACAATCCAGCTTTAATGCTCTTCCATCATTCATTCTTCACCTTATGCTCCAGCCATTCTGCTTAATAATCTTAAGTGTACTAGGCAGGGTTTGATGTTGGTATTTTTGCCTTTGTGCCTTCATACCTGCTGTTTCCTCTATCTCTCCTCTGCACGGTAGACTCCTACAGAATCTCTAAGACAGGTTTTTTTTGTTTTTTGTTTTTTTGCTTTTTTATTGGTGTTCAATTTGCCAACATATAGAATAACATCCAGTGCTCATCCCATCAAGTGCCCCCCTCAGTGCCCATCACCCAGTCACCCCCACCCCCCACCCACCTCCCTTTCTACCACTCCTTGTTCGTTTCCCAGAGTTAGAAGTCTCTTATGTTCTGTCTCCCTTTCTCGTATTTCCCACTCATTTTTTTCTCCTTTCCCCTTTATTCCCTTTCACTATTTTTTATATTCCCCAAATGAATGAGACCATATAATGTTTGTCCTTCTCCGACTGACTTATTTCACTCAGCATAATACCCTCCAGTTCCATCCACGTCGAAGCAAATGGTATTTGTCGTTTCTATGAGACTTAGTTTAAACATTATATCTCTGATTAAGCCTTTCTCAGCTTCTCAAAAAAAAAAAAAAAAGTCCCGGGGATCCCTGGGTGGCGCAGCGGTTTGGCTCTGCCTTTGGCCCAGGGCGCGATCCTGGAGACCTGGGATCGAATCCCACGTCGGGCTACCGGTGCATGGAGCCTGCTTCTCCCTCTGCCTATGTCTCTGCCTCTCTCCCTCTCTCTCTGTGACTATAATAAATAAAAAAAATTTAAAAAGTCCCCTTTTGTTTGAGCCTCTAAATAATATTGCCTTAGTGAGATCTACTAATGGCACAAGTAAAATGATAACTAACCATAACCTTGGGGCAATGAACTTGGTGCTTTGGGCTAGGAGACATCACAGAAATTCTAGTGTAAAAAGGAAATAACAGAAAGAAAGAAGGAATATGTAGGTCAGAGTTTGCAGTACTACCTTTCTTGGAGCCACCTAGAGACTAAGACTGTTTTTAGAAAGATAATAATAAAAAATGAAGAACAATCATTTTTATTAGAATAGACATTAGAAGATGAAAGATCTATGTTCTGGGCATTTAGAAACTTGTACTTATTAACCCCACCTACCTGAAAAAGAAATTATTTACTTATTGATGGAGTGACATGTGTCATTCCAATGAAGACTATAAACAGACATTTTATTTATTTATTTATTTATTTATTTATTTATTTATTTATTCATTCATTCATTCATTCATTCATTCAATCAAGACACAAAGAGAGAGGCAGAGGGAGAAGCAGGCTGCCTGTAGGGAGCCTGATGCGGGACTCGATCCCAAGACTTCGGGATCATGCCCTGAGCTGAAGGCAGCTCAACCACTGAGCCACCCAGGCATTCCGAAAACAGGCATTTTAAATGAGACTCATGCACCAGGGACAAGAAGGAGAACGGTCATTTCCTTTCACTGGGCAGTGTAGCCAAAATCTAATTGACAGCCTATGTGCATTCTTGTTTGCAGGTGTGACTACTACAATTTATTTTAATAAATATTCATCACTGTGGGAAAGCAACATGGTGCAAGTCAGAAGACAAGAATCCTAATTCATCTCTGCTAAAAAAAATTTCCGAGTGATTTATCTGGTTTGTTTGATAAAGGAAAATAATTTTAAATATTTTAAGATAATGAAGCTTTGAAACAACTCTATAGATATTATTTATATTTCCAGTATCAAAAGGCTCTGGCAAATGATTTTTAAATGGAGTTTTGGCAGGAATAGGTGGAAAGTTTTTCTATGATATACTTGTTATCTACACTTTCCTAGAACTGCTAGTTCCAAATTAAGGATTATCCATCTTGAACCTCTTTTCCAGTACAAATCTTACCCTTCCTCTGGTCATTCTGTTTTACACAAAACTTAAGTGAGTTTTCAAAATAAATGAATTTTCCATTATTTTATTTTTAGAAAAGCCTCCCAAATTATTTGCTACAGGATATTGAATGATATAATTTGATTTCCTGAGGCATAAAATAGAAAATAGTTATGAACATGTTAAAAGTCTTGAGTAGGTTTTTGGTACTTTCTGTATGCTTTCTTAAGTTTCCACTGCTACAGTGGGAAATCTTCAGATTTTCTTTCCAATTCAAATGATGTTGTACAGCCTTTGACAGGGAGGGCTTTTTTATCCTCTGGATTTTCATCATTTTATAAAGAACCCATGCCTTTCTGGGAGAGTTCCTTAGTAAATGTATGTTCTTTTAAAAAAAAATCAAAAAACATTTGAACCAATTTATAATTAGAGAATTTTATTCCTGGTAACAGTCAAGGCTACTTAGTTAGACAAATCTGATTACTAGAAACAATGAAATTGTTGAAAAGAGTAGAAGAAATTTCTTAAAAGCATCAAACTGCTAATGAGATATTGAGGGATACAAGGCCTAAAATCTAAGTGGAAATTAGAGATGTTAGTAGAACACTGGAGTCTATACATACAACATTTATTCTGGAATGTCTTAAATCTTAGCTTCAGTAGATTCTGAGAATGAAAGGGACAATATTTAAAGCTCTGGACCACATGAGATAGAGAATATTATAGGAAGTTGAATAATGACTGTATGGATGTGAAGGAGATTTAAGGGTGGTAAAAATATTCTACATTTGAAGATAAAGTGGCAATCTCAGATTAGGCAAAAAGAAAAAAAAATTAACTTATAGAGCCAAAAAACTAATGGGTCCCAAGTGGGATGAATATAAAGAAAAACACACTTGGGGCAGCCCGGGTGGCTCAGTGGTTTAGCACTGCCTTCGGACCAGGGCCTGATCCTGGAGACCTGGGATCGAGTCCCACGTCAGGTTCCCTGCATGGAAACTGCTTCTCCCTCTGCCTGTGTCTCTGCCTCTCTCTCTCTCTCTCTCTCTCTCTCTCTCTCTGTGTCTCTCTTATGAATAAATAACTAAAATGTTAAAAAGCAAACAAACAAAAAGCAGAAAACCCCACTTGGCCATAACAGAGTCAAACTGATGAAAGCCAAAAATGGAAGGAAAATCTTGAAAGCAACAAGAGAAAAATGTTACATTACCTACAAAACAATAATATGATTAATAACTAACTTCTCAGCAAAAATAATGGAGGCCCGAAGACTTTGTGACATTTTCAAAATGCTGAAAGAAAGTATCTGTCCATATAGATATGATAGAAACAATCTACAAGGTTAAAAATATGCCTAATTTCAACAAGCCAAGAAAAAATTCAACTTAATATTAATACATGCTGCTTCTTAACCTAAACCATAGTTAAATTTGGTGAGCAAAGTATCATGGTGATTCTCATGTGGTTATTAAATAAGTCTTTTAAAATTTTTAATAGAAATAAATTTATAAAAGAAGTAATAGTTCTATGAAAAAAAAATGAGTTCAAGAGGTCTTCAGGAAGGATTATAAAGTGGGAAGAGTAGCACCCTAGGACACACTTCTTAAGTAACCACGATGTTAGAGGGTTGGAAATCCAAGAGAAGCCTCTGAGGAAACCTGGAAGGAGAAACCTGGGTGTCACAAGTGAGACATCTAAGCACAAAAGCCAAAGCAGGAGAGTCACTGGTGATAAATGCTGAGCCAAAGTTTGGTAAGATTTATATCAAGTGTCCACTACATTTAACAACAGGCAGTCATGGACATCTTGGCAAAAATACCCTGAGAAGAGTAATTGTTAGGGTTGGAGACTAAGGTGCTTAAAGGATAGAATGAGAGGGAAGTAAGATAGGAAATATAGTTAGTTGGGAATCCAAAGGAAAAAGGCTAGAGGGCAGTTGAAAGGGGATATGGGCTATATCAGTTAGCTATTGCTTTGTAACAAACAGCCCTAAACTCGGTATCTTAAAATAAGGATTTATTATCACTCCTGGGTCTATGGGTGAGTTGGATGGTTCTTCGGAACTGGGCCTAGCTAGGCCCATTCATGCAACTAAGGGCTCATCTAAGGGCTGACTGATCTAGAATGGTCTTACTCACAGTTTAGAAAGTTGGTTTTCTGTTGGCTGGGGTGGGGGCAGTGCCTGGACCATGTTTCATCATTCAGCATGCTAGCTCACATGGTGATAGCAGGGTTCTAAGACAGAGCACAAGCCCACAAGATCTCTTAGGCCTAGTCATGAATTGGTACTCTATCTGACACACCTGACTATCCAAAGTGAGTCACAAAGTCAGCCAAACTTCAAGATATAGGGAAAGAGATCTACCTCTTGATAGGAGGGGCTGCAAAGTTCCACTGCAAAGCCCACTGGTAGGGGTAAAGAATTGAGGCCATTTTTGGTTATCAGTCTATCAAACGGAATGAAGGCTGGTTCTTATATTTGTTTTGTTTTTAATGGAACAGGGTTGATTATATTTAAATGATGTTGGGAGAGAGCTATACAGAGGGAGAGGTTGAATATATGAAAAAGAAGAGAACACTGAAAGAAGTTTCTGAGGTACATGGAGAGCATACAATCTACAGTATGAGTGGAAGGATTAGCCAGAGATACCGGTTCCATTGCAGCACATAGGAAAGTGTAAAAGATGGGGTGCAGGCAGAACAATGTACTGATTTGGTGTTAGAAAGTTGAATGAATTATTGTCTGGTGGCTCCTTTCAAATGAGAAGAAGGATGCAAAATAACTTGTCAAGAGTGAGAGGAGAGGTAGAAAGCTTGCATATTTATAAATATAAAAGGGAAATTAGGGTAATTGTAGGTCTGGTTGAGACTGAAACCATAGCTTTGAAGCTTTACCAATAAGCATGGTGTTGTGATTCTCTCCAACCACATTAAGGTGCCTGGGTGCAGACATGCGTGGGACAGACTATTAAATTCACCTAGGGTTGAGATTTTGCTAGGCCAATGAACTAAGAAGGACAATGGAGCAAAGATGTAGAAAGAGAGTGGTGAATGGCTCATGAAATACAAATTAAACTGAGGAGAAGCAAATATGGAAAGTGGTTATATTAGTTTGCTAGAGCTGCCGCAAGAATACTATAACCTGGATGTTTTAAATAAGGAAATTAATTTTCTCACAGCATTGGAGGCTAAAGTCCAGGATCAAGGTGTCAGAAGATTTGGTTTCCTCTAGGGCTTCCCTCTTTGGCTTGCAAATGGCCACCTTCCTACTGTGTTGTCACATGGTCTTCTCTCTGTGCATACATATGTCTGTGTCCCAATATCTTCTTCTGATAAGGATGCTAGTCATTTGGGATTAGGGCCCACCCATATGACCTCATTTTACCTCAATTTACCTCTTTGAAAGCCCTATCTCCAAATACAGCTGCATGTTGAGGTATTGGGGGTTAGACTTGAACATATGAATTTGGAGGAACAAAATTCACCTGAAAACAGTGGTGATAGTTGGGAACTGAAGAGATTCAACGACTGGTGGCTTTGTTGAAGTCAAAGAAATAATGTCATGCAAATGGATGAGAAAGAATTGGAAGAACAGAGTTTTGTGTTTAAAGAGTAGCATGCTTGAATTTAGAACTTCAGGTTATGGCAAAGTTTAAAACAAGGCAATAACAGTGGGTAGCTGAACAGGGGAAAGTGATCATGAACTCAAGAAGCCAAGATTCTGAAGGGATTTTCCACATGAAAATGGAAGTTCCTTAGGTCAACTTGGGGTGGAGGGTACTGATAACAGGGATACAGGTTATACAGAACTGTGAGAGAATGAGTCCCAAAGCCCTTTGGTAAATGTGGGGACAGAGTCCCTCCTTCCAGCAGGCCTTGAGAGAGATCAGACACGAAGTAGATGGGCGGACTGTAGTCCCTCTGGAGCTTCAGATTGGCTTGAGTCAGAGGACTAAGAGGAGAGACCCTGAACTCAGGATTCCTAAATGGGAGGCCCTCTGGGGCTTGGAGGTGCTCCAGGAATGAGAGGTTGTGATGCCCTTAACTGACTGGAGGAGTGAGAGCATGCTTTGCTTCTTGAGCTAAATGTAGATTGTAGCATTACTCTTACCTTACACCTTTTCCATGGGCACACAGCAATAGAAAGCAGTGAGAAAATACTGAAACAATGGGAAAATAAATGCTCTCTTGATGTTGTTGAATCATATATTTTGAAGCCTAGTCTATAGATTTACCTTTCCAGTGCCTTATCACTATGGTTACCATGTTTTCCAAACCAAAACTTGAGACCCTTAGGCTGGTAATAGACAGAAGTTTAAAACAGGAGAGTCCTAAACCTTTGTTCAGATTCTTAATAAAAATAATAGCATATATGAAATGAAGGCATATTATGAACCAAATTCTTCGCTAAACCTGTATTAATATGTTTAATTACCATAACAATCTACTTTTTCAAATTGACTTTTAGGTGCTCTGTATTTTGATGTGAGTCAGTCATATGTGTTGCACAAATATTTTTCTTCTATACTGTACATTACCTATTCTCTCTCAATAGTGCCTTCCGTGTTCTTAATCTTATATTGTAGTCCTATTTATTACCTTTTTTCCCTGTTTGGGACACTTTTGCTGCTGTTTAAGAAATCCTTGCTTAAAGAAATAAAGATGTCCTCCCATTATTATTCTAAAAGTTTTAATCCACTTGAAATTGACTTTGAGATATAGTGTGAAGTAGAGACCATGTTTCCCCCCCCCCCCATATTTCTATCCAGTTAACTGAGTCCCATTTAATGAAGTGATGATCCTGCAGTGCCCCCTTGATCATCTGGTGAGCAAAGATGAATGATATGTTTCTGGATCATTTATCCTGTTCCATTGCTTTATTTGTTGTGAGGTTACCATTGTTAACCTAATTTTACAGATGAGAAAATATATGCACAGGAAGGTGGAGAACCTTAGGGCGTAGATCACATTACTCAGTAAATACACTCTATGAATCATATTATACATGTATTGTATGTCCCTGAATTGATTCTTCAAAGAATACTCCCCCACACGGGTAACTGGTCTTAGGAATTAATGGAAGGTTCAAGTCAGAGACATGGGTTTGCAAAGCCATTCCAATATACATTACAATGAGCTCTCTGAAATGTGTCTACAACTGTAAAATGAGAAAGTGATACCTATTGAGCAGGTTTGGACAAAACTCAAATCAGACCACGTATATATAACCTAGCATGTAGTGCTGAATGAGGTTATTTGTTTCCTAGTCTCTTGACAATAATGCTGAAATCCGAAGAAATTTATAGATAAGTTTTCTGGCATAATATGTTCTGAGCAATTTTGGTGTATTTAGTTGGTTAGTGTTTGGTTTGCTTTGGAGGTTGTCTCTAATTTGGGCCTCACTAGGGAAGTTAAATGTGTGAGTGTCAATACTTCATGGCAAAGAAAGAAGGAGGGACACAGCTGAGAAAAAACAACCAGTAGTTTGGCCAAACACTATCATGGCCAGTCATGTCTATTTTCATTCTATTTTGCAAGTATTAGTTATCTTGAGATTATGGATGAAAAATACGCAGAAAGGTAGCAACTTGCCTGAGGCATTATCGTTAGATCAACCTAGGGTTAGGATGTGTGGTTTGTTCTTTGGCTCAGATATTCATGTAGCCTAAATAGCTATGAGAACCATAATCCTTGGAGCAGTTTCTTTCTTTCTTTCTTTTCATATTTTATTTATTTGAGAGAGAGAGATTGAGATGATGAGCAGAGGGGAAAGGCAGAGGGAGAAGCAGACTCCTTGCTAGGCAGGGATCCCAGGACCCTGGGATCATGACCTGAGCCGAAAGCAGGTGCTTAACTGACTGAGCCACCCAAGTGTCCCCTGGAGCAGTTTTAAAGGTGATTTATACTTCCCACAAAAACAGGTCCTCCTATGAAATATTTCTTTTTCCCTTTCCTGCCTCTCACCTTCTTACTTTTTCTCATTCTACTTTCTCCCATCTCAATATTTCCTGCTTCATCTTTATCTTCTTCCTATGGCTTAGACCTATCTGATATGATAACCCTGTGGCATTTCCCTGCAGCCTTATGAAATGCTGCCTCTTACACCAGCATTGAGAGTATTTAGGATAAATTGATCGCAATCCAGTGAGAGGTACTTACACAGCAACCTTTAATCCTGCTGGCTGCGTCTGCCAAAGAATCTCGATGCATGAGATTGTTTACAATGCTTCAGATACTTGCAGGACAAAAAATTTTATTTTTTATTTTATTTTATTTATTTTATTTTAAATTTTTTTATTTATTTATGATAGTCACAGAGAGAGAGAGAGAGAGGCAGAGACACAGGCAGAGGGAGAAGCAGGCCCCATGCACCGGGAGCCCGACATGGGATTCGATCCCCGGTCTCCAGGATCGCACCCTGGGCCAAAGGCAGGCGCCAAACCGCTGCGCCACCCAGGGATCCCAAAAATATTTTAAATTTACCTTAAAAATGCATACGGTGGTACCTAGCCTGCCCCACTAGAGGAGGTGGGGGTGCCAGTTCATGATCCTGTCTGGTGCCCAGACTTGCCCCTGCTGTGAACGGATGCATCGGGCTGCCACAGTCTGGTGCTAGCAGACATCTGCATTATCCCACAAGGCTCCTTGCTCTGACTCAAGGCTCCTGAAACATCTCCCTAATTATGATTCCCGGGAGATAGGCCCACAGGGAGAAATGGAACTGATCGTGCATGTATTTGCCTAGTATAGAATACAAGGGACCAACATTTCTTAGTTTCAGTAATTTTTTAAAGACTTGAGCTAATGCAATTCCTCTGAAGAGCAAGAACAAAACATAGAAAAAGAAGCACAAAAGATTGGCCCTGGAGTCACATTTCAAACTGGTGGTTAATGTGCACAAGTCATCTAAATAGAATAATACACATTTAATTCCAGAATGTGTAAAGACTGTGTGAAGACCATTTTAAAAAGCCAGAACATAAGTCTTATACTAACCATTTTCCCCCCTACTTGCAGAATCTGAGGCTGTTCTGTGGCTTTATTAAATGGCATGTGCCTCAGGCTCTGCTTTTAATAATTCCATTTTCCCTGGAATTCTCACCATTCTAGGATCTACTAGTACACTGGAATTTTAAGCACATGATAAGGAGGACTAAGAAGCCTCTTTAGGTTTCTGTTTGCTTCCCCCCAAACCTCAGAAAGCAATTGTAGACATGTCTGGCACAATAAAAAACCCAGACCCCTCCACACTTTGAGTAGAATGCAGGATTTCTTAACCTTTGTGTCATGGTCACAGACAATGAATGGGGCTCATGCCTTGGAGCAAAGAAAAATATGAAAAGAAAAATAGAAGGGATGATAGCTTTCTTCACTCCCTTGAAGGGCTAGAAAACCAAAGGTGCTATCCTAGAACTAGACATCTCTGAAAGGTTCTCATTTCTGTCCACGAGGCTATCTCTGTCCCTTCCCTATCACTGATGTCAATGAGGCCAAGGGAGGCCTGCCAAAACCACTGCCAGGTGCTCATAATCCCAGGATATATATTTGCTAGCATGCTAGTCTCTAGAATCAACTTCCTGTTGGCAGTGGCTTCTCAGCAGTGCCTGGACAATAAAGGTTCACTTAGAGTCTGGGCCCTTAATACCCTGCTGGATCTTGGCTGCATGATCAAATCCCAGTGCTGTGGGAAAGGAAATTTTGCCTCTGTCTCAATGACATAGTCCTACACACCTTCCCTCCAGCACCAGACACATCTTTCTAGCCTACACATGTAGCTATATAGCCTATTTCAAAATTTGGAGTTTAATTACTGTCACGAAAGGACAAATACTATTTTATTCCATTTATATGATGGAGTGGTCAAAATCATAAAGACAGAAGGGTGCTGGAGGAAGGGAGACTAGGGAGTTGCTTATTGGTACAGTTTCAGAATTTCCAAGATGAAAAGAGTCACAGGCACGGATGTGAAATACGACTGAACTGTACAGTTTGAAAAGGCTAAGATGGCAAATTTTACGTTACATGTACTTTAACACAGTGAAAAAGAAAATCTGGAGCTTAATTAACATAAAGTTAAGAATGGAAAATAAAGTCGCAAACAGAAGAGAAACTGCCACCAAGTTAATGTCATTTCATTAAATGATAAGTTTTACCAGGAGAATAAATTTATTTAGCTTAGTGTGTATGCTAGGGAGATAAGAGTAAATGAGTTTACAGATTGTTTGGGGTCACATGCCCTCAGACTCAGCTCCAGGGAAAATCCAATTCCTAACCATTATACAGGGAGGATGCATGTGCCTCATAGAGAAAAGAAACAGGACTTACATAAGCAAGCACCGTCAACATGTGAATTTACTTATTAATTCTTCCTTCTTCTGTTGTCCTTGTGCAACTCAGAACAGCAAGCAGACAGCCTGGCAATAGTTTACACACTCTTCCCTTCTCAGACTATAACCTCATGAGAGTTGGAAACCATGCTCTTTCTTCTGTGTTTCAGGGAACCTGATGTGAGACTTGATCCCAGGACCCCGGGATCACTACCTGAGCTGAAGGCAGACTCTCAACCACTGAGCCACTCAGGTGCCCTGAACAATTTTAAATAATGAAGAAATTAGGAACTTTTAGAAGATAACTGCAAGAGGCCCAAATCCTTTTTTTTTTTTTTTTTTTTTTGCTTTGATAATGTGTGATGGTTAATTTTGTGTGTCAGTTTAGTGTGGCTTTGGTGCTCAGATGTTTGGTCAAACATCAATCTAGATGTTATTAGGAATATTAGTCACATCTAAAAAAAAAACACACTTTCAATTAATTAAGTCAGAAGATTTTGAGGAAAACTTTATTTTCCATAATGTGGGAGAGCCTCATCTAATCAGTTGAAGAGGAAAGACTGGGGTTCCTTGAGGAAGATGGAATCTGCCTCCAGACTTGAGCTGCTACTCCCCCCTGGGCCTCCTGGTCAGCTAGCCCTGCAGATTTTGGATTTACCAGGCCCTTACAATCAGTGAGCCAATTCCTGACAATGACTCTATGTATATACGTCCTGTTGGTTCTGTTTCTCTGAAGGACCCTAACATTATATGACCCTTTTATAAACATCATTGGGAAGTGACAATGAATGCGTTGGTGCTAGTCTTGAAATGTTGAGATTCTAACAAGTTCTAAGGGGAAATGTGGGAAGCACCTGGATATTTAATCTCCTTAATGGAATACACATGAAAATCCTCCTAATATGATCATGCTGGATCTCATTTTCAGCCACTGACCTTCTCTTAGGGAGAAGGTCAAATGTGCACCACACTTAGTTAACTGACTGATTAGCTAGAAAGGCAAAAGTGGCATTTCATCAGAGGGGCATGTCCAAACAAGTAGCAATGTCCTTTTTCCCCCTGACAGCCTAGATTCAGTCAATAATTAAATTTTTATTGAATGCAGACTATATTTAGAGTACTGAATTCAATGTTGCTGGACTGAAAAAGAAGTAAAAGATGTTGCACTCCCATTGAGCCCACATTCTAAAGGAGTAAGTTTACACCCACATGTAGACAGCAAATCAATTACAAGATTTCATAAAACTATCATTGTCAGGGAATGTCAGGTACGACCCTAAAGAACTCTTTGTGTAATGTAAACTTTTTCATCCAGCACAATTATGTTCTAGTTTGAAAAAATCAGAGATTTTTGTTAAGTGTGTATATTACCTATGGTTAAGGAAATCTGAAAAGGTTTCTCTATCAGTCAAATACCTTTATTTATAACTCCAAGACTGACTTAATTGAGTGATTTGAGAAATACAAGTTCTAAATGAACCAGGCCTAGACTTTTCTTCTTAAGACTTACATCTTAACTTCTATAAAGTTCATGTTTCTTATCATAAATCTTAGTAGAAGTTTATCATGTATGGGATTACTGAGTCCACAGCCTTCATTTTACAAATGCCAGAACTCAGTTCCTGGACGGTGAAATGATTTGCTCACAGTCACTTAGCCAGTTTTACAGTAAATTTACTACTACTCAAAGCCAGTTCTTCTAACTCCAAGAAATGTGTTCTATTGCTGGAACTGCCCCAGGTTGTCACTCAGGGAGCCTAGAAATGGGGTAAGTGACCTGGGAGTAGTTCTACACACACAACCCATCCCCAATCCATTGTGTGGTTTCATAAGGCTTCAGAGTCTGATAGTGAATAAATGGTGATTTCTAGCTTTTCTGGCTCTGGGTCATTCTTAGGTTACAGGTATTCAGAAGGGTGGATCAGCTACAAGTCAGACCTGTCGGTTAGTTGATTCTGGGTAGCCCAGTTATCATAACAGAAACTCAACTTCTTTTCTGCACAGAGCATATAGGAAATGCATTAGAAATATGAGTCAGACAGCACTTAGCTACTTCCAAAACTGCCTGTGGGTTGTTAATAGAGTATCGGTTTCAGAGTTGAAACTGAAGAGCTATTTGAGGACTTCTCAACCAGAGTATCTTCAAATTCTAAATCCACACTTAATCAAACTTTTACTGTTTTCCCCACAACCTCAATTGAGATCCACAGTGGCCCTTCTCCGTCCTCTGTACTCCGGGAGCAGATTGTAACTTAAGAGACATTTGGGGCAAGTGTCATTAGGCTTTATACCTATTTCCATGAATATTGTGTAACAATTACCACTGGCTATTATCTGTAAAACACCAATTCCTCTTTACATCAGTACTAAATCTCACCGGTTAAGTTTTACAACACAATTTCTTCTAATTCAGCAGGAATTCCAGACCTCTTAGGAATTAACCTAGAGGTCCGCACTGCACTGCTAGGGAGGGAAATTGGTCCATCTCAGAAGGGATTTCATCTCAGAAGGACTAGGCGTCCACATAGTTGGTGAGGGCCAGCAAGGCGAGAGGGTCATAAGCATTTCACATTTCCCCCCATTCTGTACCCCAAAACCTGCTTCATGTGGACTAAGGTTGGATGTTCCCTGAGAAAGCATGTCCTATAAGAAACAAGGGGTCACCATGAAGAGACCTGGCTTAGTTCCCTGTTTGTCACACTCATTACCAGTGTTTATCTCTGAGTGCGGCTAATCTTCAAGTGAGTCCAGCACTAATTGATCAAGTCATTGCTCTGGGCACCCCCTGGCACCTGGGTCTGAGCCTTCCATCAGGGCAGCCCCTTGTATAGAGGTCCACACTGCCCTCTGTCCTCACATGATAGAATCCAGATGTCCCTGCCCTCAGCCCAGTGTCCTTTCCACACTGCCTCAGCTCACTGTGCTGACATTCAATGTTCCTGCAGTGACCCCAAATAAGAAGGGAATGCAACAGCTCCTAGCACATGAAAGTATTTGTTCAACAACATCACACACAGACAATTCATGGACATGCATGACATACTCACGTTCTTATGGCAAATTTGGATATTTTAAAATTTTACTTATTTCACATGCCTTCCTAGTCCTATTTCCCTCATGTCCTCTCCAATGATAAGAGCATGAATTTACATATTTCTCAACTCTTCTGAAAAAAACAAAAGAACAAACCCCCAAAACAATACCCTTGGAATCTCTGCTTCCTCTTGTATCCCATAAGAGAGAACCAACCTCTCTGAGTCATAATTTTCCTTCTGTCCCAACCTACAAGGAAGTGACCTATCCCATGGTGGCTTGGTTCCCAGCCTCTGAAAGAGCAAGAGAGTCACGCTTACTTTTGCTGAATGTTTCTTCTTCATTACAGTCTTAATTACTCTTTCAGGTCATGAGGAAGGAGCTGGCTGGTGTAATTTAGATGATGGTATCCACAGGGGGTGCAGGTATGCAGGAAGCCCAGCGTGTTCTTCAATCCTAGCACTGCTGAGATTTAGAAGTCCAGAAAGCCAGAGGGAGAACAGCAACCTCGTCCTTGACATGGCAGTTGTGCAGGTGATTCAGAGGTGGTACTATGTACTCATCTGTTTCAGTAGCTGTCTGAGTAATGCTTTGTGTTGAAGTTGAAAGTAATAAAACAATTAGTGGCATTTTAAAAATGATTGTAAAGAAATAAGGTTGCTTTCGCAAGCCATGGGTCCTGACACATTCTTTTTACATGTGAGAGATGAAGGTCACAGCTTAGATCTAATTTGCATATCTGCCTTGGGAATTCTAGAATATCAGGGTCTGCTGTGAGTGCAATTTGTAAGAGGACATACTCCAGGCTCCTGTGAAAAAAAGGCAAAAGCAACTTCTAATCTAATGGTCTGATTCCTGGGGGTGGCGTGTTCAGTGGGGCAGAGGATACATCCAGGCAGCCACCAGGCCTTTCTCATGGAGCACTGGGGGTCAGGTAAGCAGCTGGGGCTGCCTGCAGTTTCCATAATGGCAGAGATGTGGAAGGACAAACCAGGTCAGAGGTCATGAGGAAAAGTCAAGGATCAAAAGCTGGAAACACCATCCACAAATGTTCCTTATCAAGGATAACAGGTCCACAGAGTCTAGGGTTAGAATTATACTAGATCAGATTGAGAGCAGGGTAGGAATAGGTGAGATCGTGATGGCCGCCCAGGTAACTCCAGAGTGTTGGTGGTTAGCAGGAAGTTAGCAGGAAGCAGGCTTGGTTGGAATAATTCAAAGAACCAGATGCAGGACAGCCCAACAGCAGAACACTGAAAGGTATGTTCTATATGGCAGCTGGTAATGACCTTCAAAAGCTTTTGACCTGATTTTTGGACGTTCTCGCCAAGTGAAATTTCTCTAATCCTGAGGCAAAATTCCCAGCATTCCTTGTCCATGAATAGTTTCTGCAGCATCTAGATAGCAAGTAGCAGCAACATGAGGAGGGAAAATATGAGTGTACAGATGACTGCAGATGTTGCTAGGTGATTAGTAAACAGTGACAAAAATGTGGTCATGTACCCCCAGCTCAAAAGACACAATAGCTACTCAGGAAAACTGAACGCCACTGACAAGAACTGGGTACTGAGTTCAGGGTAGGGAAGAAAAAAGTGCATGCTTGCCTGAGCGCTAACACTTTCAGCTCCTGTAGCTCCATGAAAGGCTGAGGAGAACCTCCTCGGTCCGCAGACACCTGCTCCCCTCCAGCTCCAATGCACAATATAGTTGACCCCTGAACAATGTGGGGGTTAGGGGCACTGACCCCCTGCACAGTCAAAAGTCTATAGATGACTTTTGGTTCCCCAAAAACATAACTACTAGTAGCTGTACTATTGAACAGAAGCCTCATCAATAGCATAAATAGTCAATCAACACATATTTTACATTACATGTATTATATGCTATATTTCTTACAATAAAGTAAGCTAGAGAAAAGAAAGCATTATTAAGAAAATCATAAGGAAGAGAAGATACATTTATAGTACTGTATCGTGTTTACGGAAAAATTCCGCATAGAAGTGGACCTGCGCAATTCAAACTTGCGACGTTCAGGGTCCACTCTCCCCTGGCTGCCCCTGTGGTCTTTGCTCATATACATTACATGGAGCCACTGTCCTACCATGAATCACTCAGCGGGTTCTCACAACCCGCACAAAAGGACCCCGCAGTCTCGGGCTCCTGCTTATCTGAGTCTCTCTCACCTCTTCCCGGTCACTTCTCATTGCACTGCAGCCACACTGGCACCCTTTCTGTCCCTCCACAAACAGGACTCTTCCCCATCTCAAAGCCTCTGTTCCTGCTGTCCCCCCAAGGGAAGGTCCTCCCTCCAGCTCCTGCATAGCTGGTTCAGTTTCCATCTCCCAGGCCATGGTCTCCCCTGGCCTATGTTCACCCCTGCCCCCCGACTCCTTATTACATTTGCCAACCTCCTCACAATGTTTGTTTACTTTCTATTTTCTTTTCTGGGGGCACAGGCCCTGCAAGTCTTGTCTTGTGCATCATAGATGCTTAGATAAATTTGTACAACTGTGTGGATGAATGGAAAATTTCTCAGTTAGGATGTGGGGATAGGATGGAAGGGGTAGGACCAGCAGGTCTCTGCTTTGTTCAAGGGATTCTGAACCATCTCCCCTTTATTCTTTACCCCCTGGGCCATGCCTCTCTTCATCACCCCCCCAACCCCAACCTTGGACTCTACACACTTTTCCTGGACTCTGGGCTGACTGAGTTACCAGGGAAGTCACAGATTGCCACACAGTCTTTGAGCATACATGGAGTGGTTCTGAGGTGGTGTGTTATAAGGGGATCGGCAAGTGCTCTCTGACCCAAAAAGATCTACTCCATCTGCTTGCCACATTGTCTTTTTTAAAAAATTGAGATATAATTGACATCACATTTTCTGAAATCCTTCCATTAGCATCACAGTCATGCTTTTCACTTTTTAGCTAAGACATTGCCTCCTGTCCTGAGTCCTCCTTTTTCCAAATGGAAACAGTTCCGGGCAGGGTGACACAAAAAGTTGTCATCAGCTCCTTACTGTTAATTTCACAGAGCATGGTCTAGAGCTGCCCCATCCCAGGGGCTGCGTGATCCTGCCTGAGACTGAAGCAGAGCCAGGTAGCTGTCCTTTGCTGAATTAAAAAGAAGTCCCAAAAGACCGCCACCTCCACCTTAACAACAAACCTGATAATCATGGTACAAAATTGTCATTTACAAACAAAACATATGAAGCGAGTGGTGAATGGAATCCAGCTGAAGCCCAGGAAAGCCCAGCGCCAGCCCAACTACACATCAGACTGTTGGGCGCCCCCCGTCCCCCCAGGCACCCTCCTCGCAAGCAAGTCAAGCAAGTGGTCAACCGGCTGCAAGAGTTTAGCCTCCCCTAACTTCTGGAGGCCTCCTCCTGCACAAAGCTAAGAACGACAGGATTGGACCAGATAATAGCCCTGAACCTGCCCAACCTGCCTCACAAGGTCATTATGAAGATGGCATATGATAAAGGCTGTAATCTGTCCTGAGTTACCCAAACATAAGCATTGACATTGACTGAAGCAGTTCTGCCCCCCTGGGGCTGTTCCTTCCTCTGTCTCTCAAATTACTTTGAAGAGTTTCCAACAAGAATAAAAAAACAAAAGCACCCTCGACCCAGATGGACACTACTCTTGGAAACAGCATATTGTAGGCTGGCACTTCAGGTTGGTGAGGATCAGTGTTTGGAGGGGAACTCTGAAAAATCCCTCTCCGAGATGGGGAAGAGTCCTGTTTGTGGAGGGACAGAAAGAAGAGGTCAAGAGGTCACCCCTCTTTCCCTCCTGCTCTTGGGCTTCTCATTTCTCCTTCACCACAGCCCCGCAGCCCGCTCCCTTTCTCTCTCCTGTCTGCGTGGGTTCCAAAGTCAGCCCCACTGACCTGAAAAAGCATGGGTCTTGAGCAGGATGCCAGTTCCCATTCAGGTCCACCTCAGGGGACCTGCCCACGCCCGAGGCCCTGGGGTTTTGCCAGCACCTCTAGAACTTACTACTGCAGTCTTCCGGAAACCCACGCTTGTGCTAACTGGCCAGCCCTTTCACGCAGGTTTTTTTTCACTTTGTAATACAAACCAGCCCTTGAAATGCATCAAGCCTAGTTTTCATTTACGCCTGCAGTCTTTAGCTCGTAATTTTCTTGCTTTATCAGGCTTGGTTTTCAAGCCACTAAAAAAACATGAAGTTTTCTGTTTTTATAGCTGGAGCTCTATAAGAATTTATTTTATTTTATTTGTTTGTAGCCCATGGATTCTCTCTCACAGCCTTGACCAAATCCAAGTCCTGGAGAGGTACTGTATCCGCATTTACCTTTAGCAGCATAACCAGAACAGATCACTGATAAGAAACAGATAATTCTGAAGAAAAAAACATAAAGTCATACAAGAAGGGCAGGGATTGGCTCTTCTAACACACCCGTTGTACAGATGAGGAAGGTGAAGTTTAGAGATTGCTCAAGTGATTTGACCAAAGGCTCACCACTCTATTAGACTAGCAGAGATGATCCTAGAACCACTGCCTGGGCCTCTGGCTCCACATTGTTTCCACCGTGTGGGATTACAGAACTGCTTCCTCAGGGAGAGCCAAGGTGAGGGCAATATAACTAGCCTATCACTTAGGATTAAGTTCAGTTGTCAAAGAATAGAAAATAAGTGTGAGACAGTAAATCTATATATTTCTACAAGAAGAAAATCAAAAGGTAAATTGTCCAAGACTGGCATGGAGGCCCCATAGTGTTATTGGGCAATCTGGGCTCTGTCCAGCTTCTCTGTCCACCTTCTTTAGAGTATGTTCACTGTTCTTGTGCTGTCAGGATGGCTACCAGATATCTCCAGCCATTATATCCATGCTTCAGGTAGGAAGAAAGGGAGGAACAAAGGGAAACAAACTCATGTTAATGAAGGATAGTTGGAAGAGAGGCCAGCAGGGGCAGGGGCCAAGTCCTCCCCAGTCCCCAAAGAGGAAACTACCCTTAAAAAAAGAGGAAAAAGACCCCATCCTGTTATTCTACACCACTCTGGAAAGAGCCCTCCACCCTTTCCCACATGAACAATTCCCTGATAGGTAGATGAGTATGTAGAAAATAATCTGATTGGGTGACAGGCTCAGGGAGAGTTAATCAGATTAAAGCAGCCCATCAACAATCTCAGTAAAACCCCTAGATTTAGGAGCTCAACCTCTCAGATTCCCTCCCTCTTTGGGAGCTTTTTGCTATCACTCAATACACTTTGCTTTGCTGCCTTCCACTCTTCGTCTGGTCCACCTCTCCATTTTTCCAAGCAAAGTGACCAAGAACAGTGGGCACTAAAGGACAAGAAATCCTGAAACCATGCCAGCTGAGTTAGTCCACTTTAAAGGACTTTTCAAAAATTTCCATTCCATGTCTTCTGTTTGCTATTAATTGACTAATCCTGTGCCATATGTTTATTTCTAGCTTCAAAGGAGGTAGACACGCTATCAACTTGGATAAAACTGGGGTTCTGTGAGTAGGGAAGAGGAAATCATCTTTAAGAGGCAATTTACCAGCAGTCTCCCTGAGCTGGGAGGATTGGCTTTTGGTGTCACCAGGACTCAATCTGATTCTATCACATAGGAGGAAACACAGAAGAAGATGCCAAATCCAGTGGAAAATCTCCAGGTTTTGTTTTACCTAATGTCTTGGCAGCTTTTCAAACACTTGATGACTCACTCCTTGTTAAGCCCCTGTTTTTCCTTTGGCTTCCAGGAAGTCACATCCTGATTTCCTTCTCCGACACTGGGTGTTTCTTCTAAGTGTCCTTGGCTGGGTCCTTTTCCCTTCCAACCTCTGATACTGGAGAGATTCAAAGTTCAGGCCTTAGATGGTTTCTCAATCTAGTCTTCTCTCTGGAGGTCTTGTCCAGCTCCTGATTATATACTCTTTATATGCCAAAGACTCCCCAATTCTTATCTCTAGCCCTAACCTCAACCTTTTAGCCTTGTCTTTCTGGTGGCCTGAAATTCCACTTAGATGCTAGTAGGCCTCTTGATACTAATAGGTCCAAAGCCAAATTTTGTATTCAGCCCCAAAAACTTATTTCTCCCCCTGTGTTCTCTACCTCTGTAATAACATTATTTACATGCCCATGCTGAAAACTCAGTGTCACCTTCTCACCCCAATGCCACACCTTCAAAGTGCATCTGGAATCTGACTACCTCTCACCAAATCCAGTGCTACATTCCTGGTCCAAGATACTATCACATCATCTTTGGCTAGGTCTACACAATTGCCTCTTGTGTGATGGTTAATTTTATGTGTCCTCTTGAGTCGGCCATGGCTCCCAGGTATTTGGTAAAACATTTTTCTGGGTGTGTCTGTGAGGGTGTTTCAGGATGTAATTTACATTTAAATCATAGACCAAATACAGCACATTTCCCTCCCTGGTGTGAGTGGGCCTTGTCCATTCCACTGAAGGCCAGAATAGAACAAAGAAGGCTAAGCAAGGGAGAATTTGCTCTCTCTGCCTGACTGCCACTGAGCAGATCATTGGTACACCTAAGCATGAGTGGAAAAGTGCCAGAAGAAAAAGTTACAAAAAAAGTCATTGCTGTTAAAGCAATAACTAGTGCTCTCTCTTAAAGGCTAGTTAAAGGCTAGTTCACATTTCTCTAGATGCCATTTACAAACCCAAGAAGAAAGTACTAGAAGAAATCATGAGTGATTTTTGTTTTTACTATTACTTTAGAATGAGGAACACTCTTCTTAGAAAGATACAAACCTCAGAATCTACAAAGGAAAATAGTGGCAAATTAATTATGTAAAAAATACTATTGGGGAAAAAAAGAAAAACCAACTTGTTAAAAGATGTAACACAAATAACAAACTGGAAAAAAAATTATCCGTCCTATGATCAAATGTGAATCTCCTTGGTATATAAGAAACACTTAATAGGAAAGAGAACAGCTCAACAGAAAAATACACCAAGGACAAAAAAGTAATTAAATTGCTAATAAACATAATTATTTTTAGTGAGCAAGCTCAACTCACTGGTGTATAAACAAAATATAATTTTTATTTTTCCAAAAGCTACTGTGAACTGTACTGTCTTGATCACCTTCCCGTTCCCTTGTATGCTGTCCTACTTGTTCATAGTTAGGCTAACTTAGCAATGTCTCAACCTAATTCCACAAGTTTTCAGCCATTAAAACAATCTCATTCTAGTTCTTATATTTTGGTCAGGTTCATTTATAAAATTCCAATCTCCTATGCAATGAAAATCTTGATCTATGAAACCTCAATGTCATGTTGAACCTGCCCCTCCCCTTCCAGCACAGGCTGAGTGGAGGCCGGCCGAGAACAGAGGAGACTGTGATCTGCTGTCTCACATATCCTGCCTGGGGACTAGAAGGAGGCAGGCAGGAACGTTTCTGCCCAGAGCAAGGTTGTCCCTTTCTCTTGATAGTTGCCACCTCTTTCTCTATTGCTGATTGGCCTTGGTTTCTGTAAATAGGGAAGATGCCCGGAGCCAGCTCTTCAGGAAATGATCATTTGAGTTTTCTAAGGAGACCCATCAGCGGCTTCCTCTACAGAGTCATGGCTCTGGGAGGTCTAGGGAAGGCCTGAACTCTTTCTCACTCACACACCTTCACATCAGCCTTGAACGAAGATACTGCTGCCTCCATTTTAACTCCAAACTTTCTGGTTGGATTCTTTCTAGCTTGTCTCTCAGCTCAGGAGGAACACCCTACAGGTGTAACATCCCTTGACGAGAAATGAAACTATCCCCTCAAGCAATAAGGACTGCCCTCAGCCTGTGTGATTGACCCCAAGACAGCAATGGATTTGCCCATCTGCATGTACTCACTGACCTTAGTCGCACATTTTCCCTATATAAACCTGAAAGTATTTTTGGCACTTGAGAGGCAATCTTGGGATGTTAGCCCCCTGTCTTTCCAGTGTTGGCCTCACTGACTTTGCAGTCAGGAATGGGGTAGGTAATGTTCTGGAGAGGGGCTTCCCTCCCCTGCATTCTTCCAGTCACATGGGCCACTCCCTACTCCAAAGGCAGGAAAAACCCTAAAATGAAACTGCTCTTTTAGTTGACTGGTCAGTAGCCTTGAAACCAATTCTCTGCTTGTAACCTCCTTTCTTTCCTTACCTCTATGAAAAATTTTTGTAGTGAGAAACCTACTGTATTCCCAAAGCCTCAAGCTTTCCATTTGTATTTAGAGAATATACCTGTATATTGACATGAACCTCAGTTCACAAAGTTTATGGGATATCTCATCTCTGTTTTAAAACTATACTAATTTATTTTTCATTCTGAGTCCTCATGAAACCAACCTGGCAATAAATTCAAGTGTGGCCCTTCCCTTTACTTCCAGCCTGCTCCTAGACCATAAGAGTATTTTGGGTATTTCTCTTTCCCCAGATGGCCTTGCCCTTGCTCCTCAAGCCCTAATTTCCTCAATTGATAAAATCTTCTTGGAAAACAAAACCAAGAAGCCCCAGGCTTCCACAGGCCCCTGCTTTTCACACTTCTTCCTGTCCCTTTGAAGGCAATGACTAAAGAGACTCTTAGGAGCAGGGATGGAGCTGAAGAAGATAAGAAAAAAGGAAAATATGGAGTAAATAACAATCAATTCACCAAAATATTTCCAAGCAAGTCTTGATCTTGTGCTCTGTGCACTCAATGCTTAAGTCACCCTGACCTATAGGGTGCCCTTCACAATGTGGCATCAAGCACATTTCCTAGGAAGTACAGTATGCTGGTATGGGATTTCCTATTAGGAGGCATTAGATGTCAGTCTCAGTGTGAACAAGGCTCTAAGCAGTATGCTAAGATGTACCCCATTTTAAATAATCCTTCTTTACTTCTGAGGTCTGTGAATTAATCCACTCATCTATCTACTTTGAGGCTTTCTCTTTGGTTGGATGCACAGGCATTTAATAGTAAAATAATTAGACACGAGTAGATTGTCTAAATGCTCAGCTAATGGAGTTTAAATGCTTCTTTTACATTCTCTCTTCAGCTTGCCTGACTAGCTACCATTCTTGGCTCAGGACACAACTTATTAATGAATAGGCAGGCAAGTTATAGCATCATCTTTTTGTACAATCTAAGGAATTCAAATGCTTTACCCCAAAGAAAAAAATTATCTACCATCATTGCTATTTGAAATTCTGCTGGTTAACCATTTATTTCTCTGTAATAAGCAATGTCTCTGGTATAGCTAATATGTCCTTTAAAAATGCAGTTATTAACCTTGGGAAAGAGAACACTTTTATGTAATGTGATTTTATCTGATTGCTTTTAATTTAAAAGGAGTGGCTAATACCCTGACTCCACTGGTGCCCTGGGAAATGTAGACAGTGATTATTGGGAAGGTGGTGTATAACTAATGTGTTTCCCATCTTGATGTGCCAGAGGTTTTATCAACTAGGGCCACTTTTTCTTTTAGGTACCCATAACTCAAAGACATAGAATCTTCATCCTTTAGATTCTAGAACTTTTTTTTCCAGCCTTGATCCCAGAGGGAGGGTGCCTTAAATTAGACCTCTCCAGCTGATTCACAGTGAAAATGTAGTGTGAGTAAAAAATAAACTCTGTGGTCTTAAGCCACACAAAGTTTTGGATTTATTTGTTATTGGGAAATACTCTAACCTATTCCTTTTTTTGTTTTCTCCCAAGTTTCCCTCCTTAAAAGAATTTTTGGAAATCATTGAAGAATGCTTACGTGGGGGATGCCTAGATAGCTCAGCGGTTGAGCATCTGCCTTTGGCTCAAGGTGCAATCCTGGGGTCTTGGGATCCTGCATTAGGCTCACCACAGGAAGCCTGCTTCTCTCTCTGCCTGTGTCTCTACCTCTCTCTGTGTGTCTCTCATGAATAAATAAAACCTTAAAAAAAAAAAAAAAGAAAGAAGGAAAGCTTACATGGTCTACAGATTCTGGCTGTTGCTTGTTACTTCTGCTGTACCCTGTACCAAGATCACCTCTTGACATCTTGTAGGTTCTGCTGTTCTGCTTCTGCTTCTATGGGTTGCCACTTCTCCTTCTCCTCTTCTTCATCACTTTCCTTCTTGCCCCTTTGTTAGTTCTCTAAGATACAGCTAAAAGCAGGATGAAGGTTTCAAAAAATTTACTGAGGATGGAGGACAACATTAAGGAATTACTGTTTAAAAAAAGTGAACTTAAAAGAAAATTTAAAAAGTAAACTTAAGACTATGCAGGGTATTGTTCCTACAATGTGAGACCCTATGGCCCTCCACAAGGTGTATTCTCCTCTTGGCTGTCTCTCTCTTTAGCTTCCTCCAATGTTAAAATAGTAATTTTATCTTCTACCAAGAGTAATAATTTTATCTTCTGTAAGCAGCATGTCCCTCTTACTGCTAGACCCCACCATCAACATAAAATTGTCTCTAGAAGTTCAACTCTGTCCTTTGAGATAGACAATTTTGCAGAAAGATACAAATTACCCAATCTGACACAAGAAGAAACAAAATCTGGACAGACCCATACGAGCCTCAAAACACAACAAAAAAACCTCCAAAAGTTAAATTAGCAAAAATTTATTCCACAAAGAAAAGCCTAAGCCCATATGGCTATACTCGTGAATTCTATTAGATATTTAAAAGGGAAATAATACTAATACCAACAAACTCCTAGAAAATAGAGGAGGGTAGAGTTCTTCTCAATTCATTTTATCAGGTAAATATTAGGCTGACATCAAAGCCAGGTTAAAGGCATCGCAAGAAAAGAAAACTAGGCTCATGAACACAGGTGCAAAAACAAAGGAAAATATAAAAAGAATTATATACCATGAACAAGGGAGGTGTATCCCAGTTTGCAAGGTTGGTTTAACACTGAAAAATCAATTAATGTAATACACTATATAAACAGAAGAAATGAGAAAAAAAGATCGTCACAATGAAACAAAAATCACTTGACAAATTCCAATATTCATTCATGATTAAAAACTTTTAACACGCCAGGAATAAAAAAATAACCTCCTCAACTGATAATGGATTTCTATAAAAACCTACAGCTAACAACATTCATAATGTGAAAGGTTGAATTTTTCCCCCTAAGATTAGGAGAACAAAGACATCCACTCCAACCACATGTGGCAGTTAATTTTATACCAGTTTGACTGAGTCACAGGATAACAAAATTAAACATTATTTTGGGTGTGTCTGTAAGGGTCTGTCCAGAAGAGATTAGCATTTGAAGTAGTGGACACAATAGAGTATATTGTGTGCACCACACCACCCAAGGTGGGTGGGCATTATCTAATCTGTTGAGGGCCTGAATAGAACAAAAGTGGAGGAAGTGAGTATTCATTCACTTCCTGACTACCTGCTTAAGCTGAGACATGGTTCTTCTCCTGCCCTGGAGCTGGGGTTTACATCATCTGTTCTGATTCTCAGGCCTTTGGACCCAGGAATTACATTCCTTACTTTCCTGGGTGTCCAGCTTGCAGATGGCAGATCGTAGGACTTTTTAGCTTCCATAAGCATTTAAAGAAGTTCTTCATAACAAATCATCTATCTATACCTATATATCTCCTATCTAGATATATTCTCTCTATGTATATCCATATATATGGCAACAAGGCAAGAGAAATAATCTAAAGACCATATATATATTGGAATGTAAAAACATATAGTTTGGAAAAAAGAGGCAAATTGTAGATATTTGCAGATGACATAATCTTTTGTGTAGAAAACCACAAGGAACCCATAAAACCTATTAGATCTATTAAGTGAGCTTAGCAATGTCATAACCACAAGATTAGTGTACAAAAACAATTGTATTTCTATTTACTAGAAATCAGATCAACAATCTGAAAATGAAATTAAGGAAATAAATACATTCATGATGGCATCAAAAAGAATAAAATCTCTAAGAATAAATCTAACAAAAAAGTGCAAGACGTATCTAATAAAAACAACATAACATTGTGGAAAAACTTTAAAAGATCTATATAAATGGGAAGATACACCATGCTCATGGGATAGAAGACTCTATATTATGAGGATTGCAATTCTCCTCAAACTAATCTATGTGTTCAACAATCCCAATCAAAATCCCAGCAAGTTTTTTCTTTTCTTTCTTTCCTTTTTTGATAAATTGACAAACAGATTTTAAATTGTGTGTGGAAATTGTAAAGGACCTAGGAGAGCCAAAATAATTTTTGTAAAAGGAACAAATTTCAAACTTAATGCAAAGTTACAATAATCGAGGCAGTGTGGTATTGGCAGAAATATGGGCATGTAGATTAAGGGAACATTGGGATCCCTGGGTGGTGCAGTGGTTTGGCGCCTGCCTTTGGCCCAGGGTGTGATCCTGGTGACCCGGGATCGAATCCCACATCGGGCTCCTGGTGCATGGAGCCTGCTTCTCCCTCTGCCTGTGTCTCTGCCTCTCTCTCTCTCTCTGTGTGACTATTATGAAAAAAAAAAAAAAAAAAAAAAAAAGATTAAGGGAACATTAAGGGAACATGGTAGAGAGTTCAGATATAAACCCACACATTTATGGTAAATTAATAATTGACAAAGGTACCAAGGCAACTCTATGTTGAGAAGATAATATCTTTAGCTCTCTGTGCTACATGATGGGATATACACATGCAAAAAACCCAAACAAAACCAAGAAAGAGCCGAACCTGAGACCTTTACCACACACTATACACCAAAATTAACTCACTATGAATTATAGACCTAAATGTAAGAGCTAGAGTGAGCCAACTCCTGGAAGATAACAGGGGAAAAAAACCTACATGATCTTGGGATAGACAAAGATTTTTTAGATTTCTAAGATATTAAAAACATGGTCCATAAAAGAAAAAACTGATCAAATGAATTCTATTAAAGTGGAAAACTTAGTTTTTATAGGATACCATTAAGAGAATGAAATGATAACCAAGACTGGGAGATCTATTTATAAATCATATGTCTAATTAAGAGCTTGCTTCTAGTATAAAGAATTTTTTAGTTCTATTATAAGAAAGTCATCTAATTTTTAAAACTAGCAAAATATGGGAAAAGCCATTTCACCAAAGAAATATACATATGGATAATAAACACATGAGAATATCTCAATATCATTAGTCATTAAGTAATACAAATTAAAATCAAAAGATACCACTTCATACCCATTAGATTTGCCAGAGTAAAAAGAACTTTCAGTATCAAGTGTCAGTGAGGATGTGGAGAAATTGGAACTGGTTAGAATGTAAATTGGTATAGATATTTTGGAAAATAGTCTTACAGTTTCTTAAAAAGTTAAAGACATACCATTTGACTCTGCAGTTCCATTCCCAGTCATTGACCAAAGGGAGATGAAAACACATGTCTACACAAAGACTTGTACATGAATGTTGATAATGATATTATTCATAATAGCCCTAAACTGGAAGCAATCAAATGTCCCAGTGTCTGGAGAATAAATGAACAAACCGTGGTATATCCATGCATGGAATACCACTCAGCAGTAAAAAACAAAACACAACAACAGACTGCTCATACTTGTGGCTATATGGATGAACCTCAAAAACATTATGATAAGTAAAAGAAGCCAAACATGAATTGTACATGATTCCATTTACCTGAAATTTCTACAGAAGGCAAAATGATAGATAGAAAGCAGATGGGTGTGAGAATGGGACTGATTGCACATGAGCATGAGGAAAATTTTTAGGGTGATGGAAATATTCTAAAACTCAATTGTGATGGTAGCACACTGTATACATTTACTAACACAGTTCTCTGGCATCTGTGCTAGTGCAGCGTAGTTTGTGATACTGAACTTGTTGGCCTTAACAGAAGATTCTATCCAGCTGTTTCCTGCCTCCCCATCTTATCTCCTTACTTATCTCCTTATCTTCCTTACTTACTCCTTATCTTCCTTACCTCCAGTGGGGATTTGCACCTCCTCATTTAAGTGTTATTCTCTGTCTCTGGGTCTCCTTTCTCTTCTTATTTTTTTTTTTTTAATTTATTCATGATAGTCACAGAGAGAGAGAGAGAGGCAGAGACACAGACAGAGGGAGAAGCAGGCTCCATGCACTGGGAGCCTGACGTGGGATTCGATCCCGGGTCTCCAGGATCGCGCCCTGGGCCAAAGGCAGGCGCCAAACCGCTGCGCCACCCAGGGATCCCTCCTTTCTCTTCTTAGACATATCTTGTGGACTCCTGGATTAATCTCTTACTTACCTATCTTTTCCCTCCTATTTTCATTTGTCTGTTTCTCCATCTGACCTAATTTCCTGAATTCCTTCAATTCCAACCCTCCATGTTAATTTTGAACCATAGAGGAGAATATAGAAGGTTTTTATTTTCCCCTTTTCAATGAATCTTCTTTGAGACATGTCTCAGAATTCAACAGAAACTTTTTCTACATCCCAATTATTTCTAATGAAGCAAGAGGAAACAATTATTAATGTATGGTCAAAATATTGACCAATTATCTTGGTGAAGAATGGAGCAAAAGAAGAAAAAATGACTAGGAATGAAAATACTGGTTAGAAAACATTTGCATTCTCCCAAACCAGAGGGAATGAATACTAAAACAAATGTTAATGATGTTTCAGAGAGGGAGGATTCAGGAACTCAGGAACAGGGAGGAAGAAAAAATAATATCTCTAACCACTATCAAAACAGGAAAGCCAGCAATAGCATTTTGGGTGACAGTAGAAAATGGGAGAAATAAGATATGGGCTTAATGGTAGATTTGGTTTTAAGTTTGTCCAGTTTGAATGACCATGAAGAGTTCAGGGAAGAGCTGTCTCATGAGCAGGTGGAAGTGCAAATCTGAAGTTCATAAGAGGGGTCAATACTGAACTTACTTATGAACAAATCAAAAACACACAAACACACGAACAGAGCCTAATGAGTGAAAAGGAGAAAAGGGGACCACAACATGAGTAGAACCAAGGCCACAAGCAATTAATGCAGGAGTGTGGAGAGGCTTTCAATAGGGTGATGAATTATCCTTTCAATAAGGGTGATGAGGAAAACAAAGTGCATTGGTATGGTGGCTCCCAGGGATAGAAAAGTCAGAGAGGATTACATTAGAAAAGGAAAACTCAATTGTGTAAATAAAGAGTAGAGGAAAAGAAGCAATCGGAGAGGGAGAGACTGAGCATACAAAAAAGTTGAAAATGACTAAGAAATCAAGGTTACAGACCAAAGAATTATTCTTGCAAGAAATCATGTCACCTCTTTCTTCCAAGGTTAAGTGAAGATAGGGTTAAGGTAAGCTGTGGGAGGCCTAGGGAAACATTTTCTGTAAGGTCTCTGTTCTACATAAGCAATGAAAAATGTCTTACAAAATTCATGGGTCCATGTAAGGTATCATTATTAATGTATCAGTGAAGACTTAAAATAATGGTAAAGAAGTTTTATCCATTTGTTATCCAATCATTGCACATGAAGATTCTTTGTAATATATCCACCTGTCTAGATCCAGGAATCATTCTTTTGTGCTCTTTACTGTCAAATGCACCATTCCTGGCCAATTTCTTACGATGCTATGGCTCTTCAGAACCTCTCAGTATTGAAACAATATAGCTGTTCTGACCTTTACAATTCCCTGATACCAATGATTTAATGATGTTTGCATCATTACTCATGATGTAGCAACATCCATCAAGCTGCCCATGAATACTGTTTTCCAATGACTCTCTCAAAGGTTGTTACCATGCTTTGTTGATGACCACAAATATAAGTCTCAGGCAGAGTACGAGGGAAATTGTTAGTGATTACTCATTTTCTGGTCATGTTAAACGTATCGTTTGGAATTTCATAGCATAAATGTCGAAAACGTCTTCCAATAATGTCTTCTCTTGAACTTTTTAGGCTACATCACCACATTTCTAGAATATGATCTTTTCAGTGTTGACTTCATCATTTCTTTCCATAAATTACCACCAACAAGGATAGGAGAAGGATCTGTGGGCAAAGCTGGAAGGGCAGTCCCATTCACACAAAGAATGCCCTTCACTTATCTGTTCAACCGAGAAGAGCATGGTGTCACCACATTAATGGAAGACAAGAAAAGATCTTGATCAGAAGGACTCATTGGCAAGGTGGGGCAATAATCTCAGAAGCCCTCCGAGGAGACAGTTGTAGCCATCCTTAGAGCTGACTGGCACATGATGTGAAACCTATGGAGAGGACAGTGACAGAAAACATGCTGGTCGAACTGGGTGCACTGGTAGAACACGTACAGGAAAAGAACACCTGCCACCACCACCCACTCTCAGGTCTGTACCTTGGAGGCAGAATCACAGTCAGATCACTGATGGGTGGGAGGCTAAATGTGGGCACATACAAGTGGCTCAAGGCCAGTGGATTTTCACAACCCCAAGTGCCCCAGCTGTCCACCAGCCACAGCCATGCCTTTGTGGGGGTAAACGAGTGACTGAGGGAAAGGTTGGGGTAAAAGTGCTGTAACTCTCTTATTACCTTCACCAGGTCCACAATAATAGAAATCTCTTGCCTCATATAAGGCATTGTATACACAGTTTTTCCTTTATTTTAAAAGGGAACACATTAAAAGCAAGCAAGGACTATTCCTAAGCAAAGAGGAACTCTCAATAAAAATTTGCAGCATGACATCTCCTCTCTATTGCAGAAATGCAGTTATGTCTAAGAGGTCTAAGAGGTGGTACATTGATCTTGTTGTACCTTGCCTAAGAACTAGAGACAATAATCAGAGTCTGCTAATGCCATTCACTTCCCCAAGAACAGGAAGCATGGCTGAAAGCGGGATCAAGGTATCTCCAACCCCATGTGGGGATCTTTCCCAAGTTTCTTCCTAAGAGGCATGCAAAGGCAGTGTAAGATATTCATGTAAGTTGACAGATTTTACTAAGAATTGTTTTAACAGAGGAACTAGGACTAGTGAAAACAAGGCTTCCCTGGAGGGGTGACAGTGCTAGGGTTTGAGCAAAGCTAGAGTTTAGGGAGTGGAAAGAGAGAAGCACTAACAGAAACAGAGTAAGCAGAGATCTGATTGGAAAACCATTTCTAAACCACTCCTGACATCAGACCCTCAACATTTTTTAAAACAAGTTTCTATCGTAAATGTCTACAGTAAAGTATAACTTTCACATTCATGAAAACAAGTTATATATAGCACATAAGAAAGCAGATTATACCTAGATAAATGGCAAAGCTAAGCTCTAGTCAACCTATCAGTGACTTACAGTGTCTGATATTGTTCCTAAGAATCAGTTTTTTTTTTTTTTAAGATTTTATTTATTCATGAGAGACACAGAGAGAAGGCAGAGACATAGAGAGAGGGAGAAGCAGGTTCTTCTCAGGGAACCCGACGTGAGACTCGATCCCAGAACTCTAGGATCATGCCCTGAGCCAAACGCAGACACACAACCACTGAGCCACCCAGGAGTCCCAGGAATCAGTTTTTTGAACAAACATTTAGGGCTATCACCATAGATACAGAGTGCTAGGATGTCAAAATGGCTTACTCATTAAAACAAAAGTTAGTTTCAGACAAAAAAGGCAAATTTCAGGAATAGAGAGTCTTAGACTGTCAGCTCTGTGCTAAGATACCACATTCACCCTGGAAGCACACACAATGCTGTTTAGGCAGGAAAGAGAAAATCCTGCATATGCTCATCATTCATGGTCTTGGTTTTAAATTGCTTTCTTTCTCATTCTTGTCACCTGGGTCCATCAAGCTTTCAAGCCCTTAGGCCATGGACAATGAATGCTTCCTTCTTTTATCTTGACAAGACTTGGCGCTATTCAGTCATCTGGGTTAGATCCTTAGTTCTCCTTAAGACGGTAACTACCTCTGGCCGTGCCAACTAAAAATGCCTTCAAGGTTAGCCTAGAACTGTTCTGCCTCAATGCTGGCCAGTGAGGGTGGCACTGCCACTGGGCCCACTGGGGAACAAGAACAGGTCTGGACAGTAATCGATATACCTTCTGGCTGAAGAAACTAACCCTTGGGAATTGCAGATGGGAAAATAATTTATATTTAAAATACTGCTTTGGTAAACAAAGACAATAACAAAAATATTCCTTGTGTTGGACTATAGCCAGAGATGATTGCAATCCTGGGCAGTGTGTGCCTTTAGAAAGGAAATTTAATTTAAAAGCCACCTACCTGGTACTAGAGAGGGCACACCAGCAAACACCTATGCATGCTCATGCCTCCTTCTACAGGATTCTGCTCTACCTACAGCTTTGCTGCCTGTGTGGCCACAGCTGGATGATATTACCCTGACTCTTTGGGCCATGGCTGACTGGGCAAAGACCATCTGAGATGGTCACATTCTGAAGTTGACCTGGTACCAAAACATAGGCTGCATGTATTAGTTTCCTAGGGCTACTTTAACAACTTAACCACAAACTGGATGGGTTAAAATAACAGAAATTTATCTTTTACTGTTCTGAGGCTAGATGTCTGAAATCAAGCTCTAAAGGCTCTAGGGAAGATTCCTTCCTTGCCTCTTGAGTTTTGGGTAGTTGCCAAAAGTCCTTGTTCCTTGGCTCTCAGATATATCACTTGGGTCCCTGCCTCTGTTGTCACATGGCGTTCTCTCCGTGCATCTTTTTTCCTGTGTCCAAACATGACCTCTTCTTTTAAGGACACCAGTCATATTAGATTCAGGGCCCACTCTAACCATTATGGTCTCTTTTAACTTGATTACATCTGCAAAGATCCTATTTCCAAATAAGGTCACATTCACAGGTACCAGGGTTGGGACCTGAGTATATTCTTTTGAGGGACACAATCCAACACCCACACACTGGTTCAATTGCTGTTCTTGCCTTGGGAGGATGAATAAAGAGACACATAGAACTAACCAACAGACAGTGGAGTTCACAGTCAAATGTTGTGAAGAGCTGGAATCAGGGCCAAAGAACCGAAAGTCATGTGCAAGCAGGAATTATGTGGGAGCAGAAAAGCAAGGTGGAAGCCAACAAAGCTAGAAGGAGAGAGAGAGCCTGGAGCCACCATGGAGAGGGAAGTGGCACTCCTAGGATGGTCAGGATGGGCAGGGTGGTCCTGAAGCTGCCCTGCACTCCTGACTGTTACCTCCAGAACACCTCTGGCTATCTATCAACCCCCTCTTCTTAAGATAGCCATTTGTTTCACAAAACTACAAGAGCCAAGGTAAAAGAGTCCAAGGAGAATCTTCATTTTCATGGTAAAAACAAGTCTGAGAGATGTGGTGACTCCACCCCATTGCTGTACCTCCCAGCATGGCCTTCTTCCAGGGCCAGTTCCTCTCTAGGGTCTGGACTCCCAAAGCGTGAGGGGAGCCTAGGCTCAGGCAGCAGGGAAGGCTTTCCTTGTGCCCTTCTCTGGAACAGTAATAGTCAGCCACAGGCTACCAGGAACAAGTCTCAGGTGACCTGGGCTTGCCCAGGAGGCACAATAGTGGCACAATAGCTGCCTTTCTATTCCTATCCTGAATTCCTGACCACTTCCGGGAGGGCATGCTGATAGGTGAGGATATGCTGATTGCTGTTTGCCTTGTCCATCAACCTGATAAATGCATAAGGAGGAAGCAGGCACAGGGCCTGGAATAGGCCAGAATGATTGGATCAAGAATGATTGGGTCAAGAATTGCCCTTTGCCCTTTGAACCCAGGATTCCCTGGAGCCAGTCTGCCTTAGCTGGCACAGATGGGACCACTGCATAATTTCTTATCACCAGTGGAAATACAATTAGCAGAGCCCATGAAAGAAAGGGGGTAGGGGAAGACAGATAAAAAGAGAGAGAGAGGCAGAAGCAATTTATTCTGGGATTATATTATGCTCTACCCCACTTGTTCCCTGATTGCTGCCACCCCCAACAAAAAATGTTGGATAAGTGCAAAATAACTTGGGATAATAGAATAGATGCTTATGAAGAATTTCCTTATAAAGCTCTCAACTGTGAATATCTGATAAATTCATTTTCATTCAATTTAAATACCAGGTTAGAGGAGAAATCCAGTTTGGATGTCAGAGAAGTGGCTCTGGTTCTGTCACTCTGCGAAGCCAGGGAGCTCTGAGCAAAATTTTGACCCAACGAGTGAGAAGGTGATGTAGGAGGTCTTGGAGGCTGTCATGAGCATGCTATGGAAGCGCACATGGAAGCGCTATGGAAGCTGTGTCTTTCCGCAAAGTCAGCTTTATTCAATCATTAAGCAAAGTTAAATCACAATTATAAAGCAGGCTCAGGATTCCAAACTCAAGGCCATTTCCCCATGTGGTTAAACTTGGCTTCTTACACCGCACACAGAGCAGGACGGAAGACAAGCCACACAACAAACAGGATCAAAGAGGGTGCAGAAGTTAATGAACCCAACAAGAAGTCGGCCTCTGGGCGGGCAGCTGAGATCCGGCTGCTGTCTGGGCCAGGTCAGCTCTGGGCACTTACTGCTGCTCCTGTTCAAGCAGGGAAGGATCTCGGTTCTGTTCGGAGAAACCTTGGGCAGAGCCTTCGGCACTAGTTGGCTTTTAAAAAAGTGGTCAGACATAGAGGGGTCAGGCCTAAAGAGTCTGACAGTTTGCTGCCCAAATCCTCTCCTTTTTAAAGGGATTTAATGCATCTCAGGCCCTCACAGACCTCCTCTGGTTCGGCTCCTTATCAGTTCTGGGCTGTCAGCTGATGCTGGGCCCAGCGATACCTCCTAGCTGCGATTCCTTAACTGCTTGCTTCATTGCTTGCTGCAGGCTCCTGCCTGACATGAGAGACTCCATTTAGCTCTCTTCAGAGGTCTCTTGGTCATTTGCTGATCTCTGCCTTCCCTGGGACTGACCTGGTTATAGAGGAGGAAAGGAAGCTTTCCTGACTTGAGTGCTGGCCATCTTCAAGGAATGTATGGGAATCTGCAGGAGATGATCTCTTTTAATCTTCAGACCTGCATTAAGAAATGGGTTTAATACAAGAGGAATTAGAGAATGAGAGAGACTACAGAGATTTCTGTTACTTGAATTTCTGGTTGAGCAGGAAATACTGGAACATAAATATGACCTGAACTTTTTTTTTCATCAGCTTTTTCCCTTGGGAAGGGACCAGGAAGTAAAAAAGGTAGTGAAGCCTTGAGATAACAAAAAAGTTCAATATAAGCCAACAACTTATATTCAAGTTGGCATGTGAAATGCCAGATGTGAAATGATAAATATAACATCATCTGTCTTACAATCCTCTTGAAAGCAGCAAACCTAAGCAAACAAAAATAGAATTACCTTTCCAAATCTGGAGATAAATACACCAAAATTTTAAACAGGGTCATAAGTGGTCTTTCTGGTTTTTCTGTGTTTTACTAATTTTCTATAACAAACAATTAGTATCTCTATGACTTAAAAAAAAAAAAGCACATTGTAGTTATCTTATGGGACACTATCACCTGGAGTTGTGGGTGTAGATGATGGTGTCTGAGGCTGGATCATAGGCCATAGAAGATCGATATGCTGACGCACCCTCTGCTGCTAGAGTCCAAGGAGCTGAGGGCACAGGGACCATTTCCAATTCTCCCTAGTGCTGTCCAACAGGGGTTGTAGGCACCACTGTTACTTGGTGGAGAATGAGGAAGCAGCTGGGAGGTTATTGCTCACTTTCCAGGTACCTAACCATAAGAAATGCTGACTTTGTCTCAGGCATCATGAACACAATAACAAATAGATCCAGATGACTGCTCTCAAGTGGCCACGGTCTCATGGAGTTGTAATGAGGGCTGGTAGCAATGTGCACATGGCAGCTGCAAGGAAACCAGCCTTTGGTGTAGGGAGAGCTTCCCAGGACAGGGGCGATCTGGCCGGGCAGTATGCACACCATGACGCCCAGACCATGGACCAACTTGCATGATGATGGTCAGTCTGGGCATACTGTGCCGCTCATCCAAATTGCCCACCTCCCTCTACACCTAAAGGTAAAAGCTCTCATGATGAGTAGATATAGGTTCTGGGTGGGTTAGGAGTGAAGAAAATGGAAGCAAACCCCCAGCTGAAGAAGCACCGTGTGCAGGAGTGTGGTGGCAAGTGGAGTCTATTCAGGAAAACTGTGAGTAGTCTGTGTAGTTAGAACTTGACAGGATTATATTCTGAAGGCTCTAAGAAGTCCCTGACAGATTTAAACCAGAGTGACATTGAGGTCAGATTTGACTTTTTAGAAAAATCGCCATTGGACACTGGGTGGAATGAATGGCATAGCTAGGAGATCAGGGAAAGGTAGGCTTTGTGTTATTAAGGCACACAGGGTGCAAATTTCACTTTAGCCAAGGAGCCAGGCTTTGTCTTCTTGTCACTATCATACTGTAAGTGTGCCAGAGCCCTACCTCCAATCCAAGGTCATTATACAGTGGGTTTTGTGTATGTGTGGAAAGTTTGTGTGTGCACTGTGTGTGCATGTCTGTGTGTGTATCTGTATTTGTCCTGGCAGGGTTTCCAGAGCATGAATGAGGCTCAGCCTACATAGATTGCCTACTTGGGAGGAGTTGCCTGCTAGTGGCTGTTGGCTCTCACTTGAGTCTGCCTCCACATGCTGTCTCATGCTCCTCCTTCCAGGATTGAGGTTTCTTTACTCCGTGTTCTCTGCTCTCCATTCTCAGTCACCTAGTCTGTGCAAGATAAATAGTCTGCCAGGGTATATCCCAGTCTTCCAGAAGCATTCTCAGTCTTATGGTTTGGAGGTTGGAGGAGGCTGTACAGGAGAAGCCCTTTGGGATGGTGGCTGAATGGTGCTCCTCCTCCACCCCAAAGATACATCCAAGTCCTAACCCGTATAGCTGTGAATGTGCCCTTATTTGGAAATAGGGTCTTTGCACACCTAATTTAGTGAAGGATCTTGAAATGATATAGTTTTGGACTTAGATAGTGGGTCCAAATCCAATGACCAGTGTCCTTACAAGGGCAAGGAGAAGGAGATTTGGGACCGAGTTGCACAGAGAAGGCCATGTGAAGAAGACAGAGGTCGGAATTATGTTTCTACCAGTCACCAAAACCAAAAATTGCCAAAGCCAGTAGCAGGTAGGAGAGAAGCATGGGGTGGTTTTTTTTCCCTCAGAGCCTCTGGGGGAACAAACCAAACCTAAGGACACCTTGATTTTGGCTTCTGGGCTCCAGGACCATGAGACAATGCAATTCTATGGTTTAGAGTCACCATCTTTGTGATCATTTGTTTCTGCAGCCCTAGGAAACAAATATAGTCATATTAGAGAAATAGTTTGGTGCCAGCAGAAGAAGGGATATACGTCGCCACTCAGATCACTAATTGGAGAGATTATCCCCACATGGGCAAGAGAGAATGGGGTCTAAAGCTAAGGTGGGCAGTGGGGATAGAGATAAGCAGAGAGATGTAAGAAATACTCATTTTCTGTATTTAAGGGAAGATCCTTTCCTCTTAGACTCTGAAGTCCTGAAGTGGAGGTACATCTCCTTGCCAGTCATCCACGGAGCACAGTGCTGCTTTTCTCTCCCCAGTCACTTGAAACTCTTACTACATTAAAAAAAAAAAAAAAAAAAAAGAGCAATTGTTCAGAGAACTTTTGGCTTTTGAGTAATAATAAAATGAACCAAAAAAAAAAAGAAAAAAAAAAAGAAAAAAACTTCCTATGTGGACAGTGTTAGAAAAGATGTCATCTAAGAATTGAAAACAAAGTATAACAACGTGTTAAAATCAACTCTTCTTTTTGTCTTGAAACCTCAGCAGAGGGCCCAAGTTTGAAGGACAAAAATAGTAGATGCCAAGTACTCGCTCATTCCAAAGCAAGGTAGTGGACCGCCTACAGACAGCCAGGGAAGAGGTTGTGAAATGGTCTTTCCGGCATCAGCCCGTCACCCACTTCTAGACTATAAAAGAGAGGGTAAAGGGTCATTGAGAGGTAGAAGAGCCTCCCAAGAGGATTTTCTCGCAGAAAGGTATTGTGTTCCTCCAAACAGGGTGTGGTGGTGGTTTCCAATTCATTTTAAGCTAATGAGAAGAGCTTAGAGAACACCACATTCAGAGAACTTGAACTTGTTGCCTTGACATTTGAGGGTCATTGGAACTCTCACGGCCTTCTGCCGGGGAACCTGAGGCCAGGAGGCTGTGGCTCTGCCTGGCAGCAGTGGCGGGAGGAGAAGTGGTTGCTCAGGAAAAGCCTGTGCCTTCACAGTGTGGCAGAGCAAGAATGCCTTGGGCGTCCTACCTGGGAAGGCAGCTGGATCAGGTCGTTTTGAGAGGAGCACCCCTCCAAACAGGCAACCTGTGGGGAGACTAGAGCCTGGGGACTGAGTGGGAGTCACAAGCAGAGACCCGGAAAATAAATTACTTGTCCCCCTAAGCTGTCAGGTGAGCCAGCAGCCATAGGGGATCTCCAAAGACCCCATGGGAATGCCAGTGAAATAGGGTTGGCTGCAATTTTTCATCATGCCCCAGGGACACCTTGAAAGCCACCAGCTGCCCCTTTCAGCTTAAATGTTTTGTGTCTGTTCCCTCTCACTGCTGATCATCGGGCGTTTTATCCCCAGGGGTGCCCAAAACAGTGTCCAAAGGGTGGGAAGGAGGTAGAACAAACACTCAAAGAATCCTAAAGCTAAATGATCCTCCCCATTGTGCGTTTCTCAGCCTCAAGTGTGCTTGAAGCAGGCAAGGGAAAGTTTTAAATTGGTAGGGACTTTTGAGTTTCACTATTACCCCTAAGAGGTTTTTTTTTTTTTTTCTTTTTAGACAATTTTGAGTTGTGCTTTATTCACCTTAGTTCATAAAAAATGTAATTGTTTGAAATATCCTATAAATAAAGTGACTACCCACTAAAGGTCACCTTTCTTGGCATGGTATTTTTTTAAGGCAGTATTTCTTATTAGAATCTTACTGCTCACACAGTAGTTATAAGAAGGTCAGATGTAATGAAGTATACAATCTAAATAGGACAGGCTGATTAAGAAGCTGCCTAATGTAAAAAATACACCTAATGCACAAGCATGAGTTTTGACCTGCAATGGATATAGTCTAACATGACAATACTGTGAATTTTCTGTGATACTCCCATGAAGAGTCAAGAGAACCTGAGCAAAGAGCAGGACCTATCAAGTTGTTTATTTATGTTGAACTTAAAGGATGTTTAGCTCTTGACGTTAACATAAAGAGCGTGTGTCTCCTTTTGCAGCATTTACTTCACAAGTGACATGCACTTACCATGGGGGGATTTTGGTGGCCGTTTTTTCTAATGGTAATTACTGAAGTACCCTGAAACATGTGACAATGTTTTAGAAACATATTTTAGTCACTCACTTAACATAAAACATGAATCATGTACATCTTTCACCCACAAATAGATGGGAATGCATCTGAATTATAATACCTTTAGCTTCGGTAATTTGTAGTTTCTAAAACTGATGAAACCAATAATACTGCTCCTTACCAAATCAGGCACTAGTCTGAGTTCTTAGAAAAATGCAAAAGCAGAACAAATGTTACTCCCTTTACCTCTGGGACTTTTTTTTTTTTTTAATTTTTATTTATTTATGATAGTCATACAGAGAGAGAGAGAGAGAGAGAGAGAGGCAGAGACATAGGCAGAGGGAGAAGCAGGCTCCATGCACTGAGAGCCCGACATGGGATTCGATCCCGGGTCTCCAAGATCGCGCCCTGGGCCAAAGGCAGGCGCCAAACCGCTGTGCCACCCAGGGATCCTCTGGGACTTTTTAGAAGCTAGACCAAAAATTATAAATTTTTGAAAGTTTCTATTAGGTAGTGCTTTTGTTATTGTTTCTTTCTTTCTTTCTTTCTTTCTTTCTTTCTTTCTTTCTTTCTTTTCTTTTTTTTTATTTATGATAGTCACACAGAGAAAGAGAGAGAGGCAGAGACACAGGCAGAGGGAGAAGCAGGCTCCATGCACCGGGAGCCCGAGGCGGGATTCGATCCCGGGTCTCCAGGATCGCGCCCTGGGCCAAAGGCAGGCGCCAAACCGCTGCGCCACCCAGGGATCCCTGTTATTGTTTCTTGTTTTTATTTTTAAGATTCTATTTCCTTATTTTAGAGAGATAAAGCATATGAGCAAAGAGAGGGAGAGAGAGACTCCCAAGCAGAATCCATGCTGAGCATGAAGCCCTATGCAGAGCTCAATCCCAGGACCCTGAGATCAGGACCTGAGCCTAAACCAAGAGTCAGAGGCTTAATCAGTGAGACACCTGGACGCCCCTGTTGTTACTTGTTTTTTTGTTTTCTGTGTATAATAATTTCAGAGAACAAGCTAGGTAAGAACTTGTTAACACTGTGAGAAAGTTAATTTTTGGTAAACTTCTTATGAGGAATCAGGAACCTTGAACAGCCATTCAGAGTCAGGATTTTTTTATACATCTCTATATATCCTACTTTGTGCCAACTATTATGGCAAATGAGTTTGGAGGGTTATGCTTGACAATTTAAATGTTTAAAGATCCTCTTCTGGAGATTTCTATAGTCGAATAGAAACCCTTCTACAAAGTCAGCAGGTTCTGTGAACCTAAAGACAATGTCCTTGTGAAAGCCTTTAAGTCACTGCTTGCATTATATATTCCTATGGGGGAGAAAGAGCATAAACGTAATTCTAAGTTCTATTTTATTGGCACCTTAAAATGCAAAGTATTTTATTTTTAGATTTTTAAAGTTTGAAAACAAGAGAGCCTAGGCTAAATAATGTAGTTTCTCCAAAGCTGAATGTGGAAGTCAGTTGTTCTGCTTGAAATACTAAAGGTACTTCCTAAAACTCTTAGGTGGGAACACTAAGCTTTGATAACCTGTGATTAGGTGAATTGATCAGTCACAGTTGGAAGCATCCCTGTTATCCTTGGCAAGGGTTTAAAATATTCTAGAAAAAAATGCATTTTTCGAGGTTACATGAGCCTTTTCTTTCTGAATGTCTCCTGAGAGTTGTGTACCACATATAGGAATCCTTCTAATTTTGGTATGCTTCAGAAACCCAAGTGGAAACGCTCCCCACTCAGTGTCTGTTACCAAAAGGAAGTGGTTTGATTAACATTCAGCCGTATACTCTTTGGCTTATTCTGATTAATCACTCATGTTGACAGGATCTGGTCCATGGTGCTTGGTTTTACCCAGTCTGAGAAGCTGCTTCTCACTTTTGAATCTTCTTATTACCCCCAGGATTTTGGTAGAATTCTGCTTTTGGATCAGTCCATCACCTTTTACTCTCTGTTGGAAGTTGTGGAGCTGCTTGACTTTTCCCACCATGGGGAGTAGAAGGGTGGGTGGTGACAGCAATTTCCATGGCCTCTCCCTAGCCCTGCAGCACAGTCAGCTGGACTGGACTTTTTCTTATGTGACAGTCATTGAAAAGATGACAGAACTTGCATGAGATTTCATTGGAGCTACCTTAGAATGGATCCATAGTGTAAGTTGGAAGGGGACAGGTGAGAAGGAAAAACACTGCAATCTGCTTGTACCTACTGTTAAGTTTTTTAGTAACTGGATGGAAATGAGACCGCCAAGGCAAGCGAGGGTCCAAGAACAGATTTTATTGCAGGCACCCTCGGGCGAGGTTCCACGACTCACGGGGGAAAGAGAGTGAGTCGAGGAAGTCGCGCCAAGACAAGGTGGTCGGGGGTTTACATAACGTTGTAAGGCAGAACGGTTTCCTATTGGTTGGCTCATATGCAAAGGAAGGATTGCAATCCAACCAGTCAGAGTGACCCTCACTATGCAAAGGAAGGATTGCAATTCGACCAGTCAAAGGTGACTTCCTCCTCTGGGGTTTGAAGGGCATTGGGTTGGGTTGGGGAAGTCCAAAGGAGAGGTGTAAGGGTCTGCTCAAGCTGTCATCCCAAGTGGAGGTGGTGACAGGAACCTCAGCCATTTTGGCGTATCCGCCATCTTGAGGAGTTTCCCTTCCCGCCTGGCCCCAACACCTACCAAGTCCAGTTCATTCAAAAACCAGCTACTATGGGATTAGGAGGATGTGGGGACCAATTGGTCACCTGTCATACAAGGTGGATCTCTTTGTAGTTGCCGCTTATCTGGTGTCAGGGTTCAGGAGAACTTCCACAATGCCACACAGCATGGGTTAGCCAAGAGGTGTCACTGGGAGGAAAATTAGTGAGGTGCATCATCAAGGAAGAACAGGAGGCTTCCATTCTTCCATTCACCAGGAGGAGTTGTGGGCAGGGTGCTCTGCTGGGTCTGTGATGGAGGGAACTGCCCCCTGATGCTGCAGAGTAAGAAAATGTTTTCCTCAATGCTTCTGGGTCCCTGGTTGGATCGGAGAGTTAAACTGATAAAGATTAGTGGGAGAAAAGCATACACATTTATTTAATATAAGTTTTTGTATCACGGGAGCTTTCATAAGGAACTAAAGACCTGGAAGAAAGAGCTAGACCTGGGTATTTTTATTCTAGATTTGATGAAGTGTGAGCAGTCATGAAGAAATAGGATAGACTGAGGAGTGAGGTAAATGTAGTGAACAAGAAGAGATTTAGCTAGGACTCTTTGTTAGAATTCTTCTCGAAGTCCCTTGTTTTTCCAAGATAAGGATGCTCCTTTCCTCCAGGCATAGGGCAGACACCTCCCATAGGAGGGTTTGATTCTGCTTCAGGGGAAAAAGGGGGATCAGGGAGGTCAGAGTGACCTTGCTTCTGTCATTTTCTCAAACTCCTTCAGTTTAAAATATTCAATATGTCGAGGTGCCATATTTTCAGGTAGTGTGTCCTGAACCTCATCAATACCTTTCCTTTTTATTGGGCTGATATGAGGAAGCAGCCTGTTGCAGGGGGCTTGGGAAAAATACCACGGGAAGCTATTGTTTGCAGAACTTGCCTGGGGATGCCAGTTGTTCCTCTCAGGAAACCCTGGGCCCCTGGGAAGCTGCCAGGAATGGCTGGGAGGTGGGAGGAGGGGACCTGGCCCCTTGAGCAGCCTCTTCCACTGAGAAAGAGCATCTGCCTTGCACTGGTCACTGTCCTCCCAACCAAGAATGAGCATGAGGGTCACTTCCAGCTCTTATGACTATTGTACCACAGTGCACGAGTGAGAAAGAAGGCAGAAGCAGAGATGAATCCTGGCTTTCGGGCCTGGACAATTGGACATCTAAAGAAGGAGGAGGAAGAGAGTGGGCAGAAAGAGGACAGGGAGGAAGGGGGAAGTCTGAGGAAAAGACTTGAAAGTATTTATATAAGAAAGCATCTACTGTATCTTTGGTGTACAGACAAATGAAAATATTTTTAATACCCAAACTGGTAAGCCTGCCAAGTTTAAATCACCTTCTCGGTTATTTTCTGCTATGGTGAGTTAGAGAATAAATACTTATGTACTTATTTAAGAGAATAAAAAAAAAAATTCTGCTCTTTTACTCTCATCCCATTCCCTGAAAAATAAAAAAGGAGAAGAAAAGTTTCAGTACCCATCACAGTTTTAACTTGGAGCTGTTGGGTCCATAATACCCTTGGACTGATTCTTCTGCAAGTCAGGGCAGTGAGGTGGGGCTATGGTGCTAGGAACCTGCATCTAGAAACAACATGTGGATGCAGGTATTCGTTACAGCATTTTTTTTCTTTTTTTTTTAATGATAAAGGGGCACCTGGGTGGCTCAGTCAGTTGAGCATCCGGCTCTTGATCTTGGCTCAGGTTTTCATCTCGGGGTCATGGGTTCAGATCCTGCATTGGGCTCCATGTGGAGCCTACTTAAAAAAAAGTAAATAAGAAAGGATTGAAAATAATGAAAATGATTATCAAAAGAGTATTCATTACAATAAATCCTGTTACATAATTCACTAAAATATAATGCAGCTACAAAAACAATGCTTTTTTAAGGTACTGATACTTAATGACATCCACAATTCATTGTTAGGCAAAACAAATAAAGTGCCAAATAGTATCTATTCTATGCTATCATTTGTGTAAAAAAAAAAAAAAAAAAAAACAAATGGCAGCGGTAGGGGTATATGTATATATAGCCTTATACAAGCATACAGTATTTCTGGAAAGATATGCAGGAAACTAGCAATGTTGGTTGTCTTTCGAAAGAGGCAGTAGGTGGCTGGGAACAGGTGAGAGAAAGATATTTCACTGAAATACATTTCATGTCTTTTGAACCATGTGAATGTATTATGCATTCTGAAAAAATATGTGGTAAAAACAGCATGTAAACCTTAGGTTTACAATCTCCCTTTCAGAAGGAGTCTTTCTGCATTTGCTGGTGGCTTTTTGCCAAAATTTCTGTTATTTCATTGTTCTGGATTCTTTTTTGCAAAGCAGTAGAACCTACTTCTGTTCTTTTAAGAGTGTGGGTTTGGAGTCAGTTCGAGAGCTGGCTCCACCACCGCCTACCTGGCTGGGGGAATTAGGCAAGGCGCTTTACAGAATTTCAGATTCCTTGTTTACAAAATGCTCACAACATGGCAGCTAGCTTTTCCCAGAGTGAGTGTCCAAAAGAGAGCAAGGAGTAAGTGCCTTCATGATCTACACCTAAGTCAACAGACCATGGCTTCTGCCTCATGCTGTTTCTTAGAAGCCAGTCATGAATCCAGCCCATAGTCAAAAGATGGGAAATTAGGTTCCACATCTTAAAGGGAGGAATAACAAAGAATTTGTGGGCATATTTTAAAGTCACCACAAAAGAGTAATTATATAATTTATCTTTCAAACTCAGGCACTTTTAGGAGTGAAAGGGGGTTATTAATATCAAGGTTGGATAGTAAGTATAAACTGGGGTTCCCCTGAGCAAACCAGGATGTATGGGCACTTGGCTACCTGTCTTTTCATAACCCCTCATGAAGATAAATCTCAGTCCAAGACACATGTCCAAATATCTATTACAAACTGACTCTTGGACACTCATCCTTGCTCTGGAAAGTTCTGGCTCCCTGATCATTTAGGAAATCCAAAGAGCACTTTGCCTAAAAGGCTTATTCCCAGAAAATGAGAACATGTTCTGACTAAAGATCAGCTAACTTTGTAATTGGATCAGACAAGAGAATCCTCCATTAAAAGAAGGAATGCAGGACAGAATCTAAATCTAGGAGCTTCTCCCCAAGGTGTTAGCTGCCAAGCTCCTTGTATGGCACATCATTCATTTCACCCTTATGCTATTCCTTTCAGTCCCCTTAGGTACAGATTCAGATGGCAATTTTTGAACATCTTGCAGAGATGTCGTCCAGAGTGCAGCATCTTTCAATTGCTACCCACTTTTCAAGTACGGATTTACGATTAGAATACTTCAGGTGTTAACAAATATATCTCCTTGGGTATAGATTGAAACTTATTTAAACAGATACCTACATATTACACTATTCTGAAGTACTTCAGGTAAATTTCAGATGGTGTAAAAACTCAATATCTAGGTCCCTAAGCAACCATCGGTTTTTAACAATTCCATTAAAAATTATCATTTCAAGGGGGAAATGGAAGTTACAGTCTGGAGAGTTTGACTGGTAGTAACAGATGTTTTTCCTACAGAAATTTCAATGATAAAGTATTTTCTATAAAATTGAAACAGAGCAAATCTGGTACTGCATTACCTCTAGTTCCTCTCGAGAGTTACTACCTCTCCTATTACTACCATAGCAGCAATATTAGCACCTTTGTCATTTATTTCTAGTATAGATAAAAACCCCAACCCATCTACTGAAACAGCAAATAGAGCAGTTTGTTTTCCAGCCCTCTTCCAATTGTTGGTCCTATTTCCTGCATAGTATCATCACAATCAGCATGTGCCCTACCTTGCTGATGGTATCATATCCACTTCACATTGCCAAAATCTGGTGCTGAGGGAGAAACACCTTTCACACACATTGTATAATATTCAAGGTGTGTCATAACTTGGCCCAGCACTAACTTCTAGAAAAATAATATTAGCCACATGTGTAACTTCAAATTTTCTAGTGGTCACATCTAAAAATGAAAAAGAAATACATGGAGTTATTTTTATTCAATCCAATATATCCTGGAGGGGTTCAGAGCATGCCACCCTAAAATATGTCATTCTGACATAAGGTTATTGCTGCTGAAGGCAGTTGGAAAAGAGCAAACATAAGAACTATTCTCTGCCCTTTTCCTTTCTCTTAGAAAATGGAGGATGATTCTTCATCATTAGAGATAAGTCTAGACTCTTACTAGCTAGCCCAAGAGTGACACCAAAGGAATCAATACAAACAAACGTTGCTAAACAATCCTTATCTTCCATTAGATTCTTCATATATTTGCCTTCCCACAATTTGCCAACTCTGGAAACTCAAAGTCCCTTTCCTTTGTCTTGTCACTTTTCCACAAACTAGCTATACTTTATTAAGATGCTATAGAAGCTTAAGTTCCAGCCACCTCTTTAAGTTATTCATCACTGAGTACCCCTGTGTGTATATGCAGTGCATGAATTAATAAAATTCTGCTTGTCTTTGTCTTGTTAATCTGTGTAATTTGCAGGGCCCCAGCTAATGGACTTAAGGTGAGTAGAGGAAAAAGAAAAAGAAAAGTGATTTTTTTTCTCCATTATAATTTAAAGCTTTGTATTTTAATAGGCAGTATTTCCTTTTCTTGAAAATTCTTCCCCTGTCTCAGTCTTTGGAATCTTGCCTAACTTCCAGTGTCAACCCAAAGGCAAAACAAAGCTTTTCCACCTGGACCAGATGTCCTCACTCAATTATTCTATCACAGATTATCATAATATATGCACACAAATTGTTCATTTTTATTATCTTCTTGAGAGGAAGTATTGAGACTTATTTTTGTTTCTCTTCTTAGGCCTATCAGATTGCCTTGTACATAGTACGTACTCATTAAGTCCTTGTGTTAAAAGTGGACTGCACTGAATTCACTGCAAAAGAAAGGAACCTCTTTACTGAAAATCAAGCTACATCATGATAGCTTGTGAAACATCTGCCATGGCAATATGTTTTCTACCTACAGGAAAACCAGAAGCTGGCTGACTTAGTCACTCTATATCCAAAGCAACTGTTAATTGGATGAAAATTGCTCACATTGTGTGGTAATTCAAAAAAAGTCTTCATCATTAAGTTGATGATTATATTTTATTTTGTTCTTATCACTCTGAGGCTTTACGGGTTTCCTTATCCCCTTTGGTATATTATCTATTAACTTAGCTAGAATATTCTCTGTCATTTCTTAGAAAACTGCCAGTTAATCTGTATCAGGCAGTGAGGATGTTGAATGGGATGGAAAGAAATAATAACTACTTTGACTACATATTTATAAAGTGCTCACATCTCCCTGGTCCCATTCTATCTAAAAAGAGAATTCGTCTGTGCTTGGAAAAATAGAGAAGCAACATTAGAGCACTACATTTCCTGTTTCTGAATTCTGTATCCCTCCACTCGCTTATTTCTGTCTGCTGTGAGGCTGCAAAAACACCGACCTGCTTTCCTGATAGAGACCCCAGAGCTAAGGTTACTTACCTTTCTTCTCTGCAAAATAGGAAAAATTACCCATACCAAAGACTATTTACTACTGGTATCTAAAGTGTTAACTTCTCGGGGCACCTGGGTGGCTCAGTCAGTTAATCATCACCTTTGGCTCAGCTCATGATCCCAGAGTCCTGTGTCCCAGCTTCCTGCTCAACAGGGAGTCTGCTTCTCCCTCATTCTCTGTCTCTTCCTAGTTTGTGCACTCTCTCTCTCTCTCAAATAAATAAATAAATAAAATCTTAAAAAAAAAAAAAGTGTTACTTCTCATTGGTATTTGCACTGTATTTATTTGACCATAGAAATGAAGTCCTTGTGGGTCTCTGACATAACCTGAGTCACAGTCTTCAGACTTCCTTAAATGTATAACGACCAGTTTCTCATTCACCAGTAGCACTAGACTTTGCAGAATGTGAGACCTCTCTAGTAAGAGGCAATCAATCCATGTTAAGAACTTGGCATCTGACACGACAACCCCTGTGTTAACTATTCACTGACTGTGAGATATTGAGCAAGTTAGTAAACTCTGAACTTTGTTTCTTGTGGATAATACTATTGAGCCCATTCATTCAATCATTGTGAGGTTTAGATGAGTTAAAATATAGTACATAAAATGCCTGATGCATAGCACATGCTCAAAAAATATGAGATATTATTATCTTACTTTGAGAAAAAGACACCCATTTACAAAATAGATAAGTAACATGCATTTTAATGTCCCCCATACTGCAGACCCTATGTTGGCTTTTTACATATGACCTTTTTCAGATCATAACACATACAAAATGGTAATTGTGATAGTACACTGGGGTGAGCAGGTAAGGTTGCCCAAAGCCAAAGGCAAGCAGTTCAGGGGTTCCAGCCAGTATCTTGGCATCTTTCTAATGCATTTGTGAAGGCTAGCAGAATGTGCTACCCAAAACATGCTTTTTTGGCATAAGGATTATTTTGACCTGACAATTTTTGAGAAACTAGACACAGGAGAAACTCTGAGAGCAGAATAGAAGTTACCCTTTTGTAAGGGAAGTGTACAATAGAAAAGGTGTCTGTATCAGAAAAAGGGCTATTACCAGAGATCACTTTTTCACCTGAGAAAGGTGAAATGGCAGGACAGCTTTTGTTTATCCAATATTTCTTTTTTTCACCTTTGAATTGCCCTCTCTGCCTTTGAAACCCCAGAACACTATCTTCTCTAGCCTCAAAGCCTTTTGAGTCTCACAGCTTTGTAGGGCTCCATAATTAATTAATTAAAATTAAAATTATTTAAAATTAACGTAATTAAATTCATTTTAGTTAAAATGAATTATGCACTTAATTTTTTTTCCTTCTGTTAATCTGTCTTTTATTATGGGGGTCCCAGCCAAGAACCTTGAGGGGTAAAGGGAAAATTATTTATGCCCATGTTTTATTATTTCTACATTTGTGATACCACGGTGTCTCAGAACATCAGTTGGAGTTTTGCTGTAAAGTATTATTGTTCCTCACTATACATGGGAGGGAAATTGAGGCTTGCAAAAGTTAAGGCTACATAGCTTATGAGTACTGACTAAAGAGTGGGGGCTGTTGCTAATAAGCAGTGGTGCTGAGAATTGGTCTTCAATAATCCTGGAAATATTTAGTGAAACCAACATATACTTATTCAAATGTTTGCATCAGCTATTTTTTCATTAGACTTTTTATTTTGAGGCAATGAGAGATTCATATGCAAATGCAAGATAACATCAGAGTTAAAAGGATGAACTCAGTTTTCACATACTCATTTCAAGGTACCTGATGGATGTCTGTGGACAATGGCCAGGAGGGTATGTGAGGCAAGAGCTCTACAGAGAGGTCTAGGCTACAGAAAATGATTTGTCAGTTGTCCTCCCACATGTAAGAGGTGATGGGACTCCAGGGATACAGAGAGAAGACAGAGAGCAAGCCAAGTCATTTTATTTTCTATTTTCTTGGCTGCAAATTGTGTGTAATGATAACCATCAAGCATACTTCATATTTCCGGGGTGGGGGGGAGGGGTATGCACCACAAGGGTTAAAACATTACAGAATTTTATAAATTCAAAGGATTGCTACTATGATAAAGACAACCTTAAAACAAAACTATACTGATATACTAGCAAGTTTTTAGTGCTTTTTATTTTTCCTTTAGCCTTAAGCACTTTTTTGACCTTTTTCAAACATATAAGTCATGCTCCCCTTTTTGAAGAAGTCAGAAAGGCAGACATGCAATTACAGTGATATTCTGAGCAGTTGTTCAGGCATAAACAGCAGCTTCCATAGCACAGAATCTTGTAATTAGGGCATGTCCTCAACCACAGCTCCAGAAAAAGTGGGAGGGACCATGTAAAGCACCAAAAGATTATCATTGAAAAAATGAAAAAAGCAGCATCCAAACATATATTTTCTTCCTCTAGCACATTCATCTTAGAATTTTCCTTTGCAAATTGCTCTACCTTCTGCCAACACAAAGGTGACAGGAGTGGATATTCACATGTGAGAAAGCCTTCCTGCAAATCAAAACATATCTAGTCATATCTGGTAATCCCTCCTCCTCTCCATTTCTACCACCATCCCTAGCCTCACCACAGGGGTGACTTAGTTCCTTTGTTTTCTTTAAAAATATCTTTTAAAAACAATTTAATAGGATTCATGAATACTATAGTGAAAGCACAGAGAAAAGGACACCAAATCGGTTAATAGAGAGTGTCCCAATTACCTAACTACACAAAAATTCCATGCTAAAACATAATATACTCTATTTGTCTGGGAAATGAAATCACTGATTTCTAAATGTTCAAGAGAATTCGCAAATTCTATTAAGGTTTTACATGTGTTCACAAGGCTATTTCCCTCTTATTAGACTGAGATAAATAGGAGTCGTTTATTCAAATTTTTCCTGTTGTATTGATTAATGAGCATTTTCTTTAATCTGGCCAGTACTGATCTGCTGAGGACTGTGACCTGGTCACCATGTTAGGCTTGGTGAACTAGTCACCATGTTAGGCTAGGTGAACTAGTCACCATGTTAGGCTAGGTGATGAGTTAGGCTTGGGGGAGAGTTAATTTAGTCTGGTGGACATTAGTGATATAATAGAATCCTGATTATGATGTTATCAAAATGTCTCTACATTTTTAAAGAATTCCATATTGACCATATTGACCACAGGAAACCAAAGGAATATATAGTGTGGATTCTCCATATTTGCTAATGCCTTTTTTTTTTTTTTATAAAGCTAACTATACAAAATTATTTATTGCTATTTTCAAAGAGGTTGTAAGCTGGGAACTAAGAGTCCCCAGTAAAGAGTTGAATTAAAGAGACCTGTACAAGTACAGTAAAGAATTTAACAATACCAGATCATGTGCCAAGGCTACATGTACCCAGGGAAAAAGCTGAGTATTATTGCAGGAATTCACTCTGTGCTAGTCTGAAGTGTTGCTAAATATAGTTATGCAGCAAGCCTAGGCATTAAATCAGTAGGGCTGGTTCATGGTTTAATAATGGATGACATTCAGGAAGGGTGTCCTCCAGAAAGGCCTCATCTACATCTAGCCCATGTCTAGCCAATTTCATTAATCATTCAAGAAATATTTATTGCAGACCTGCTATGTGCCAGGTATTCCAGGAGCTGAGGAGACAGCAATTACAAGTCAAGGAGTTCATATTCTAGGTGGGTAGGGGTTGGGGGGAAAACATTCTAAAGAGTAAAAAGTCAACATCCTGGTAGCATTGATCATTCCGGTGCCCTTGATTCAAGTAATCACCATTTGACATGTTTGCATGTCCTTGGCTTCCTATCCTCATGCTCTGCCAGCATGGAACCATTGGTATCACAAGCCACTCATTCTTGACTCCCTGTATCAGCGAAACTGTTTTCAGTTTCTTGTTCATCCTCATGGCCTCACTCTCTGCCCCATTCACTCCTATGCATTGACTACAACAGAAACTTTTAGGATTTAACCAAGAACCGAGGCCTGAGGTTCCACTCCTTGCTTTCCATTTTGATGGAATTCCTGGCCCAACTGTGCCACCTGCTAAGCCCTCGTTTTGCTACAAGCCTTCACCTTTTGTATGTGTACCTCTCAGTGTTAACCTGTGTGTACACTTCTCTGCCAGCTGTCACAAGCAACCAATAGATGACTCCTAGCACACTAACTGCTCTGGTGCCCATCACAGGTGCTTGTGCTGAGAGACAACAGTAGCCTTCCTCCTTCCCTGTGCTACTTGTAGGGCCTGGTAGGGGTGATGCCCCAAGATATCACTCAGTTCTATTAGAACTATTCTTATGGACACTGCACTTTTTTAAAAACAAAATAACCAGCTCTTTGAGACTTGGGCCTAGATACCCCCAAGGAGTGTATAGGTGTGGAAGTGACAGGCCCCAGCCCCTGTCCTTGCCATGGACCCACTGGATAAGCATGAGGATGTATCCTGAGTTGGGGCATTTGTAAAGCACCTCCCTGTCCTACCTCTAATTTGTCATTATTATCTGATGATGTTTAGGCATCGTATGTCATAATAAGAATCATTGCTATTTGCATACAAAATACTCTTATCCCAGGTAAAAGCAGGTGGTTGATGTTGGTTGCTGACCAGCTCTGTGTGATGCTAACAAATGATAACATCTGAGAGGCAAAAGTTTCCCATTAAGGGCGGGTCTGCGACTTGTCTCAGAGCCCACCTCTTCCTAAGCTCTTCCTTCTCTTCTCCACTCAATAAGTCAATCATTTGCTGGTCTGCAGGAGAGTTTGAGAGTGGAAACCGTGTCCTAACGGGTCATAAATTAAATCAGAGGCATGGCCTCTGGTGTGCTTTTCTGAGTCAAAGAAAATCAGACCTTCCAGGCACTTTGATGTCATGAGGAGATCAGACACAGATTCATGGAAAGGAGTCATGTAAAGCAGTGTAACAAACAAATGCAAATTAAAATCATACTAGCACGCCTATAAATTCTAGAGTGATCTGTGATAGAGATGCAATATAGAGATGACAGTAAAGCTGGGAACAAGCCTTCTCCCAAGATAGTAGGTATGTATGGTGTCTGCTGGCAGTGTGCATCACATTGGCCGCCAGATGAAAGGAAAATTGGCCTGGGATGCTAGGGGAAAAAATCCAATGTCTGTGACAAGCTGTCAGACAGTCATTAGCATTCCCTTGACCACAGAGGAGTTTAGATTTGAAGGTCTCGCCTGATCAAACACACTTTCTGTGTAATGAAGTATTGAGCTAACCCTCGGAATAAAAACCTAAAGGTCTCCTTGGAACTACACTGCCATTTGGAACACGTTCATCTCCTACTTATGGGATCATATCACCATCGGGCTCATTTCTTTCCTAAATTTCAACGATTAAAATGGAAGAAAATTACTTATTTTATTTAAAGTGGAATTGACATCTGATCCATGTTGTTTCTTCCAAAAGAGGTAGTAACATGGGCATGGGTAGTTCTGATATAATGAATAGTACTTAAATTGACCTAATACATTTCTGAGTAAGAAACTAGTATAAGTCTGAAACAGGTAGTTTGAATCAACAGAATTATTTTTTCCTTCTGATTAAAGGAAAAAAAAATATATAAAATGTATTTGCTTTTTTTCGAAGAACAGAAATACTACTTTTTCAATTTGTTGCCCAAATTTTAGAACGTATAATATTTTTACTACATATTAGTATTAACAAACATATACTCAAATTTCCTAAAGAAGGTCACTTAGAAATGTGTTTTATATTCATATTTGCTGCATTATCAAAAATGAACTCCAAATTTACCTAAGGTAGGTTGGATATATGCAACAGCATGGTTCAGGGATCAGAACAATTGGGCTGCCTTCCCATTCTTAGATTCTCAGGAGTCTGTAATTAATTCACTATAATTCACCTTGGATATATATCATTAGGATTTGTCTGGACAACAAAGAGTTTAAGGAACCTGCAGGGGGAATCACATTTTTGGAGATGTTTATTTCTTATCCAGTTAATAGCTTCATTTCTGAGAGATTACACCCAAACTCCAAAAGCTGCAAGGAGAATAGAACCTGTGCTTAGAGACTGTGATTGCTGGGATGTGTATATTCCTGGGGTCAAAATTCTAAAGGGGGTATCTGGGTGGCTTAGTCAGTTAAGCATCCCACTCTTAATTTTAGCTCAGATCATGATCTCAGGGTCAAGAGATGGAGCCTCGTGTCAGGGTCCACACTCAGTGGGGAGCCTGCTTGGGATTCTCTCCTTCTCTCTCTCCCTCTACCTCTCCCCCCATTCACATGCTCACTCTCTCTCTCTCTTTCTCTCTCTAAAATAAACAAATAAATCTTAAAAAAAAAAAAGTCCTAGAGGATTATCATGAAATAGATATCCATGCAGACTTAGGTTCCTCAAAAATACTCAAGAAAGTAGTATTTGAGGGGAAGAACCTTATACTGAAAAAGGTGGAAACCTTGACAGGCTCTGGTTGTAGGCAAACTTTTGGCAGCAAAACCAACTTTGAGTCCAGATAATCTTTCTAATTGCACAACTGTAACCAGTGTATTTTAAGAACAGACTATACATGTAAGAATTTTCCGCACTTCCTGCATCTTCTCATGGTAGAGACCTTGAAAATGGATCTGGTGCTCCACTGGAGCAGAAGAAGATACAATAACGGACAAAAAGAGGGATAGTAAAGGAGAGAGATCAGCTGGGATGTCAGGTGCATGTTCTCCCCATTTTCCCTCAAGGCCCATTGCCACTGAAGAAGGGAAAGGAGCTGCACTGGGCAGATGGACGTACAGGCAGTGCCAACGGTCAACATGCTGGCTGGAAGGGGAAACAACACTAAGCTAATACATCAGACATGGAAAGCTCAGTAAAAGCTCAGACATGTTGAGCTTTCAAGATCTAATAGCTCATGATAAGAATGACTTCTTGAAATGATTATATATTCAAACTGTGCTCTTACAACTTAGTCATTGCATTTGTTTTATATCAATAAGAGTGACTATGTAATGCCCAGCTTTTCAAGCTGCTCCTTAACACATACTACATTGTATCAAATCATCTAAGACATGGTTTAAAATGAAAGCCAAGTGAATGCCTTCATTAGGTTTCAGTTACATTTAGATCAGGTCATTAAGCTTTGCACTGAATTGCTGTAGTTATAACATAAGCACCAGATCTTTGGAAGCCTGTACTGACAAGTTTGGATATTGAACCCTGGTCCTTAACTTGATAACAACTGGTATCCTTTTGCTTTCAGATTATGTTCTTACAGCATGTATTACAAACTTCTGAAAGAGAGGATAATACATTTTAGATAATTTTAACTATAGAGTGAAAAATAATTAGTATTCCCTTTTAATACTAAATTAATAAGAACACATTAAAAGTATGGCCCTATAAAAACAATATATAAATTTTGTTCAAAGATATTTTAAAAATAAAGAAGTTTTACTTAAAAATAATTATATTGGTGTCATTATCAGTTTCCAGGTTTCTATGAAAGAAGGTATATGCAAAATGACCTCTGAAGGCTGAAGGAGTTGTGAGACTAAAAAAATTGCCAACAAATCCAGCTTGACCAGAAATGGCTTATTAAGGTGACTTAGGTACAGAAGCATGTCTTAGGTGGCTGCAAAGCAAGCAGATCTCCGCAACTCCCCTTCCTGTAAGACCTGCTTTTAGAGCCCTATAGGATGGAGAGTACATGTTACAAGACCATCCAGGAGGGGGATGTTTGAGAATAGGTGTATGTCATAGTCCTATCTCCAGGGCAGATCAAAGATGTTATGCCCCGAGGAAGTACTTAAGAAAGAGGTACTCAAGGAGGCTTTAGGTCACAGAGTGAACATCATGGTGGATTCATCCAAGATGGTGTTAGTCTGATTCACATAAAACCTTTTTTGATGTATAAAAGTAGAAAAATCTATCCCATAATCTCTACTGCTGTTCTTGGCATTTGTAAGGTATCACTAGAAATTCCAAAGTCTTTCATTGCTAAAATATATTAATTGTGTCATAATTCAATAAGATTTTTGTTATATAGATGACTGTCATTGAATTGAGGGTTGTTTTTCTTAAGTGCCCCAGGTATCTTTTTGTTTGTTTGTTTTTCCTTTTTCTACACAAAATCTCCAATGGAAAATATTGTGGATTTCCCCTGACTTCTGGTGTTGGTAAAGGGAATCATTAACTTTTAGCCCTTATCTGCATGAAATCTTAGTTCAATCGAACAAAGGAGGGCAGCTCCTGTGGCTCAGTGGTTTAGTGCTGCCATCCCCAGGGCGTGATCCTGGGGACCTGGGATCAAATCCCACATCGGGCTCCCTGCATGGAGCCTGCTTGTGTCTCTGCCTCTCTCTCTCTCTCTCTCTCTCTCTCTGTGTCTCTCATGAATAAATAGAATCTTAAAAAAAAAAAAAAAGAAAGAAATGAACAAAGGAAACAATCCCTTTAAATAATGCTCAGCTTTGGGGAAAAAAACAACATAAAGAGCCTCTTTGATGTCTTATATTGTGTGTTCCCCTGATTCCTCTCCAAAATGACTTCTGTGGATATGGATATGGTTTTCATGACTTCTGAGAGAGTAGTCTTTGGGGTGATGGGGTGATGGACCCATTTCCCTTGGTTGGTTCCTGCCCAGTTGATACCTGTGGCTCAATTCAGGGCTATCGAACAGCAAAGAGTTCGCCCAAAGTCCCTATGGCTGATGGTTTGGCATTATCTGCATGCTCTTATCCATTACCCACACAAGTTTTCACTTTTTCATATTCTTATGGACCTCTTCTTTAGTGCCAATGGTTAGGAACCATTAGAGCAGTCCTCAAGGTCTTCACGTGGTTAGAAGTCATCTGAGGGATCTGTAGCCACTCTGTCATCTGGTCTCCCCTTGACTGGCTCAGCCCCACTTTGATTTCTCAGGGGCTACAGACACTCCTGAGTCCTTGGCCTGGTGAATTGCTCTGTTAACTGTTTCTACAGAGCACCTCACTCTCATGACAGTACTCCTCACTGGGACTGTCTCCACCTCAGTCTGAGCGGCTCCAGGATCCTATATATATACCACATAGAAACCAAAGCCATGTGGGGAAACCACAACCTTCTCCTGATCCTTCTGCACAGCTAAATGATTTGGGTTCTCTTCAGGTTGGTGCAGAGCAGTCTGTGCGGAAATCTCATCTGCTGCCCTGTGTGAGTTTTCCTGTTATTAAGCTGCGGTAGAGAGCATATGTCATCTGTGTACTTGGCTTAGTTTTTCTTCTCCATTGTCTTCCATTTTTCTATCTTCTTCCATGTAGCAACAGGTTTTGGTGTTTTGCTGTCAGATAGCAAAGGTTTTTTCTCTAGCCCACAGAACTTCATAAACTGGATCATCCAGGCTGGGACTGTGATATGTTAAAAAAGAGAGATAAGAGTATTTGGAAAATCCTCTCTCAAGGCAATAGCCTGACTTGCAAGTCCTTTTTATTTTTTTTTCTTCATAATCTTATGTGAGAATCTAAATAATATAATGTTTTTTTGCATTCTTTCTTATTATAAGTCCGAATCTCCATCACTGCACCCCTACCCCTTCAATTGGTTGGGCATTCTGGCTAACTGGATGAAGGCCACCCTCTCAGAGAGACAAAAGAAACACATTACTAATTTTCATAATTTTACATGTTACAAAATAAACATGCTGCCACCGGAAATCAACTCCTTCTACACAGAAACAGATGATGTGTTAGCTATCAGTTCCTTTAACAAAAGTCACAGAAGAAGCAAAGTTTGGTTTTTATCTCCTGGTGGAGATTTTGTAACTATACAAGGACTGGCATTTTTGTTTTTGTAAACAAATTTCTTGCAGCAACTGCATGATAGTGTATTTATATGAGTAGTTACTCCTTTCTGTATTTATGCAGGAAAGCTTGACAGTTTACCAAGAGAGCAGGGGGTACTATCACTGCAAACTGATCCACATATGTGAAGGGTTAGCTTATAGTTCAAAAAGAAATCTTGGATGAGATTGAACACATTGGTTCCTTTCATAGTTAATTGAAGCAGTACATAAAAGAGGAATTCATTTATACTCTCTCCCTTCCATACTGCAAAAATATCAACAGCGGATTAGAGCCATTATTATCATTTGGCTTGTCAAACTAATTATCTACTTTAAGAGGGAGGATAGATTTTGCATTTTCTATAACTTCCAGATTATTCATACATTTTAAGATAAATCTTATTATTAAACAAGAGAACCTGAAGAAGTTTCTTTAGTGCATCTCCTTTCAGATCTCTTTTTAACTACATTTGTAATGCACAGAAATTTACTCCTTATAGGAGCTTCTTTTCCTGATTTTGATACATAATAGGATATTTGTGTCCAGAGCTCCTGAAGTCACACAGACTGACATGTTCTCAAGGTTTTGCTATGATCAAACCATTCTCTTGTACATACATGATAACAAGGTGTATCTTCTCAGATTAAAAGAAATCTTCAGGGGATCCCTGGGGTTTGGCGCCTGCGTTTGGCCCAGGGCGCGATCCTGGAGACCTGGGATCGAATCCCACATCGGGCTCCCGGTGCATGGAGCCTGCTTCTCCCTCTGCCTGTGTCTCTGCCTCTATCTCTCTCTGTGACTATCATAAATAAATAAAAAATTAAAAAAAAAAGAAATCTTCAATTTCAGTGTTTGAAATAGCAAGGGACACAGTACACATGGCAGTTGTTGAGCTCCATCCTTCTCCAGTATACAGTAAAGTTGAATGAGATTTCTGGGTTTTTGTTTCTCTAGAATATGGCACAAAAAACTGACAAAGATATGGAGTTTTGCTATGGAATAAACCACAGTCAGCATATTAACAGTTAATGGCTAACTACTCAGGCAAACTTACCTATGCTGATGTGTCATTATCTATACATGCATCAAGAAATACCTCACAATGTGGCAAGACAGATGGAACTACAACAGAGTAGCTCTATATAATAGAATCAACTCACTGACATACACATAATTACTGGCACATTTTTTTAAATATTTGAAATAATAGCAGGGAGTTGAGCTTGATTTAGTTATGTGTATTGGTGAATTGGGCATTAGCAAGATGTGGGGCCAACAAATCTCACTGTGATGGCTAAATCTGTATTCTTGATTGTGAAATCAGGCATGTCTCCCTCCTCTAGGAAGGGAAGAGCTCCAGTAAACAGCCACTAGTATAGAGGATTGAAATGTAACACCCAACATCAAGATGTGGTATAGATTCTATAGGTGATATTCTAAGTGATATTTGGAAATATAAATCAAGATCTATGAGTACCCTGTTATCCTATTAAATCTTATCTCCAAATATTTTTCAACACTGCTTTTTAGTGAGGCTGAGTTTTGCATGGAGAAAGGGTAGATTTGGTGGGAGGCTGGTGAGCAGTACTTAGTTCAAGTCTCAATCCTTTACATCCTAAGAGCAAAACAGTAAGCATTCAATTAACCGAACTACCACTTGATATTTTAGTAAACATCTGGTGTTACTCCACAGTGTTCCTGGAGGCCTTAGCTCTTATTTTCAGCAGTCTATCAAAGTCTTTCCTACATATACCTACTTTCTCTACTCTTTCTGAGGTGAGGTCTGGTCAACATGGTTTTATTAATCTTATTATGTCTCCAGAAATGTTTTGGTGCCCCTTATAGATTGCTGTCCCTACCAGATGCCCAGTTGGCCTTCTTAACTTGGCTTTGAAAACAGCTAGACTCTAGAAAAGTTTTCTCCTCTCTTTAGTGGGTATGTGTTAATGGAGTTTATTGAGAAAAAGAAATGTAGTGCATCGCCCTACAAAAGGCTAGATATCCTTATAACGGACATTACATATGACTATGGAGAATATGGGGGGGATGCAAGGCTTATCCTATCATAGAATCAGGGAATTATGGAAAAGAAATGGAGATAGAGGGCCTATTTTATCTTCTTTCTCTTTCTTTTCTCTCTCTCTCTCTTTCTTTCTTTTCTCTCTCTCTCTCTTTTCTTTTTCTTACTTTCTTTTTCTTTCTTTTCTTTTTTCTTTCTTTCTTTCTTTCTTTCTTTCTTTCTTTCTTTCTTTCTTTCTTTCTTTCTTTTCTTCTTCTTCTTCTTCTTCTTCTTCTTCTTCTTCTTCTTCTTCTTCTTCTGATAATATAGGTAGATGTCTTTGCAACTTGATCATGATTCATAGAGACTGAGCAAAATGTTATAATATAATCACTTATAGAGGCAAGTAAGATTTTTGGCCCCATTTTCTGGAGAAATAAAACTCTAGTCACATAGGATGAGGGCTGAGATGGTTTAGTTTAGGGTTAGATCTTGAGAATGCAAATTAAGAAATTAGATTGGGGTTCCTTTTAATTTGCTGTTTTCCAGCATAAATCTGATCAGTTCTAGTACACAATAATAATAGTAAAAGAATTATTAAGTTTTTACATGTCCTAGACACTGTGCTAAAGAGCTTACACACAAGCTCACAACATTGCTTATTCCTGTTTTACAGATGAAAGTGAGGTTCAAAACTTTTCATAAACTTAAGATTCCCCGCTGGAAAGAGGCAGAATTGGGATTCGCACCCAAGAAAATGACTTACTCTTAACCTCACTAGTAATTTGGAACAATTAAACCTAACTTGTGGAGTGATTGTACAATGGGTAAATAAAAACATGGCAGGCACTTGACATCTAATACTACATATTGAGTCACATATAGAAATATATAGAAACTATTATTTACCTTTGCCTACAGTATCTTCTCTGCAGACTGAGTTATGGCTTCTGTACATTTCTTTTCCAAATTATGGATTAAAATTCACTTAATATTCTCTCTCCATTTGGTTATATTTTCCTTTTAAGAGTGTGTTCTTTCCATTGCCCTGTACCTCTTCCCATCGCATCGTTATTAAATCAAAACAAGGGAGGGATCCCTGGGTGGCGCAGCAGTTTAGCGCCTGCCTTTGGCCCAGGGCGCGATCCCGGAGACCTGGGATCGAGTCCCACGTCGGGCTCCTGGTGCATGGAGCCTGCTTCTCCCTCTGCCTGTGTCTCTGCCTCTCTCTCTCTCTCTCTCTCTCTCTCTCTCTCACTGTGTGCCTATCATGAATAAAAAAAAAAAATTTATAAAAAAACAAAACAAAACAAGGGAGACATGTATTTTTCTTCATTTTCTTTTCCTTTAGAATTTTGCACCATGCATATGTATTAACTCTTCAAAAGGTAAAAACATTGTAAAAATTACATAAGAAAGGCATGTTGGAACATACATGCCTATCATACCTCATCAATTAAGTGATTTCCCTGTCACATTTCTAACCAAAATGCTATCCTTGAAATGAAATGTAGGTATTTTATGTATGAAATGTAGGTATTTTAGGGGTGGTAAGTTCCTTAGCAGTTAGGCTTATATTTTAACCTGACTAGTACTTAAGGAGTTATACTTTTATCCAGAAAGTATTTATGAAATAGATAAATATAGATATTTATGAAACACATAAATATCTCTGAAAACATTGAGGGGCACCCCAAAAAGCCCCAATTGTAGAGATACAGACCTGAGAAGACTTGCTGGCATAGAAATAAACTCCTTTTCTGAATCAAGACATAGTTGATTTATATTTAAGCAAAACTTTCACACTTGTCCAACAAAAGCTAACACCATCACTTTTGGAAATCTTATTTGGGATACTTCCAGTGTCTCTTTCTAGGTGCTCAGCATTTCTCAGGCTTTGGCTAGTAAGGTCTCCAGCCATCCAAGTAAGCCTGCTCTGTGTGTACCTCAAGGTGTTCTTCCTGGCTAAGCCAACACTGTAGATCCAGGCTTACTGAGACTTAGGATTTAAAGATTACCCTCTCCCCCACGGACACAAAGATACTTTTAATCCTATATAGAATCAGATCTCACGTCACCTTTCTGTTTGTATGCGCTTAATTCTCTGTAAGCTTCCTGATGGCTCAATCTCCATGCCTTGTTGGCTCAAGATCAGTACTAAGTAAGGTTATTCATTCAGCAAATGATTTAATCTCATGATTTCAGGTAGCTAGGGCCTTGACTATTGCAAATAAAATTTAAAGCTCCTTATGGATGAAACCCAACTTCAGCCATTTCCCATTGTATTGACCTTTCAGGAAAGGAAGACAGTAAGTAATAAAGGCCTGGGTGGCAGGGGCAATTGCAGTGTCAGAAAGTTGTTCAGGACTAGGCAAGGCAGGTGCCTGAAGACAGTTTTGCCTACCCCATTGCAATCTTGGTTCACTTTGTTTCTCCTGGGGCCATGTGGGAAGGAGATCCTTCTTATAGGGAGAAGGCCATTCTGAATTCAAGTCACAAGCATTTACACAAACATTTATTAACTATATCTTAGGTCTAGGGCCTTGTCCTGGACCTTGTAGGAAATGCAAAGATACAGACTGAGTCCCTACTTTCTAAAATGTGCCAATCTGCTTCTTAAAATATGTAAGGCTTGTACTAGGTGGTTCTAACAAGTGCCATGAGAAGTACAGAGGGATGATTGGGGAATGAGAGGCTGTCAGGTCAGCATGAAGCATATGGTTGGGTTCTATCAAGGAGTGAAAGAAGCCCTGATCCACTGAGACTCAGTGTGTCTGTCTATACAGTAATGAATAAACAACACTGGAGGTAGGGAAAATAGAGTGATAAATTATTTTCTCACAAATCCCTCAAAAAATGAATTGTCAATTAGAATTTAGCAGGGGAAATATGTCAGTTTTAGTGTTGAGCAGGGTACCATCCAGATTCAAGAAAACATTCTTCAATTCATTACAAGAAATTTCTTTTCCTCCCAGGTGATTAGCTAGCCCTTTTGATATTGGAGCAGTTATAGAAAACTGAATTTTGAGTCTTTCATTTGTTTGTTGTTTGTATTTCCACATACCAAAGTTTGTCCACAGGTGAGAAACATCCAATGGTGAATCTGGAAAAACATTCTTCTTTCTTTTAATAAAATTATTATTATTTTTTTTATTTTTAAGACCACTTTATTCTTTGGATCCACACAACCCACTAAAACCAGCAATTTCAACAGATTTCTGTTTGCTACAGGAGATGTGTTTGCTTGTTGGTTTTTCTTCTCATACAAGCTCCCTAAAGTTTGAGCATTTCAGTCTTATTGTTTTGGAATACCTTGAATGGTGATCTGTAGGATTAGACCATGCTCTTAGATATCCTACCTGAATTGGAGAAGGGGCCTTTTTGTTCTAAAACAGGAGGGATCCCAGACTGATCAACAGGACTTTTGAGTGATGTTCTGGAAGGGAACAGCTAGGCTCTTCCCTTGGGAAGATGGGGAAATGGGGATGGGGAAATGGCAGCTTCTTTTGATCAGGCTTGATCTCATCCACATTTTAAGGATATTTTTGCAAGTCTTTCTTCTATTAGCCACTATGGACTAAAATCCTTGATGCACTCAATGTGAGACAGGAAGTGGCCAGACTTACTCCTTTGTACATTTAGTGAGATACTGATTCTTGCTGCAAAATATCGAACTGGGATAGGAAGAGGGTGATGTGAAAGAAAAAGGGTGTAGGGCAGCCCGGGTGGCTCAGCAGTTTAGCGCTGCCTTCAGCCCAGGGCCTGATCCTGGAGACCCGGGATCAAGTCCCACGTCAGGCTCCCTGCATGGAGCCTGCTTCTCCCTCTGCCTGTATCTCTGCCTCTGTGTGTGTGTGTGTGTGTGTGTGTGTGTCTCTCATGATTAAATAAAATCTTAAAAAAAAAAAACAAACTTAAAAATAAAAAAAGGAAAAGAAAAAGGGTGTAAAAACTTGTGCTTTGATACATTAACATGGTGCACGGATACTAAATTTCTACATGCTAGTCCTTATGTTTTATATAATGTACACTCTAAGAGTTATGTGTCTCTATATCAAGGACATTAAATTGTAATTATATGACAGAAACTCACAATTTATTTTTTTCTGTTAAATGGCATAATGTTATTTGTTGAGGGTAGTTACCTTACTGTTCTATGTAATCTCCACAGGGAACATATATTTGAGATTGATTTTATTTATTTATATATATATTTTTATTGGGGTTCGATCTGCCAACAGATAGCCTAACACCCAGTGCTCATCCCGTCAAGTGTCACCCTCAGTGCCCATCACCCAGTCACCCTAACCCCCCCGGCCACCTCCCCTTCCACTACCTCTTGTTCATTTCCCAGAGTTAGGAGTCTCTCATGTTTTGTCACCGTCTCTGATTTTTCCCACTCATGAGACTGATTTTAGAGAAGAATTATTTGGGCATTGTGAGGAATGAACCTTCTTGGAGAAAGAGTGCCAGGAATAAATTCAGATAGCTGGTTCTGCAGCTGCTTTGCTCTGTGCCCTTTAGAAGGGTATTTTTCGTTTCTGTGTTTGGGGCCCCATCTGAGGGAATGATCTAATGATATGTTCCAGGTGCCTCACAAAATACAAGTTCTTGAGAAGGCATCAGCCTGCTGGGTCTTTTGGGATCTTGTAGTTGACACTGGATGAATATTATGTTCAAGGCACTGTGCTTTAGACTATGGATAGGACAAGAAACAAAGGGGAGATGGCTACTCACTTCAGGAGCACATGTACAACTTATTACGCAGGCAATAATTTCCAAATGGGAAATACCAGAGACAACTCTAGGGGTCATGATGAAGATACAAAGACACTCTAAATGAGAAGTCTGGAAGCTTTTTTAGATAAGATTGTGTTTTTCTATATATCTAGTTATTAGGGTGCAATCTGATATGCAGAATTAACATATTTATGAAAAGTTGTATAGGGGCGCCTGGGTGGCTTGGTCAATTAAGTGTCTGCCTTCTACACAAGTCATGATTCTAGAGTCCTGGGATCTAGCCCCATGTTGGACTCCACACTCAGTCGGGAGTCTGTTTCTCTTTCTTCCTCTGCCCCTATCCCCTGTTTGTGCTCTCTCTCAAATGAATAAATTAAAAAATCTTAAAAAAAAAAAGTTGTATAGACTGATTATGGTGAGCCCTTCCAGAGATCCTGGGGACAACTATCCTTTAGCAGGTCCTTTGTAATTAATGTGAAAAGTGAGCCTTGTCTTAGCTTCCCCTACACTTCTACAACCCCTCTCCTCATAGCCATTACTTCCCAGTTCATATACAAATACAGGTTTTATAGACTTTTTCTTTAACAAAAAATTTGTAGATGTGTTTTCTTCAGGTTGTTTCCTTATTTCTTATTTTCTGATATAACTAATACCAACATTCCCATGGGGACTGTAGTCACAAGAAAGGAATACAGATGTCTTCTCATTCATTTGCAACACAGTAAAGTGGAAAAAATATAGGCCAGTTAGAAGCAGCTTCATCATCTTCTGCATAGGTAATCCTGGATCAGTGTATTTAGACTTCAGTGCACAGTGAATTGGGTGGTTGTTCAAAATGCAAGTAATCTAGGCCTTATTACCAGAAATTCTGATTTGTACTCTAAATTAGTCCTGTGTGTGGTTAGAAATGTTTTTCCTTGTAAATAACAAAATATTCCATAATCTAATTATCTCACATATTAAGAAATCTCCTAATAATTGTTCCAAGCTTGGTGTGGCTCAATGATGTCATCAGAGTCTTTCCTTCTGCTCTAACTTCTCAGCATGTTAGCTTTTCATCTTAGATGTCTCACCTTGTGGTCACAGAGGACTGCTGCTCCCAGTAGCATATCCCTTTGCTATCATGCCCAAGAAATGGTACCAGACAGCTCTCCTTGTGTACTTTCATTCTTTTTTCAGAAGTAAAATCTTCCCCAGAAATTCCACATTCCCAGCAGTCTCCTTAGATGTTTTTGGTCAGACCATTACTGGTTGCCTCTAGCTACAAAGAGATAGGAGGGTATTTGGGAAAGTGAAATGTGAGAACATGACTAGTGTGTAAAATTGAGACAACTGTAATGTATCCCCTAAGGCTAGGCACTCTGCCACCTGAACATAATTGGGGTTCTGTTGAAAAGGAAGAAGAGGATGGCTGTCAGGGGACCACCACTGTTGTCTGCCCTGGCCCTGAGGGGATTCCATGGATCACACTTTAAACCAATGGTTGCCAAACATCATCTGGGTTATATCAGAAGGATCCAAGGAGCTTTAGAAAGTGCCAGAGGCCTGTATTTCACTGAGTGGGTCAGAGGTAAGGCCTGAACATCTGGATTTTTTTTTTTTTTTTAAAGCTCATTAGGTGATTCTGGTGTGCAGCTAGGATTAAGCTCTCATTGGACCAATCAGTTAATTTTTGTGAACACCAGCTGACAGCCCACGGAGATAATATTAGGATAATGATAGTATTTGCCACGTAGGATAAGTATTAGAAATAAATGAGTTGGTATATAGAAAGTTGAAGTTCAAGCCAGCACAAAATAGGTACACTTAAGCTTTGGATCTTAGTGCCCCCACCCCAGATTGCTTTTATTTATTTTTTATTTTTTATTTTTTTTCCAGATTGCTTTTAGAGGCAGATTCTAGTTTCCTTTTTCTTTTTCTAAAATATTTATTTACAACTTTATTGAGGAATAACTGATGAATATAATCATATATTTAAAGTGTTGAATGCGATGATTTGATATTCATTATACATTGTAGAATAATTACCAAAGTCAAGGTAATTAACACATCCTTCACCTCACTTCATCTCCTCATCATCATAGTTAACATAGTCGTTTCTCTTTTTTTTTTTTTCCCCAAGGAGAATGTAAAATAGTACAGCTACTATGGAAAATAATATGGAAGTTCCTCATAAAATTAAAAATTAAACTACCATATGATCTAGCATTTCCACTCCTGGGTATATATGCAAAGGAATTGAAATCACTATCTTAAAGCAATATCTGCATACCCCTACATCCCTGTTCACTGAAGCATTACTCACCACAGCCAAGACTTGGAAACAACTGAAGTATCTGCCAACAGATGAATGAATAAAGAAAAGGTGATGTATATATGCACACACACTATATTATATACACATATATACATAATATTATATATAGAAATATATGTTAAAATGTCTCTAGGAATATATATAGAGAATATATATAATATATATTGAAATATTATTCAGTCATTTAAAAAAAAAAAGACTGTCTTGTCACTTGCAACAACTTGTATAAATCTGGAGGGCATTACTCTAAGTGAAGTAACCCAGATAAAGAAACATGCTGAATGATATCACTTGTATGCAGAAACTTAAAACAAAACAAAAAAAATCACATCTTGTTTTCCCCAGAGAAATGGCGCTTTTCAAAATAGTGAGTAGACTTGCTAGTCTTGGCTACTGTATTAGTTCTCTATTGCCATAGTAACCAATTATCACAAATTTAGTATCTTAAAACACCAACAGCTCTGTGGGTTAGAAGTCCAAGCAGGCTAGCCTGGGTCTCATGCTCAGGGTTTCATTCTGAAAGTAAGGAGTTGCCTGGGCTGGGCTCCTATCTGGAGGCTTGGGTAAAGAAGACACCTCCAAGCTCATTAAGGGGGTCGACAAAATTCAGTCCCTTGCAGCTGTAGGGTGAGGCCCCATTTTCTTGCTGTATTTGGGCTGGGGTCACTCTGCTCTTGGAAGCCATTCATTTTTTCTTGCATGATCCTGTCTATCTTCAGAACAACAACAGTGTATCACATTCTTCCATGCTTCCAATCTCTCTGACTTCCTTTTCTGCCCCATTGGAGAAAGCTCTCCGTTTTTAAAGGCTTCTGTGGTTTCACGGAGCCCATCTGGATAACGTAGGACAATCCCTTTATTGTAATGTAAACTGTGCTTTTATAACAACAGAATCATGATCGTGATACTTCATCATACTCACAGGTTCTGGGGATTAGGATGAAACACCTTTGGGGAGGAGGAAGTACTTTAGAAATTCTGCCTACCACAACTGCCCATGCACGTCCCTTTTTCAAGCACTCCTTTATCCCAATGGTTCTCACCTATCCTCCAATCTTATTATCAGCCTGGATTTAGCAATCTCCAGGTGAAGTGTTGGTACCTGTTATGTGTTTTATTGAAGCTAGATTAGGTATAACGTATTTCCCATATTAGGCAAAAACCAGGACAAGAGTGATGTCAGCTTCACATGTACACCCTGATCATGGACAATGGAGAATCAGTAGTCTGACCTGACCTCGAGGGGTTGGAGACACCAGGCAGTCAAGCCTAAGAATTCCAATTAGACACAAAGTGATAAACAAGAGGAGACAGTTCATTCCAAGGGCCAGGTGAGTGACACTGACAGTAAGCACCATGGGGGTTCAGATATAGCTATAAATGGAGACCATCTCAGAGTTGCAGGCCTGGACAAGCCTTCCAGGACCATTCCAGTCACATAGCATAGGTAACCCCCAACTTTCTGGCCTCCTAAATTCAACTGACTTTCCTCAGATGCCCAAATTGATTCAGAAAATGGCTCCTTTGGAGCAAAGCCTACCACCTGGTAGTTACCCAGAATATTTTTTAGGAGTCTTAGGTAAGTATTGTTTTAGCTTGATTTTTAATCTTTAGCTTGGGAAAACTTCAAAGCACTGAAAATCAAAATGTAAAGAGTGGAGAGAGTAAGAAAGTCTGGATAATCTTGAAAAGCCAAAACAAATGAAATAATAAAGTCCTGGAGATAGTCGTCATAGGTGAGCTTTCATGTCCACATTGTTACTGTGATTCTGTAGTGCACACTGTGGGCGTGTGGTCTAGTCCTTCCTTCAAGTCTGAGGCACCCATTCCCCAGCTGCTGGGAGGGCTGGCAGCTGATGGCTCTCAGCCAAGTTCCTCTCAGGGAATTACCCTTGGCTGAAGAAAGCGACCTTGTGCGAGATCATGCCCCTTCCCTGGGCAGTCCTCATCCAGTGACAGGTACATACTAGTGTATGAAGGCCAGGTAGCCTTGCCCCAAGCAGGACAAGAATGAAGGGCCACCCCAGTTCCAGAGTTTCCCTGAGACTGGTGTAGGCCTCTGTTAGGGCCACCTTACAGTTCAACACCTGCCTCTGCACAAAGCTGTTCCCTCTACTTCCCCATAGGGGTGAATCCTATGGCCATTTCTCTACCACTTCCTTGCATACTCATCTCAGACTGGCAACAGATTCTAACAAGTCTCATCAACCTCGAGGATGTATTCATCTTTATGCTCATGTACAAGTGTATGTGTATGTATTCTTGTGTTTAGTTTGAGAAACAAAGAATGGGTAAATGATCTAGCTTTAAAATACGGCGAGAATAAATTTACTGGATTTTCAAATTTCATCATGAGCTTCAATTTTTTTCAAGTCTCAATTCTGTCTGTCAAAAGTTATAAAAGTTAAAGATGAAAAATTCAGAAAGGCAGTAAGTGCAACAAATTCATTTCCTTCCCTGATGCACTAGACATGATTTGGGTGTAGTCAAAACAAGGCGTGGACTGTCAGCCATAGTTAGCTATCCAAAATATGACACTTACAAAATAATGGAGCCATTTCAAAGTTAAAATTAACATTTAAGAATGTTCCATCATCTTCTGAAAAATGACTCAAGGAAATTATTCCCCCAAAATTCATCTCTTACGTCTTCTGTAGAGTGGTCAACAATGAGAGGTGGTAACATAGCTGTAAGAGGCAGCCCTGATGGAAGTGCTACTCCTTAGGGCAGGGGTGGGCTCTTCTGACTTACTGACCTCCATTCTGGATCTTTTAAAGTGTTAATTTGGCTGAAACTGACATGCTGATGCTAAGCTAGGATCTGAAAACTTCCCTAGTGAGAATAATAGTTATCTAAGACAATTCTATAAACCTTTTCTAGATCTCCTGATATCTTTGGTTTTTGTGGAAATCAGGATAATGTGGAAAGAGCACTTCTTAACCCAACCTTAAAGAGTTAGGGCACAAAGTGTTCCTAAGTGCGGTGGGAAATCAAGAAGGCTATCTGTGAGTAAGATGCACATGAAAGGGATCCCTGGGTGGCTCAGTGGTTTAGCGCCTGCCTTGGGCCCAGGGAGTGTTCCTGGAGTCCTGTGATCAAGTCCCACATCAGGCTCCCTGCATGGAGTCTGCTTCTCCCTCTGCCTGTGTCTCTGCCTCTCTCTGTGTATTTCTCATGAAGAAATAAATAAAATCTTTAAGAAAAAAAAAAGAAGATGCACTTGAAAGATTCTGGTTTCCTGTGCTATTCATCTTGGGTAAAAATTTGGTTTCAAGAGATATTTAAAAATATAAAATGTACATTTTTAGAGGGACTCATCCTAGGTTAAAAAATTATATTATTGGGACGTCTGGGTGGCTCACTGGTTGAGCCTCTGCCTTTGGCTCAGGGCATGATCCCAGAGTTCTGGAATCAAGTCCCACATCGGGCTCCCTACAGGGACCCTGCTTCTCCCCGTCTGTGTCTCTGCCTCTCTCATGAATAAATAAAATTTTTTAAAAAATTATATTCTTTAGAGTGATAATAAATCGCTACATTTTAACAAACACTGGATACGAGAGTATACGGTATAATTCAATGGTTCTAAGTGAGGCTTCACAATGCTTGCATTAAAATTATCTGGAATGATTTTGAAAATTCAGATTCCTGGGCCCCACTCCTGACCTACTTGGCCTGGAATTCTGTACTATAATAGCCCATTAGGTGATTCTTGGGCACACCAAAATGTAAAAAAAAAACCTGGCATAATAGGATAATTAGCTTTAGGGCTAGAAAAGTCTTCAAAGATAAATCCAGCCCCTTGGACTGTGACCAAGGCATACAGATACGCTATAAGATTTAAGTATTGAAAGTTGAACAAATATTTACGAATGACCTATGCTCCGCAAATCTCTGTGGAAGACACAAAGATAAATGAGACGTAATTCTCTCTCTGTGAATCTAATATATCATCTAATTTTCAACTAAGTATGTTATTTAACCTTTTCCCAAATGTTTTTATTCTTAACATCTCTTCATGTAAGATTGTCTCTTGGATGTCAAGTATAATGCTCATAAAATTGAACTGATTTTACTTTTTGCTCTCAATTTATCTCCCTACTCTAAGATCAAGACCAAGATGGTGGTGAATAGCAGTAATTCCAACCTATTCTGCTATCAGACAGGCATGTGGCTTTAATATACAAAACAAAGTTAATATAGTCAGTGTTAGTGCTTATTCCTTGAGTGTACTATGTTGCACTATCATTGATTTGTTGGTGTTAGGTTGTCTCAGCCTATTAACTGTTTCAAGGTTCTAACTCCAGCAAAAAAAGGCCAGACCTGGAGTCTATTTTATATTTTAAGACTCAACTTTATTTTTTTAATTTTTATTTATTTATGATAGTCACACAGAGAGAGAGAGAGAGAGAGGCAGAGACACAGGCAGAGGGAGAAGCAGGCTCCATGCACCAGGAGCCTGACGTGGGATTCGATCCCGGGTCTCCAGGATCGCGCCCTGGGCCAAAGGCAGGCGCCAAACTGCTGCGCCACCCAGGGATCCCCAAGACTCAACTTTAAAATGTGAGAACTTCCAGACTTCTAAGGATAGGTTTAACTTTGTAAACTCTTTTAATTAGAGTGGAGGCCGTACTTATTCAGAAGCACACAGGGTCCAACTCTTAGCTTTCACTATCTAGATGAATACTTGGAAGTTTCTCCAAATGTGGCTTTTAATTAATTTAGGTCAGCTAAGCATGTAGGGTATGGTTTGCTTCTAAGACTTAATGCTGAAGGACTGTAAGATACTCCCTTAATGCTTATTCTCTAAGTCTGAGTTCACAGAGCCCTCACTGAAGTAGGACTGTTAAGGCACTAACGTAAGTTTGTCCTTTTAAGACCATGTGGGGTTTGGTCATCCTTGTCTAAAATGAAGGGCCAAATACTAGTCAGTACAATGTAAATCATACATTGTACTGACAAAAGTACAATGTAGATAATAGTACAATTATCTACATTGTACTATTAACTACACAATCCTTCACAGCAATCAGAGCAGGCTCCTCTCTCATTTGGTTCTCTGAAGGCAATCGCTGGCTGACCACCCTGTGTAACTTGTGTAACTTCTTTACTTCCTCACTAGGAGGCCAGTCAGCAGGTCAGTGGGGTTCTTGGGACTTTGGATAGCCTAGATTTTATGGTTTTTATAGGGTGAGACACAGAGATTCATTTGTCCTGTTTAAAAGATTAAACAGGGCCAAAGGGGCCAAAGGCAGGTGCCAAACCGCTGCGCCACCCAGGGATCCCTAGATGGGCTTTACAATGGACCAATATTACCAACAAAACTTTTCATTACGGAAGTTACTGGGAGACCTTCCTCAAATTCAAACCTCATAAAATAGTTTAGCCTCCAAAAGGCTCTCTTTGCCTTCTTCGTGGTCGGACATCTGTCGTCTTTGTTTTACTCTTTGAGCCCTTAGCCTTTACTGCCCATTTTGGTTTAACATATTTGAACACTGTCATCAGCTCTGTTACAGTTAAGTTAGAGGGGTGTTTCCTAAACACTGAATTTCTTGGGGCAAGACTCTACCTTTTTCCTCTCTGCAACCCTAGGACCAGAAAGTACCTGAGGGCAAGAATCGTCATTCATATGAATACAAGAATTGGCCTTGTAGAAGGAAGATGAAGGGCTGAGGGACTTTGAAAAAATAAAGTTGGTGATCTTAAAGCCTTAGGCCAAGGCCTGAACTACACAACACTTGGAAATTGCTTTTCTTCAAGGCAGAAACCTTACTCAAGCTGCTCTCGCCTAGCCAGACCTCCCTTCACAGTGATTGACAGCGTGATCCTCCTCTCATTACTGAAAGGTATTGTGTTTCTTCTGTTAGAGTAATAAAAAGTATAGAAGTCTGCCAAAGTCCTGACTGGTGGCAGTGGGCTGATCTGTTCCCTGTATCTAATGGTAACCCTTCTCCCATTTTACATGTTTAGCAGAGCGCTCAAATGTATAGCTCAGTTTTATTCAGTGGGAAGGAAATTGTGGGATCGCAGTACATAAATAAAATTAGTCTTTAGTTACCTGGACTCAGAAAAAAAGTGGTCAACCACATTACCGACCTCTTCTGATGCGCAATTCATGAGGTGGAAAATGGGGTCACTCAAATAATTGTGTTGCCTCAAGATACAGCTCCCTTTTCTATCCAAACTGTTTAACTAAATGAAGAGTGAGGTCCCTGAAGGAGTTTTGTTCCCTGTTTTGTTAACGAGGAGGTTGAGTATTCCTGGAAGATAGCTCTGAAGTGTCATGAGCAGTGAAGATTTAACTTAACCTCAATCACCCTTGGCTCTAGAAGCCCCATTATTACTTGTCAGATATTTTCTGTTATTATTTCTCATATGAAAGAGGGTATGCACTGACTGGCTTAGAATTAGAATAATAGTATATTTGATGTCTATTACCACACCTTGGGCTCCTGGGTGTGATTTTGACATATATTAAAGCCAACAAAATAAGTCAAAAGTTTGCTGATCTTTTGAGTACAGAGCTTGGGTTGAATCTGAGAAGTGAAAGAAGAAGTAAACAAGACAATTCCTAATTTTAACATGCTATGCCATAGAGTAAGACTAATTTTTAATTCTTAGGTGTAAGAAGTGCAATAAAATTTAGGGAGGAAACCACTACCATACTGTAACATAAGGAGGAGTCTGGAAAAAATGTCAAAGGAAACCAACCTGCCTTCTTAAAAAAAAAAAAAAAAATCTCACTGCTGTAAATAACTGCTTTTGGGTAAAATGCCTGCTTCACATTTTCAGTTTCTCTATCTCTTGTTTATTTCAGTTTTAGTAATGACAGGAAGTTTGGGTATTTTTACATCAAAAGTTTTGGACTGCAGAGGGGAAAAAAGAAAACCCTCTTAAAGACACCTGACAAATGAGTTTCAAGTGATTCTATGCAATGATCTAGAGTTATCGAAGAATAAATTTAGACAATATGCTGTAAGTTTAGGATTTGTAATAGCTACTGAATTAGTAAGAAGGTGAATTTCTATTTAATAGCAAAAATTCTATTAATATTCTTTAATAAGCACTGTTTTACATTATGAGGTCATCAATTAGGCCTAAATGAGGTCACTGGTGATCTTAAATTAAAACTATGTGCACCCACAAGTTTTTTGTCTTTCTACCCTCTAAGTTAGCATATTATAAATGGATCTTGATGTGTTTTCAAACTTCAGACTCGGGTTCAATCTTGCCACTCAGTTCTGCTTCACTTGTTCTGAGTCATTTGACTTCTGAACACCAATTTTCCATTTGGCAAATGTGAAGATTTAGTAGCCTAAGAGGGTCTACAATAAAACAGAGAATGAAGTCTAACCTGGTAAAGATTATGAAATTTTCGGATGAGAAAAAAACACCAAATACCAATGATTACTTGAGGATCTCCAAAATAGTTGGCTACATGTCTAATTTAGGATTAAGGAAATATAGGTGATTCAATTATTTCCCCTTTTTTTTCTGCTTCTGTAACCAGGCAAGTAGGTCTGTAAAAATCATTTTTAAAAATTAAAAAAAAAAAAGATTTTATTTATTTATTTGTGAGAAACTGAGCATGAGAGGAGAGAAGACAGAGAGGGTAAGAATCTCAAGCAGACTCCCCATTGAGCAGGGAGCCAAGGCAGGACTGGTTGCCACAACCCCCAGATCATGACCTGAGCCGAAAATAAGAGTGGGAGGCTTAACTGACTGAGCCACCCAGGTGCCCCTATAAAAATTACTTTTTATAAATAAATCATTTTTTGTTTTATTATTCTAAGCATGTAATGACCTTCACCTCACAGAGTAAAATTACTTTTTTTTAGAATGAAAGTACTTACTTTACACACCTAATTAGTATGCAAAACTAAAGTTTAGTATTTTGACTAAAGAAAAATCCAACTAAAATAACCATACCTTTCTATATCTCTGACACACACAGCACTGAAGAGAATGAATACAGTCTTATATAGAACTAAAGAGTGGATCATTAGTCTCTTTCAAACTACTTTCTGGATTTTATCACCAACTTGCTACAGTCTAATAACAAATGAATGGAAAGTGAAATTCAACCTAACTGCTACCAGGAGTGTAATTCTGGTATTCTAGAAAAAGAAAGAGGAAAGACAATGTGGTTTAGTGTGAGTTCTATGAAAAAAGATTTGAAGCTGACAAGAGTCACAACTTGACAACTTGTTAAGACTAAGACACTGCCACTATAATTAGTTCTATAATGGCACATCTAGCAGTTCTACAAATGAGGAAGTACTGTTAATCTGTCATTAGACATTCATTAGAAAACCCAAAGAGCTGAAATCCTAGTACTGAATTTCACAAAAAAGACAATGAGTATTTCATTAGGAGGTAAATAGCTGTACTCAACTACACTATAGAGAGGCAACATACAAGACAGAGTATAAATGCACAAATTTTTAGTCCTGGAAAAAAAGAGCTATCAATAACAGAATGAGAAACACCAGTACAAACACCTGGTAATTCTTAGGCAGCAGAAATGATGCAACACAAATGTAGTTCTTAAGAAGTACAGTAGTTAAAGTTCTACATAGCAAGACTAAATTCAATAATGAGTAACAAACTCATGAGAAAATCGTTCACTTCTATGTTTTGCTAATACTGATAGCTTTATCTGGAGAATGTTGATTACTTTAGTTGTTAACTGTTCATTCACCTTAATTAAATACTATAGGAAATTCTATTTGGACAATCTATATTGTCAACATTATTAGATCTGAAATAAAATATGTTTGAGGTAGAGCGCCTCCCTTTAGTGATAAGATAAATTAAGCAATAATTCTGTATCCTTTCCAGGACTATACCTTTGGAAAACTTAAAATAGGTTGTAGTAAATCTATATGTATTTAGGTACATAAGTTTCTTCTTGAAAGACTTACAACTAAATACAATTAATTGGAAAACATGGGGCTATCTGAATTTACTAAATCTTACAACTCTGCTACTAAAACAGTATAAAGTGGCATTCATTCCCTCAGCTTTTTTAAAGCTGCTGAGTCCAAACAACAGTGTGTATATACATATAAACACATACACGTACATATGCACTAATAAGGAACATATTGGGTGGCAGGTTACTGAAAATTGAGGTAGACAGGCTAGACTTCAGGTCAAGGGCCATATGAACATCTGCAATCATTTGCTTAAGAAAGAGGTAGGTCAATTTTCACTCATATCTTAAAAGTACCAGACTGATCTAATATCGATAGATAATAAACCTGAGCTCTGAATGAAATATGCCTAAAACCACAAAGATTTTGGCCTATAAAATTCATTTCACTGAGCCTTTATATATACGCAGAGCATAATTAAGCAAAGTTAGAAAAATTATTATTTTTACATATGGGGCAAAGAACCTCATAAATATAAATAACTTTTGAAGTATACAAAATGTCTGTCATTCCAGTCTCAGGTCAAATACTACCTCCTCAGAGGTCTACCTTGACACCCTACCCAGAAAATTGCTCTATCAAATCACTGTTTTCTTTTCCAATGTTCAGAAAACATTGTTCTCTGAAATACCTAGTTCATTCACCTATTAACTTATTTATTGTCTAGCTACAGAATTAAGGCTCTATTGCTCACCACTGTATTTCTAGCAGATGCTAGGCATAATTATTTCATTAGTTGAATAAATTGAGTGTACATGATAGATCAAAATATACCAAGAGATAGAAAAGAATCCCCCACATATACATATACTTACCTGGATGACAGAGTGTTTCTAATTTTTTTAAGGTTATTACTTAAAATTTGAGGTGGAGTATTTTGTTGCTTTAAGACAAATAATATATATTGTAGTAAAAATTACTTAAGCCTCTTGAAATTGAATAACTTAGATGGGAAAATAATTTAAATTAATATTTTTTTGGTAAAATAACCCAAAAACTACCCCTTAGTTTCTCCCGTAACTCTTTTTTTTTTTTCCCGTAACTCTTATATCAGTTAAAAATAATCAGATAAAACAGCTTTAAACATGGTAATTTATTTTATGTGGTTGTTTAAATCCATTGTTTAAAAATGTTCAAAAGGCACTTTAAGAAACATTTAAAAATACATTTTTTCCTGACTTATTGGTGGATCACTTAAAATAAGCAAGTCACCAAACATTTTTAAATCATTCATACTATTACCTTACATAATTTTTAAATTCCAAAACACAAATATTTACTGTGTAATATAACACACTGCTTAGCAGTAAGATTAGTTTCCCTCTAATATATACTTCATATGGATTATTAATTTGTAGGGCCCTGCAAAATTATTTAAACTGAACTGATATAAACTAAAAACTAGAGAGCTAAAAAGGTAAAAGGAGTTGAAATAGAGCACTATTCACTTCTGGAGCCAGTTTTAGAGTCGATTTCTCTGGAGAGAATTTGTAAAGTTTTTTACTCAAATCTGTATTAAAACTTCTATTTCAACTCCGACATATAAACATAAGTTGTATTTTTAAATTAACAGAGATTACATTTAGCATAAAATAAACCATAGGTTGTCCCCCAGCTTGCATAAGAGCGTTTCTGTCAGGCCTACAATAGAGAAATGAGGCAAATGAGGTTTTTTTGGTTTGTTTTTGAGAAAAAGGGGTAGAGGAAATGAAATCCAAATAACTTTACTTCATTTAATAATTGTGTATCTAGAATTAGTTTAAAACTGTAGACATTTAAGTAGGGCAAGTATCCTGAGAGCCAGCAGGCATTATTCTTAGATTTTTTTACTTCCAATCTCCTAGGGAAATCTAAAGTTAATAGGTATAAAATTATTAGTAAGTGATACAAATTCTAATCACTAATCACAGCCAAATTAACCGTGCAAAGGCAGCATTAAGAATAGTTAGAAAATGGAAATTAGTTGTAAAGAAAATAAAGGGCAACAAATACAAAGAAGAAGGAATTGTCAAAGACAGAATACTCTAATGAACTGAAAATTTAAATGAAGAACAAAAGGATAGATTTGATCTAATCATAAAGTGAGACAGTTTTTCAAGTCTCAATCTGAAAATACTATCATTTGATAGTATTTTTGATAGGCTCAAGGAAATGAAAAATACTCAAACAATTATGAAAATAACCCGTTAACAAATTTAATGCTCAAATGCAATTACCGTATTTCAAAAAATACCAAAAACTGGCCAGTAATTTATTTTGAATCTTCTTACAGTAACAAAAATTCCTCTGAAATTTAAGATATTTGAAAACAAATAATTGAACTCTGAGACAAAAATCTGCTTTGTATCACCTATGAACTTCCCACTTGAAATACAGTATACTGTTCCTGGGAAACATAAACATAGCAAAAGCCTTATATTTTGAAACAACACTAAAACCATTTATCCAAATGACAAAGATCTCAATTTAAAATACAGTAAGTTATCACCATGAAATCCAGTTTTATGTGCTCTGCTGAATACTTGGGAAAATTTTTTGCTGTATGAGGTCATATGGAGGGTCAACTGATTCTTGACAGTGATCAAAGTTTGATATTATTAATTTGCAGAAAAACATTCTATATATTATAAAGTAGTATTCTGCTACCTCCATTTAAAATTTTTTATTAACAATCAGAAATTTTTTTTACTAACTAGTGAGGACACTCATTTAGCTATGCTTTTAATGAATTAGTATGTACTTACTAGTTCTTAATAAACTCTTCCCACCCCAATTGTGAAATTACTAAGCTTGGAGAATTAAATATGTTAGTTACTGTGGGCCCTGACATTAGTGGAACCTGAAGAAGCCAAAGAATTTTGTCAAAAACTGAATGATCCACGGACCCTTCAGGTTATCTTTAAAATCTCTGACATTTAATATGGTATGATCTTGGAAAACACAGATTTAAAACTTGCTTTATTTAAATCTTTGAAAGATATCCTACTTAAGGGGCAATAAATCTTCAGCACATCCCAAGGATCATTTGCATCAGAATCACCCAGGCCTTGGTTCCCAAACTAGAATGAATAGGACTCACCAGGAGGGCTTATTTAAACACTACAGCTAGCCTCCACCTCAGGAGGTCAGAGGTGGGGGCCCAGGAAAGGATGCATTTCCAAGTTCCCAGATGAGGCAAATACTGCTAGTTGGGGACAACACTTTGAAAACCAGTGAGCAAGGGAATCTGTTAAGAATGCATACTAACGGTTCTCATGCTAGAATCAGAATTTCTGGGACTGGGGTCTTGAAATATGCATTTTAACAAGCTCCCAGGCAAGAAAAGAAGAACCACAATTTGAGAGCCACTACGACAATTTGCCTGGTTAATATGACTATTACTGGCTGATGTATCAGATCACACATGTTAGTAAGTAAAACTGGAAATAGTACTAAATGATTAACCTCAAAGGTGATATGGTATAAAGAACACACAGTCTTTGAGCATAAATCCTGGCTCTGTGATTACTAGCTCTGTGACAGTGGAAAAGTTACTTTAATTCTCTGAGCCTCAGTTTTCTCATCTACAATACAGAAAGAACACCCAATTTGTGAAGATTAACACTAATGCACACAGAATATCTAAGCACACTAGATGGCATAGAGTAGGCATTAGATAAAAACTAGCTATTACTTAAGAATTGTATGAAATACTTCCTCCAATATCTAATTTGATTAAAGCAGATTTTTCATTCATTTAGAACAAATATTTATACTCTAAGGTAACAGAATAATAAAACCTTATACTTATTGCTCCATAGGCTGGGCCAGACAAGTGTTCGAAAAGTTGTACATATATTCACTCATTTAATCCTTGTTAAAATCCTGTGAGGTAGGTAGTATTACTGTCCTTAACTTAATAGAGAAAATTGAGGCACAGAGAGATTAAAATTGCTCAAGGTTACAAAACTAATAAGTGACAGATCAAGAATTTAAACCCAGGCAATCTGACTCCAGATCCCAGGATTCATCACCATGTTAATTTCCTATGAGTAAATTTTCAGGTTTTTAGAAAGTAGCATATATGGACTGCAAATAACTTCATATCGACACCAAGGTGAAGAGTTGTTTAAAGAACAGAATGAATGCCTTGAAATTCTGGCAGATGATAGTGCTATGAAAAAAAAAAAAAGACAATTTAAGGTAAAAACAGGTGTGACTTTTCACTGTGTGAACAGAATAATCCATAATTACCACTAATTGTCACCAAGATGAACATCTTTTCAATACACCATCCAAAGAGATGATTTTTGACATGTTTTGGCACAATAAATATAAACTCTTTAGCTAAGCAGCAGATTCAAGGGCATGAAAGCCATGTAAAATTAGCATGATGATAAACATAAAAAATGTAAATCATTTGTTACATTTAAGATAATCTTATAGAAAGTCTGCAAAATATTCTTTCCTTCCAGAAATCCTTTAAATAGAAGGTCACTAAAATTAGAATGAAATATTTATGAATATATTTTTGATGACAGTGTTGAATGGTATTCTGCTCCATTAGAATTATCCATTGGCAAAACCAAAAACCAATCAATAAACAAACCCCCAAATAGTAAGTCAGCATCAAAATTCAGGCTGTTGTTCATGAATTAAGTATTTGGTCTTTTAACATCTGGCATATTTCAGTTTGTTTAAGCACTCTGTATTTCTAATGTTTTTAATGACCTCTGATCAAACTCGTATATTCAAATTATTTTGCCAATGCCAACTAATAGCCACCTCAGAGCCTAAAAATGAATGTCTTAACCTTGCTTTAAACAAGTTATGAAAGGCACAAACATAATTCTCAACTCTCAACAAAATGATAAAAGGAACTATAATTATGTAGTTGAAAAGAGTTTTACATATTCCATTTAAAATGTCACTTAGTAATTCCTGAGAGTGCTTCTGATCTAAGAAAAGCATCCCCAAATAGCATTAAATTTACTATTTATTAGTTACCCACAATTAACAATGGGTAAATTTGGGAACAAAATATTTTAAAATGTGTTTATAGAATGCTATTAATGTTTTGAGTACATAAATATTAATAATTAAAATCATATTCAAGAATAAACATATTTAGAAAAGAGACAACGGGGACTCAGTAAAACATTAACTACTAATTAGAACCAAGTATATAATACAGTCAAGGCCCATATAATTTCAAAATGTGGCTTTATTAATGCACTTTAGGACAAGTGCCATTCTTACTTTAACCTTGCCCGGAAGAAATATTGCCAATTATAGTCACAGGAAAATTTTCATTAGACAAAAACTGCATGTGTGAGTGTGTGGGGGTGTGGGTTTGGTTCATTTATATCATACTGCAAATATAAACTCATATCTTGAGTTTATAAATAATATTACGCAACAATATTTCTAAAATTTTCTTTAAGGCAGATCTATTTAGCATCATGTGTTACTAATATGTGCAGTGTAGTTTTAGAAAATTTAAATGTTCTAGTTTCTCTGTGAAAATAATACATGTGGTCAAGAATAGAAAACAAAAATCTCATTTCTAGTTCCTCTGCCTGGCCACCATTTTAAAAACACAAGTTTTTCATATATATAGATATATACATATATATATATCTATATATATATACTTACACACACACATATATATATATATGTATCAAAACACATTTTAACAGACTTCACAGCTCACTTAAAGCTTCAGTTTACAGTCATTCATATGAAAGATTTCTCTAATATGGAATGTTCACTTAGGAAGAATTCCTCACTGGGATTCCAGTGTTCTGTATCAGAAATGTAGAAGTTCTTCAGTGCAATGTTAGACATTTTACCTCTTCATTTATGTTTTTCTTTCAAGGGTTCTCACTGTACTTTTGGATCTTCATTTTTGTACGCTCGACTTTTTTCTTTTAGTATATTCTCAGGTAAGGCAGGTTGATATCTGTATAAATAACCATATGGACGAAGATGATAAACGAGGTATTCTAACTCATACATAGTTGTAGGATCAACATAGTGAAATGAAACTGCGAGATCAGAACAGCAACCAGGACCCTAAAAAAGTAGTGGAAACAGGCATTATTAAGATATAATACATAGTTAACATACAATATTCACATACTGATAAAGGAAACATTAATTTTAACAGAATTCAAGCATTAAAGCTGGCAAGGTAAAGCAGAGGCACCTTATTTATTAGACCTGTGGAAGAAACCAAGAGTTTTTAGATTTAAAACTAAACATGAAAACTGCTAAAATATATCTACCTGAAATAATATTCTCTCATATTCTATAGGGTTTTGCAAAAAAAAAAAAAAAAAATATATATATATATATGTATATATCTATCTATCTTGAGAATTCTCAAATGAAAGGGGCAACTATACAAAGGATGAAGCTCCATTTTTGAGTTTTGCTTTCTCTTCATAAGTTCTGTCTATAACTTTTTGTTTGGCTCAACCCCAGGAAGACATCTTTGGAACATTCAAGGACTACAAAAGCCTTACCCATAATGTGCCTGCAACCTAATACTTCATCTGCACATCAACCAAAACAGTGTAGTATTTATGAGAGGAAGTGCTGAGTCAAATCTAAGTTTGAATCTAAAGTTTGTCTACTAGGGTCAAATTCTGCCTACTAGTGTCTGACCTTGGGCAAGTTACTTAATATCTATAAGCTTCAATTTCCCCATCTGCAAAAGATGGCTATTTAAAAGAGATAATGTTTATAAAATGTTTGCAACCATCTTGACCTATAGGAAAGTCCAATAAATGTTGACATTATTTTTGACAAAATAGTCATATTTAGGTGGCCCTCAGTAAGTGTTACACATTTGTCCAGATATATAATTCTCACAGATTCCTAACACAGTTAGTATGAAAAACAGGTTTAAAAAAGACAAAACCAGGGGCAGCTCCGGTGGCGCAGCAGTTTAGCGCTGCCTGCAACCCAAGGTGGGATCCTGGAGACCCGGGATCGAGTCCCACATCAGGTTCCTTGCATGGAGCCTGCTTCTCCCTCTGCCTGTGTCTCTGCCTCTCTCTCTCTGTGTCTCTCATGAATAAATAAAATCTTAAAAAAAAAAAAAAAAAGACAAAAACAAGATAATAAAAAATACAACAAACAAACAACAAAAAAAGCAAGAACATAGCAGAAAAAAAATTTAAAAACTGGTCCTAGAATTAAACAGCTGTAAGGTCATTTTGGTATCTAGAGAATGCTTCACCCAGGTGACTCCAACAAAACGTTCACACTTTATCTAATGTCTTTGCAGGGACTCAAGAAGAAAGATATTCTGGTAAGTTTCCAGAGAAGATCCATACTGAACATTTAATAATTCATATTTGGAAGTAGATAGCTTATAATGCAGTAAAAATTATCAGGGAATTGTCCACTGTATTTTCTATGGCTTTCTCTATGAACTTCCCTTTGAAACAAATGCTGAATATGTGGGGTTCTGAACAACCATGTAGCACTGGAAAATTATTTGCTGCCTACTTCTTAACACAATTAGGCAATGTAAGGATAGGAACAAATCTGAAAAGTAAAATTATAAGTCAACTTGTGATCATCAAATCAGCTCTGTCCAATAGATATATGTGAGCCACATGATGCAGTTTAAAATCTAGTGGCCACATTTAAAATGTAATTTAAAAAATGGGAATTATTTTGAATATATTTTAAATGAATAAATCTATTTTTTTCAACATGCAATATTTTAAAAATCATTAATGAAATTGTTCTTTTTATTTGTGCTAAGTTCTTGAAATTAGGAATGGATTTTATACCGACAGTATATCTCAATTTGGCCTAGCCATACTTTATAAATACTCAACAGTCATACCTGGCTAGAAGCTACTATACTAGCCAGTGTGTATTAAAACTAAAAGACTAGACTAATAGCAATTAATTTTAAATTGTTGAACCTCTCTGAAAGCAACTTTATATGACCCTGATATACTATATTTTTGATAAGATTTACTGCATTAATTACATTTCACTCTATTGCATTATTGTTTTTTTTTGTTTTTTTTTTTTTTTTTTGCTAGATGACCAGGATACTGTTAAGATTTATAAGCAATAAAATAAAAGACAATAAAAGAAAACAGCTATAATATTAGGAACAAAATATCTCTTTGCATATAATAATGGTTACTACCAAAACTCAAGAGAGTTCAGGTAAAAAAAAAAAAAAAAAAATTAAAAGCATAGGGAGATATTTAAGAAGAAATAAAATCTGGAGAAAACTATAAAGCTTACTAAGCCATCTAAAATAAATTTTAATAATACCAGGCATTCATTGTTCCTAAATTGATAAATACGTAAAGGCATGCACGTTACCAAAGTAGTTTGAAAGAAAAAGGATATAAAGGAATATATACTCTTAGATTAATAATTTCAAAATTCTGTAAAGTTAGGAGGTTCAAAACAATATGGTGCTTAAGGCAAAACCAAATAGGATGATGGAACAGAAGTGAAATACCAGATACCAATCCTATTGTAAGAAACACTATAGTATGTGATAAAGGAGATTATTTTAAATCACTACTGAAAATAAAAATTGGTACTGGAATGATCAGTTAACAACTTGGAAAAATCAGGAGCTCTCAACCTTGACCATATATCAGTAAGTTTCAGATGGCTTACAGTTAATAGAATTGAAGAATAGAATAGATCCTACTTGGTCATTTCTAACCTACAACAAAAGCAATTTCACATTTAGGGGCATATCTATATAAGTGTGTATGTATACACTATTACACACATATACACTAGTTTAAATCCTCTGTATAAAGACTGATTATAAATTATCTGGTGAAAACTCTATTCCTAGGAAACAGACTTTAGTCCTAGGGAATAAACTCACTTCTAGGGAAGTGAGAAGGTGGTAGGAAAAGGGAACTGTATGAAGAAGTTAAGTTTTAAACAACTAACCAACTTAAGAATGTAACTCTTTGATTAACTGTAATATCTCATATAGTGACTTGCTAAAATAAAAATTTTCCACACTGTGTTTGTAGTGACTACTACAGAGCAAAAGTGTATGTATGAGATTTAGGATAACTCTGAAAACAGCAGTAATTTCAGAGTTAATAATTCAGAAAATAGTATTATTTCTGAGTAATATTTCAACTCTGAAAACAGTAAATATTCTTCTCACTTTTGGAGACGAAAATTTATTAAATGATGGATGAGCAATAACAGAAGTTTGATTCACATTGTGTTTGTATAGAACCTCCTGGGGAAGAAGAGGCATCATTAGAAAGCTGGGTCAATTTTGGTGCTTCCAAGTCTATTTTATTGTCTTCAATATAATTGAATAAACTTTTATAGAAAAAATGTAAATTTGGCATCCATTTCAAAAACCACTGCAATTTAAACAAAAGATATACCACAGAAATATTTATTTTGCTCATAGAAATTATATTGTTAGGTATACCCTATCAGTAGGTGGAAATTGTGAGTAGAACTCTTAAGGGCAAGAAGGATATTTTACTGTTTACAAAAACAGTGACAATTATGACGTCCTTTTGCTATTACTGTATGAAGCAGATACTCCTAGTAAATAAAATCTTACATGCATTTAAATGTCTTTGTTATATGTACTTGCAATGTTCTTAAGTTTTATAGATCTTTATATGGAAAAGGGTACAGAATTATACTAAGGGTCATATTATACTAAGAAAAGTTTACATTAAAAAAAAAATTCAAAGTAGTACCTCAGTAGAACCAAACAAAAACAGACTATCACAAAGCAGAATTAGGAATACATCTGTTTTATAGTTTAGGAAATTGTTGCATCCACAATAGAATGCTAGCATAAGGTTTTAGACTCATTACATAGAACTGAACTTAAAACTGTTCATTTATTAAAGTGGAATTTTATCCCAACAGTAGAATATTTATTCTAACATCCCTCAGCCCCCAACCCCTTTGGGGGTACATATATTAATCATGGAGGGGAGCTCATGATGGAAATCACAAGAGTTTATAGGCATGGTTTATAATAATGCCTAGGCTATTACCAGGACAAATTACTTGCCTTTTCTGAGCCTCAATTTTGTCACCCATTAAATGCAGAATTAAAAAAATAAGTAAATGAATAAATAAATGCAGAATTACTGTAAGGAAAACTATTGTGTCTGTATAAGTACCAAGAACATTCTAGTGGTTGACATCAGAAGCAGTAGTGATTTGCTTCAATGTTTCCTTTAATGCTGATTGTCTAAAGATTAGGTCAAATGTTCTAGGTCAAGGTTTCTTAACCTCAGTGTTAAGTGTAACTGACATTTTAGGTCAGATAATTCTTTATTGTGGGAGGCTATCCCAAGCACTGTGAGACATTTAGCATCTAGTAGGTTTACAGTCCTGTGGGTTTCTACCCACTAGATGCCAGTAGCAACTTCCACTCAATGCCAGTCTCCCAGTTAACAACCAAAAAATGTCTCTAGACTTTGCCAAATGTCCTTTGGGAAGCAAAAAAAAAAAAAAAAAAAAAAAAGCCTGCAGTTGAGAACCACTGTCCTAATTTGTTTCTTTATTTTTTCTTTTTTAAGATTTTATTTATTTATTCATGTGAGATAGAGACAGAGGCAGAGACACAGGCAGAGAGAGAAGCAGGCTCCATGCAGGGAGCCCGATGTGGAACTCGATCCTGGGACTCCAGGACTACGCCCTGGGCCAAAGGCAGATGCTTAACCGCTAAGCCATCCAGGGATCCCCCTGTCCTAGATAATTTGAAAACACTGGCTTGTAAAGATGAGAATGTTAACATGAAGTGTATTATTTGTATCTTAGGACCAGAAAAAAAGAAGGTGTCGAGTACTAATGACTTGTCTACATGCATTATTAATCAATAACAGATCTGAATCTAAAAGCTAGGTTTCATGATTCCTAGTCTTCTTCAGTCACTCACTGCTGCAATGCTCGTAACAATGACAAACTGGAAACAACCTACTAAATGTGTATAGTAGAAGAATGGATAAATTATTGTATACTCACATTAGATTGTACAGCAGCCTAAATTAATGAAGCACATATATTAATGTTGATAAATTTTAATGTTGTATACAAAGGGCAAATGTTCAAAGATATATAGGGAATAATTCCATTTATTTAAAAACCTACAAAATAATACTATATATTATTTATAGACAAATAAACATGTAGGAAAAAAAGATACAAACATGCAAGGTAATGAAGAATACTAAATTCATGATAGTGGTTAACACTCAGGAAGGAGATAAGAGAACTGGATTGGAGGGTACAGAGGCCTCAACTGTATCTATACCATTTTCTTATAAAAAAAAGGAAGCAAATGTGGCAAAGATTAATATTTGGTGAAGCTAGTTGGTGGGTATACAGGATATTAATTCTTCTCAAACTTTTAGCTATATATTTGATAAAATAATGTATTTTAGATAAAATCCTCAGGAATGAAGGCTAAGGTATTAAATGAGAGGCTTATTACGTGCTTACAGTGTGATAGGTACTATGCTATACCGTAATCACAACTGAATGAAACAGGTAGATCAGGTCCATTTTATAAATGAGGCAACTCTGGCTCAGAAGTCTGGCAAATTCTGTCCATTAAAAGTTACTGAACTATTAAGTGGGAAAAGACTTGAATCTAAGTCTTTTTGAACCTCAGAGTCTTTTCATACATTGTTCCTGAAGCCCAGAAGGCTCTTCATACAGCCTGCTCTCTAACATCACTCAGATTTCTGTTCAGAAGTTACCTCTTAGAGACACTTTCCTTAATCACCCAGACTAGGACACTCCACTCCACTCAGGGTCACTCTATATCCCCTTACCTGGCTTCATTTTACATTGCGGCACTTATCACTACCTAAAATCATATTTTATCTTTACTAGTGTGCCTGTTTACTGTATGTCTCTGTACCCAGTTCATAATATAATGTTATCAAGTTCATGAGAACTGGAACTTGGCCATATTTACTGCTATATTTTTAGTGCCTGACATAAGCAATAAATAGTAGATAAATAACAGCAATATTTATTGAATTACTACTACTGACATGTTCTCATTTTTTTTTTTTTGTTATACATTGACACTTTACATAAAAAGAGCAAAGGAGATTCTTAGTTATTGGTGCTAAAGAAACATATTATTTGTTAGTTTTTTTTTTCCAAGTAAACAAAAGTCAGTCTAAGTATTTATATAGTAATAAAATTTCTAAACTTACCTCTACAGGAGGATAATAGTTATAATTCCAGTACCAAAAGGTTCTAGGTAGATAACCCTTGATTAAGTGGTGTTCTGGTACAAAAGGATGAAAAGTTTCTTTTCCAGTGGTATCTCTGGAGTCTCCTGCTTCTACATTTATAATTTCCATGCATCTCCCCAAAGCTAAGTCTTCAATGGAGGAACTGTGTGTACATTTGTCTGTTTTAAATGCATCAACAAATCTCCTCAAGGCTTCTTTGCTCAGTACATATCCTGCTCCTCCACTCATGTAGCCCTGTCTTACATAGGGCTTAAATCTTCTCCCAAAGTAAATGGGTTCTTCAGGGTTGTATTTTGAGAGAAGCCATCTTAAATTATCTAGTATAACATACGTATCGTCATCTGCTTTCATAAACCAATCAGCATCTTCTAAATAATGATCATGAACATACTGAAAAGCTTTAATTGTTTTCCAGTACAGTTGGTCTCTGCCTTCTCTGGTTTTTAATCCCACAGCAGGGAAGTCTTTATTTTCTTCGGAACTCATAAATAACACTTTATTACAACGCTGGGCCCATGTAGCTTTGACGTGTTTGGCCTTTTTCTCTAGATTTTGAGGCCCTGTCATAACCCAGCAAAGAATTTTAACCTTCTGATAGAGGTTTTCAGCGATGTCTGTGTTCTCATCTATTAAACAAAAAATTTTTAGAGTTATATTTACATGGATGTAAAACTCAAATAAATTATGTTGAAGAAAAGTTTTCTTAAACAATTTCAAAAACCCCCTTCTATTTACCTTTCTACCATTAGTAATTTGGCTGAAAGCAAAACTCAACCTAATATGAATTGACATTCTGATTTATTGGTTTCTTGTCAATCTTATCCAGGAGATCCATTGGAGTTAGCAAGAATTGCCACTATGACTTAAATTCTTACTACTCAAATGATGGTTCATTGACCAAACAGCATCAGGCATCAGTATCACCTGGGTGCTTGTAAGAAATGCAGCATCTCAGGCTCCACCTCAGACCTACTCAATCTAACTGCATTTTAACAAGTTCTCTTGGAGATTTGTATACATACAAAGCACAGTCTTGGACACTCTGCTTTTCACTTCATTCTACAAAGATTCAACTGGTTCTCAACAGAACATAGACAGGAATTTCTCAGAGCTCTAAATAAGCTTCTGAAGACAGGAAAAAACATGCTGCAGAGTTGAGGTTACTGCTGATAGTAACATATTTCATTCCAAAATGCAAATCCATCAGTGAGAAACAGAACAGGTAGCAGTCATATTTTCAAGACTGTCTAGAGCAGTGTTTTTCAAAGTACTCTTTTGTAAAGAGGAGGAAGCTTATGCCAGAATATAAAGTACCATATTACTTCTTTCACCAAGGAAGTCTTATTATACGCCTCCCCCCCACCCCCAGAAGTCCACTTAACTAAGCAGTGAGTTTAAATGAGTTCTATCTTTGTGCAAGCTCCTTATTTGGGTGCACACTAGTAACAAACAACTCAGACTGTCAAGGCTAGGATCACATTCCGAGTATCACTGTTTTAAAGGAAGAGTCCAATTTTAAGATTCTAGACCTTAAGTGCTTGGTGGAGGATCAATTTTTATTTCCAATGGTTAGAGACCCATTCTTTTATAAATATGCTAAAAATGAATTACTAGAAAAATAAAACTAAAAAAAAGTAACAAATCCTAATTCTTATTTTTTTAGACAAAATTACTGTTAAATTACCATGAAAGTTTCTAACTGTTTAATCCCAATTTCAATACCTACATAGTTGTAGACCAGCATGAGTCTGCAAAACCACACTTTTTGTAGTAATGCTCTAGGCAGAATCCTGAGGAAAGCATATCCTTAAGGTTAACATCAACCCAGTGAGTTACAAAAGCTCAGTCCTGTGAAAAATTAACCACTGGAAGCATACATTTCTAGTTAACTGATAGAGAGGTAACACAGGTTGGGCTAGGCTGGGCATGGACAGAAAATATTCTCACGTCCCTCGGAAAAAGCAATAATTCAGAATTCAAAAACAGACAAAATCACTCTACTTTCACTCAGGGAGCACTCATATTTCATGTACTTGAGGAGCCCAATCTCCTGGCTGTAGACAAAACACTGGATGCATAGGGAAAATGGTAGATGCAGGAATTCTCAATGTTTCACTTTGAGAACAAGACAAGACACCCTTCTCCCCACTGCTGGGATCTGGCAGATATTCTTTCTCATTTTGTTAATTTTTCATTCATTAATTACTTTGTTGTAGGTATATACTGGCATAGGAGATGAAACGATGAATACAGCACAGTCCTGCTACAGAAGAACTCACAGCTTTGTAGTGGACCTTGGCACGCAAACCAGCACTTGACACATACTAAGAGAGATGCTGTAACAGAGGTATGTGAAAGGGTTCAATGTAATGTGCTGAGGAAAAAGAAAGCAGTGGTTGATAAATCCTATAGAACAGTGGGATGGGAACTTGGCTGGAAAGAAAAGAGGAGATAAAGCAAGATGAGGAAAACAGAAATGATGCAGAGAATAGGTCTTTAAATGAGGAAAGACAAACAGTATAGTGAAGTTTGGTTGAGTCCAGGTACATGGGTATAACTGAAGGCCCGAACTAGGGGAAATAGTTGGAGAGAGGAAATCTGAAAAAATGGTAAAGAAGTAGAATGTTAGAACTTAAGACAAATGGGATTGATTGGTAAGCAAAGGAAAACACCTACCATGACTTCATAATTTCTAGCTTAGATGTGGACCATGGAGCAGGACAAGTAGGTACCTAATATATGTGCCTGCAGTGACCTGATAGCCTGTTAGTGGTAGACAAGCATGGCACCAATCAGTTCTTTAACAATCTGGAGCAATGCTATAGAGGAAGTGTACAGTAATCAAACTGCTCTATGATAAGAACACAGAGCACCTACTCAGAGCTGAATCAGGGTCATAGAAACATTTACACAATATAACATAATTCATAATGGTATGTATATGTACTTCTAAGTTCATAAAACTCAATCAGAATGTGGTACTCTTTATTCCTCAGCCTCTGCTTGAGAGGTCAGAAAGAAGTAATTTACTCCCAAAAAGATAAAGAAACCATTCTTAATGGAGGGACCCTCTGCATCCCAGGATTCCAATTGTTCTTGAGCTGTTGTATTCTTTCTTGTCAAATATATCATATTTGCAGAGATCTTTGAATTATGTTAATGTTTTTTCACAGTGTTTGGAACTGGGCTAAGATAAAGACAGTAAAGAATAAATTCAAAATTAAATATCTTACCCCTGAAATAAATTTTTAGTTCCTGAGGTGAACTAAGAATTGTCATTAAATACCAGGAATTGAGCTCATTTTCATCAAAAGACACTGTGTATAACAAAATTCACATTAATAGCTTTTTCCAATTCTCACAACACTTACACAGACTGAAAAATACTGTTTCTGTTTAATCCTTAATAAAGTGAACCATACCTTTATGTTGGCTAGAATCTGCATTGAAGTTCATCTGTCCTTCTAGATGATTCTGTCCATTATCATCTGAATGCCTAGCATGAGGATCATTATGAAGAATATTGGGCTGGGCATCATTCTGTTCTCCCAACAAAATACTAAATAGCTGAGAACATAAAACAAATCCAATTGCTGATCCACAAAGGAAGGTTAAAAAATTCACCCAAGATTTAGAGGCCATTTCCCGAAAGTGTATTTCTGTAAGAAAAAAATTAGCAGGAAGTTATAATTTATAAAGGAATCAATACCTACCATGAGTTAAAAGAAAAAGACTTGATAACTTAAAAAAAAAAAAAAAAAGTTGATTACTTTTAGCCAGATGGGAAAATTAATTCCTTCCCTATAGGAGAACATTTCTAATATTTTATCCCTTCAGTTGCTAAAACACAATTAGGGACAATTCTTTTTTTTTTTTCCCCTTATGGACAATTCTATAAAATAGATGAGTAGTAACTTGGAGAATCATTGTTAGGGTGGGATATGGTAAATAGGTCAGTGTTTTTTGCACACAGAATTTCCTGTTCTTCCCACCAGAATCCTTTGTGAACCCAAGCCTGCTTGCCATGTTCTTTTTTGCTGTCAAAATACCTAAACTTACCTTTTTTCTCTTTTATATTACATAGTATATATTATATATGTTAGTATATATGATATAATATCCTGTGAGACATTATTACTATCATTGTTAAAACAAATGACATAAGTGGTACAAAAATTGTAAGGAGGACACAGTTCTAAAATAATTTTGTTGTCCAGAAGTGGTGAAAGTACAAATGTTTAGGCTTTAAAAGACTAAAAGATGTATAATATAATTGCTAGTGTAATCATTTAAAAAATTAGTAAAAGGCTATATAACTAAAACAGAAAAAATGAAATAATAAAATAATAAGACCAGGAAAAAAGAGAAGTGGATACAAAATAGGTGAAAAACAGAAAAAAAAAAGGTAATATGGTTTATTTTAATGCAAATATATCACCAATGATATTAATGTAAAAAAGACTGAAAACTCTAAAAGATAAAGATTGCCAGCCCAGATTAGTGAAAAAATAAACAACATGTTGCTTATAAGAGGTATACATTAAATATATTCAGAAAGCTAAGAGCAAAAGGATGGAAAAAGATGTATCAAACTTACAAAAAGAAAGTATGCTAATATCAAAATAAATTAATGGTTACATAGTTTGTTATCTTTGTGATAATCACCAAACTCTATGTTTATGATTTATATATTTTGTATCAATATTTACTGTAGCAAAAAATTTATATAAAAAAACTGCATGTGACCTTTTACTATATCCTTAATACATATTTAATATATGTATATTTAATGCAAAAATATTTATCCTTAATTCTATAAATAAAATTATCAGGCCATGGAACTATACCATGTTCATCTTGCATCTCGATTCTCAGGCCCTCTATTAAGTAGTAATTTGAGAAGGATTACCCCAAGGAGAAGTGGAGGTAAAAGAAAGACCATGTGAGCAAAGTTGCTCAGTAATAAGGCAGAAGTAAATTACCCACATGAAACTGGCAGGTACTGGTTTACTTACTTCCTTTGCTCTATCTTAACTGCATTCTAAGGTTCAGAAAGGTAGGCCTTCATGGGTGAAGAGTATATATGTCCCACTCAGCTATCCTATAAAATTTCCTAGAGGAAAAGCAGAAACAAGTTTACCAAGTATTGTTACTATTTTCCCTGAGAGGGGTCTCAAGTTCTCCCTTGTTACTGTCCTCTTTTCCTTCTTCAGATTGGTCTTTAGTGAAATCCTTATAACAAAGGTGTAATCTGCAACCCCAGGGAAAATACCCTTCCTGGTTTAAGTGATTCTTTTGAAACTCTAAAACTCTCAAGATTATTTGCAAATGATATATCCGATAACGAGTTAATAGCTGAACCACAGAAAGAACTTCCACAACTCCACACCAAAACCCCCCATTTAATCTGATTAAAATGAGCAGAGGACCTGAAGAGATATTTTCCCAAAGAAGACATATAGTCAACAGATACATCAAAAGATACTAAACATTACTAATCATCAGGGAAATGCAAATCAAAACCACAATGAAATATCACTCTACACTTGTCAGAATGGCCAGAATCAAAAAGGCAAGAAATAACAAGTGTTGGTGAGGATGTGGAAAAAAAAGGAACCTCGTATACTGTTGGTTTCACTACTGTGGAAAACAGTATGGAGGTCCCTTGAAGAATTAAATATAGAATTACCATATGATCCAGTAATTCCACTAGTGGATATTTATCCAAAGAAAATTAAAAATGCTAATATGAAGATATATGCACCCCAATGTATACTGCAGCATTATTTACATAGGCAAGATATTAAAGCAACCCAAGTGTCCATAGATGAATGGATAAAGAAGATGTGGCGCATGTGCGTGTGCATGTACACACACACACACACACACTCACACATATGCACACACCGGAATATTACTCAGTCATAAAAAAGGAGATCTTTCCACTTGCAACAACATGGGTGTATCTAGAGGTTGTAACATTAAATAAGTCAGGGAAAGACAAATACCATAGGGTTTCACCCATATGTTTAATTTAAGAAACAAAGCAAGGAAATTAAAAAAGAGAGAGAGAGCAAAACCAGAGCCTTAAAATACAGAGAACTGGTGGTTGGCAGAAGGGAAGTGAGTGGGGGATGGGTGAAACATAAAGGAGATTAAGAGTACACTTATTATGATGAGCACTGAGTAACGTACAGAATTGCTGAATCATTATATAAGAAAAAAAAGCTGAAGAGAACTATTCAAGAATCTGGAATTCTTTCTTTAAAATAAGTGTGTATTATTAAGACTTTACCCACAATAGAGTTAATTCAGAAGTCCCATGAATTGAAAACATGAAGCCAAGAAAAGTGAATGAAAGATATAACTCCAAATTTCTTAAGGTACATGTAAAAAGATTAGCAGTATAAGACTGAAGCAATAAAACTAAAGAAAGGTTGTTAAGGTAGCATTAGCAAACACTTAAACTGAGATATCATCTAGGAGCCGCACTGTAAGCAATTCCCCACATCTTCTGATTCTCTGACACTTTCCCTTCTAGCACACTGGTTCTGATTTTCTTTTTGTACTGGCTGTGACTTCCCTCACCTTAATACCAGATATAATCACTTCACAGTCTCAGAAGGACACAGTCTAAATGAATTTTCCACTGCTATAGTCTACTCCTGGTAGCAGGGGAGAAAGCAAGCCATAGAAGGCACTGTGAGTGACAAGGGGAAGAGCTGCAAGAAAGTGAATATGTGAAGAAAGTGCTGATCCAGCTCCAGTAACTATGAATACTAACCTGCTACCCTATCATTTCCCAAAAGACACTGAGTTTCAGAACAAGTCTACTTCTGCAGCATGGGGGATTTATCGTTTGTAGTAAATTAGTGACATAATTATGGTTAGTTTTCTTCGCTGAGGTGACATTATTTTAGCAACACACCTGTTCTGGGGTGAGTGGAGGGAAAACTGTTATTAAATATTTGTTTTTAATTAAAAAATATCTTGTGATGCTGCTGGATGGCTACCATCCTCTTACCCCTCCTCCTCCAGAGCATTATCAATCAACATATGCTGGCTCATCCCTGTTGCTTTTACCCCATCCTCTTAACCTCAAAGATTGTGGCTTTATGACTAAATTTCTGTTTACTCCCATTTTTCTTTCTTGTTCCTGGGATAAAATAGACATCTCATATGGGTACAATGCACCCAAAATCTTACTCTGATTTTTGGCAAAAATCAGCACTCTCAACTATTCAGATTCTTAACAAGAGTGCTGAAGTAGACCAGGTTGGAAGACATTGTGTAACTAAGTTGCACATTACAGGAGCTTCTAATATACTAAAATTAAGTGGAAGGAAGTTCTCAATGTCAACTGTTTTCCAAACATGATATGGAATCAAAATCACTTGAGGAGCATTTTAAAAAGAAAGATTTTTAGGCTTAACAATTGAGATTTTAGATGCAAAAGAAGGGCTGGGACAACTAAATTTTATATTTTTTGCTTTATTTTTTAAGGGACAGTTTTGTATTACTCATTGTAAAAAAGAAATCAAACAATACAGAACAACATGGAAAAGATAGAAATCATCCCAAATTCCATCAGCCAGAAATAACTATTATTAACATTTGGTGATATCATTATAGATATGAACAACATCTTTATAAATAACAGAGATGGAAGGAAAGATAACTATAGCTAATAGTTGACCCTTGTATTTATTAAGAGCTTTACATGAGTTAACTATAAACTAGGGACTATCAATCTCATTTTACAGACAAACTCTGACAAAAAGGTTCATAATCTTCCCAGGGTCATACTAGCAATGTGAATCAAAAATTCAGATTCTTAATCACTTTACTGTAGTTTTACAGAACTGGTATGGATGTTAGTTATGTTATTTTAAAGATTTAACATATTAAGTTAGATTTACTTAAATTTACCAAAAACAAAAGGGGGAAATTAAATCAATCTAAATGAACTCTGAAAGTCAGCTAAACATTTATGACTCTTCTCTCAATGATCTTTCTAAAGATAAGACTGAAAAATATAAGGCAATTGGAGGCTCTTTTTAAAAACTATATATTTCAATTTTAGATAGTTCCTATTAATTTCTTGCTGTGAGAAGAGTGGAAATCAGCACATATACTCTCCCCCAAATGCTCAAATTTTGTGAACTATTTTTATTCTGTAAAATTTTGCACAGTTTACAATCTATAAATTATGCTGTAATTCCCATGACTGCTTAATCTTGGATATGTATTAAATTGGATTCTATGCTCATTAATAGTCTTTTTATTACAGTTCCTTTACATATGAGTTCTTCATTAATGTCATGCTTTTTGGCTGAATTTCGGCAAGTAATTTTTGTAATAGTACTCATTGGTGCTATATTCTAAACTCTTACAGGCTTGAGACTATTAAGTACTCTCTTTATAAATGAAGCACAAGTTGACCAAGTATAAACTCCGTAAATATTGATTTATGGTGTTCTCATATTGATGCTAGAAAAGATGCAGATTGATCTTTTATCTTTGTAGATAAATGGTCCTCTTCTCTAATATTTGGTTTTTAGTTATTCTACCAGTCACTAATACCTTCTCAATAAGACTTTAATGCCCTTTACACGAGATCATGTTTTCTTTCAATTTTCAGGCTTTTAGAAAGTTAATGGAATTTACAATAAAGTCCCCCAAATCCGAGGCTTTCAGTGTTTGTTTTTTGCTTTTAAATTTTAGTACTTTATACTATATCCTACCAGGGTTGTCAGTCTACTGCTTATAATTTTTTTCTGGATTATAGTATTAATTTGCTACATTTACATATTAAACATGCATTTCTCTCCATAAACTACATTAAAATGATTTTTGGTAGTTTATTTTTTCCCTTAAAAGACTTTCCTTACAAAACTGAGATGAGGAACGTCTGGGTGGCTCAGAGGTTTAGCACCTGCCTTCGACCCAGGGCATGATCCTGGAGTCCCTGGATCGAGTCCCACATTGGGCTCCCTGCATGGAGCCTGCTTTCCCCTCTGCCTGTGTCTCTGCCTCTCTCTCATGAATAAATAAATAAAATCTTAAAAAAAAAAAAAAAAAAACCTGAGATGAATCTTATATAGTGATTCAATGTATAAATGCTTACAAATACGGTGTATGTACAAATACATAAAAATGTATGAAGCATTATGTTTAAAACTTTTGTTTTCTCTGATCTTCACAACAACTGGAATACTTGATAGTATCTCTATATTACAAATGAGGAAACTGAGTTTCAAAGAAATTAAACTGACCCAAACCACACAGCCAACATGTTAGGATTCTAACTCACATTTCACTTAAAGTTTGTAGGTTTTTTCCCATTATACCACAGTTACATTTATAGTCACCCACCAACTTCCCGTATCTTTCTCCCTTTCTAAAAGTATCTTTAAGTGGAAGATAAGAAGATATTGTTACCAGCACAAGAAGAAACTATTCTTGCTCTATTGATAAATCTTGAGATGTAAAGATGTAAAAAAAAAAAAAAAAAAAAAGCCCATGAGCTTGAAGAAGGACTGTGAAAATGTTAAGAGTTGCTGAAAGACCAGAACTGGTTTCAGACTAAATTTTCATGCCTCTGTTCTCCTACTACTAATCTTGCTAATAACAATTCAAATGTTTCTTTATATGAATTCTTCAAAAGGTTTATTGTTGAAGATTTAATCCATATCTCATATTCAATACATTTTTCACTAAAAAGAAAACTCCATTACATAAAATTTTACTTGCTATATTCCCTTGTACTTTTCTTTTAATATTTTGAGAATATTTCTACTAATTTTATTTCTTTATAAGTTTCAGATTTTTGAGCTAAGCTGCCAAGATGAGATACTACTATATGGAAGTGTTAAAATTCAAAAATCATTTACAATTATATGGCACTGCTAAATACTGGGAAAAGCTAAAACAAAATATCTTTCCCTGTTCTCATGGAATTTACAGTGCTGTTAATTACACAGGGGCTCATAAATAGCAATGAAAGAGACACATCTAAAGCAGTGCTTAAGGAAGACTTACAGAACTAAGTGCTTACATTAGAAAAGATAAAAAATCTCAAATGAATTGACTCAAGCTCCCACTTCAAAAATCAAGAAAAAGAGAAAAATAAGCCTAAAGCAAGCAAAATGAATGAAATAACAAAAATCAATAAAATTCAAGATAGAAAAATAGATAAAATTAATGAAACAAAAAGCCACTATCAAATGCCTAACAGAATCAGCAATGCTATAAAAAATTAACAATTCTTTGGACTCATCCAACCCCAGTATGTAATCAAATTTCTGTAACTGTCTTCTATAGTCAAATTGCCTCAATTAGTTCACAAATGTCTTTTTATAGTTGGTTTGTTACAGTCAGGATTTAAATTATATCCACATTCACAGATTTAAAAAGTCAAAAGAACATTTTGTATAATAAACAGCTATTAAACTGGAAAACCTAAATGAAACATATTTCTCTAAAAAAAAAAAAAAAAAAAAAAAGCAAAAAATCCAAGCTGACTCAGGTATAAAAACTAAAAGAAGTACCACAAAGGAAATAAAGAATGTTGTCAGAGTCAGACTTCAAAAAGGTCCAGGCTTTTCTTGGATATAATACTTAAATCTTTCAAAACACAATTTTTATACAGGCATATCTAATGTCACTATGCTTTACTGTGCTTTGCAGATACTGGATGTTTTACAAATTCAAAGTCTGTAGTTACTCTTTGTCCAGTAAGTCTATCAGCGCTATTTTTCTAACACCATGCACTTCAATTGTGTGTCACATTTTGACAGTTCTTATAATATTTCAAACTTCTTCACTGTTATATTTGTTATAGTGATCTCTGATCAGTGATCTTTGACACTACTATTCTAATTGTTTTGGGGTGTCATGAATTGCATCCATATGAGACGGCAAGCTTAATCGATAAATGCTGTGTGTTCTGCTGCTCCACCATCAGCCATTCTCGTCCGTCTCCCTCCTCCTAATTCCTCCCTATTCCCTGAGACACAAAATTGAAATTAGGCCAATTAGTAACTCTACAATGGGCTCTTCATGTTCAGGTGAATGGAAGAATCACATGCCTCTCATTTTAAATTAAAAGCTAGAAATGATTAAGTTTAGTGAGGAGGGCATGTTGACAGCCCAAAAAGGCTGAAAGCTAGGCTTCTTATGCTAAACAGCCAAACTGTGAATAGAAAGGAAAAGTTCTTGAAAGAAATTAATAGTGTTATTCAGTGAACTCAGAAATGATAAGAAAGCAAAACAGCTGATTTTGATACTGTTGATATGGAAACATTTTAATAGTCTAGATAGAATATCAAACCAGCCACAACATTCTCTTAAGCCAAAGCCTAATCGATAGCAAGGTCCTAACTCTTCAATTCGATGAAGGCTGAGAGAAGCACATTAAAAAAGGTCTGAAGCTAGCAGAGGTTGGTTCATGAGATAAGGCAAAGAAGTGAAGCAGTAAGTGATGAAGCAGCTCCCAGTTATCCAGAGAAATCCATCTAAGATAATTACTGAAAGTGGCTACCCTAAACAATAGATTTCCAATGTAGATGAAACAGCTATCTGTTGGAAGAAGATGCCATGTAGGACTTTGTGAACTAGATAGGAGATGTCAATGCCTGGCTTCAAAGGACAGGTTGACTCTCTCATTAGGGGTTAATGCAGCTGATAACTTCAAGTTGAAACCATTGCTCATTTACCATCTTGAGCATGTTACAGCCCTTAAGAATTATGCTGCGTCTATTCTGCCTGTGCTCTAGAAATGGAACAACAAAGCCTGGATGACATTACATCTATTTTACAATGTTGTTTATTTAAACTTTTTAAAAGATTTTATTATTTATTCATGAGAGACAGAGAGAGAGAGAGAGAGAGAGAGGCAGAGACACAGGCAGAGGGAGAAGCAGACTCCACGAAGGGAGCCCAACGCAGGACTCGATCCCAGGCCTTTAGGATCATGCCCCGGGTGGAAGGCAGCGCTAAACCACTGAGCCACCCAGGCTACGCAATATTTTAAGCCTATTGTTGAGACATGCTGCTGACAAAAAAATAAAAACATTACTGCTCACTGACAATGCACTTGGTTATCTCAGAGCTCTAACAGAGAGGAACAAGATTAAAGTTATTTTCATGTCTCCTAACACAACGTCCACTCTGCAGCATATAGAACAAGGAGTAATTCTGAACTTTCAAGTTTATTATTTACTAAATACATTTCATGAGGCTCCTGGGTGGCTCAGTCAATTAAGTGTCTGCCTTTGGCTCAGGTCATGATCTTGGGGTCCTGGGATTGAACCCTGTGTTGGGCTCCCTGCTCAGCAGAGAGTCTGCTTCTTCCTCTGTCCCTCCTCACTGCTTGTGTGCACTCTGTCTCATAAATAAATAAATAAACAAACAAACAAATAAATAAATAAATAAATATCTTTGAAAAAAAAGAACTACATTTAATAAGGCTATAGTGATTAAACAGTGATTCCTCTGATGGAGCAAGGCAAGTTCAATTAAAAACCTGGAAAAGATTCAATATTCTAGATGGCTTTAAGAACAGTCATGATTCATGGAAGAGGTCAAAATATTAACATGAACAAAAATTTGGAAGAAGTTGATTCCACCCCTCATGGATGACCTTGAGGGGTTTAAGACTTCAGAAGAAGAAGTAACTGCAGATACAGTAGAAACAGCAAAATAAATAGAATTAGAAATGGAGTCTGAAGATGTGACTGAACTGCTGTAATCTCATGAAAAAAAACTTGAATGGATGAGTTGCTTCTTATGGATGAGCAAAGCAAAGAAAGTGGTTTGTTGCAATAAAATTTACTCCTGGTGATGCTACTATGTAGATTGCTGAAATGGCAACAAGGGTTTAAAATATTACATAAACTTAATAAACCATTGGCAGGGTGTGAGAGGACTGACTCCAATTTTGAAAGAAGTTCTACCATGGGTAAAATACTATCAAACACTATCTATGCTATAGAGAAATCGTTCAAGAAAGGAAGAGTCAACAGATGTGGTAAATTCCGTTGCTGTCTTATTTTAAGACATTGTCATAGTCACTCCAACCTTCAGCAACCACCTGCCTGATCAGTCAGCAGCCATCAACATGAAGGCAAAACCCTTCACTAGCAAAAAGATTATGATGCCACTAGCAAAAGCCCAGATAATGGTTAGCATTTTTTAGCAATAAAGTATATTTTAATAAGGTAAATTAAGGTATGTACATTTTTAAAAAGACATAATGCTACTGCATCTTAACACACTACACAACAGTGTAAACATAATTTTTATATGCATGGGAAACCAAAAATTCATCTGACTTGCTTTATTGTAATATTTGCTTTACTGCAGTGGTCTGGAAATGAACTCTCAATACTTTTGAAGTATGCCTGTACTACATGAATCATTCAGGAAGTTAAGTAGAACTAATTCTTCTTTCATGAAAAAGTTTGATACCAACATCTGACAAAGAGAGCCTGAAATATAGATAGCATAAAAAAAACAAACCAGTCCAATCTCACTCCAAAATAATACATTATCAAAGGGAATGAAGCCCAAACATTAATGGTTAAGTGGGTCCTCAGAAAGGAAACCTTGAGATGAGGCCTTTGTGTGAAAGTGGTTTAACAGAAAGTAGTCCCTGTAAAAACTTGTAGGGAAGTAGGACAGGAAGGAAAGGAAGTCATACAAAATCCCATGGGAGGTAATTTTAACTCCATTCCATAGGATAGTTCTGGAGGCAATGTAAGCCACACCTCAGAGTTGTATTCATATAATTATTGGTGAAGGGCTGTCCTTAGGAAATAAACTTCCCAGACATTCCCACAGCTCATACATTAGCAAAGCTGGCTCTGGCAGTGTGAGGGTAGAATCTTAGGAGATAAACAATGAGGATAAAAATGCATTAGGAGCCTGTGAACAGAAAGGGGATATAGGCCCTTGGAAAAAGCATTAGCACCATCTGCTTTATTATTGGGAAGTTAAAAATCACTTGGTTTGGTTTTGCCATATGGAATCCCCAAAAGCTTCAACAATCAATCATTCCAGTTCAATCATCATACAGTGAAGAATACTGTCAGCCCTAACAATGCATATAGAAATATTAACTAGTTTTAGTATCTATTCTAAAATGTAAATAGCCACTTAAAAATCACCAGATACTCTAAGGAAAGTCTGTAATACGAAAGAAAAAACCCCAACAAAGTCAAATTTAAAGCAACTTGGAAGAGATGATATAATGAGATGAAAACTAAGAAAACCCCAATTATTGATATCCTAAGAGATTAAAAAATGTCATGCCATTCTATTTATGAAATAAAATATTAGCTTTAAAAATTACATGAAGAAGAACTCTACAACAAATTAAAATATAAGAAAATAAAAAACCTGAACAGAAGAACAAAGGACAAAGGAAATCACCCCCACAGTGAGCAAAACAAAAAGATAAGGTGATGAAAAATAAGAAAGTTGATAACTAAAGATGAGTTTAGACGTGCAGATAAAAGAGGGGAGGAAATCAATAATCAAATATTTTGAGGAAGTTTCCAGATCTAAAGGATCCAATGATAGCTAACACTCTGAACAAAAACAGACCGACAAAGATATAATATCTTGTAATTTCAGAACAATTTCACCTCAAATAAACCATCCTGCAAACCTGCAGAGAAAGAGGCAGAGACAAGAATTAGGTAGTTTTAGACTTTCACACAGCAACACGGAGAGCTAGAAAACAAGGCAGAAAATCCTTCAAAAAAAAAAAAAAAAAAAAAAAGAAAATCCTTCAAAACTCTGAGGAAAAATGATTTCCAACCTACAATGTTATACCCAGCTAAACTATCCAAGGAGTATAAGGGATGAGTACAGATATTTTAAAAACATGACAGACTTTGGTCAGATCAATATTCAGTGCATCATACTATATCTATTTTAAAGTGCCAGTAGTGCACTGACATAGAAATACTGAGCAAGCTGTTAAGAGATGCAGGTCTGGGGCACCTGGGTGGCTCAGTTGGTCGAGTGTACAACTCTTGGTTTCAGTTCAGGTCATGATCTCAAGGTCTTGAGATTGAGCCCCACATCACATTCTGTGTTCTGCCTGGAGTCTGTTTGTGATTCTCTTTCTCCCTCTGCCCCTCCCCTTGCTTGCTCTCTCACTCTCTCAAATAAATAAATCTTTTTTTAAAAAAAGAGAGAGGGAGATGCAGGTGTGGAACCTGGGAAAACATCCACAGTTGGTCATCTGTATACTTGAATAACAAATTACAAATTAAAAATAACATTCAAATCCAAAATATTATCTAGCAAATAAAAACAGGTAATACAGTAATTATTCAATGCAAAAGAGACTCTTCTAAGTGATTTTTTTTTAAATAAGCTCCAAAGCAGGGCTTGAACTTAATGACTCTGAGGTCAAGACCTGATCTGAGATCAAGAGTTGGACTCTTAAGAGTCACTCAGGCGCCCCTCTTCTAAGTGTTTTAAATTCACTTAGCCTTTCCACAAAACTATGCAGGCTAAGAGTTGTGTAAATACCTAATACTTTTGACAGTTTGCCACGTGACCTGATCTAAAAAAATCAAAAGAGAAGTTAAGATTTTCTTAGCTCACAGGCTTTTTTTTTTAATATTTTATTTATTTATTCATGAGAAACACACAGAGAAAGAGAGAGAAAGAGAGAGAGAGAGGCAGAATCACAGGCAGAGGGAGGTCAACTTTTAAACTAAGGAAATAATCTGGGAAGCCTAGCTGGCTCAGCAGTTTAGCACCGCCTTTGGCCCAGGGCATGATCCTGGGGACCCAGGATCGAGTCCCACGTCAGGCTCCATGCATGGAGCTTTCTTCTCCCTCTGCCTGTGTCTCTGCCTCTCTCTCTCTCTGTGTCTCTCATTAATAAATAAATAAAATTTAAAAAATAAGAAAATAATCTTAGCAAGCTATATGAGAAGTATTTATAAACAGTGCCTGCACATAAACCCTCAAGAGTCTGCTAAATGAAAGATTCAGTCACAAGTCAGAATCAATAAAAGGAAAAATTATACAAAGTACACCCATTGAATACAAAAATACAATGCTTTACAACTCCTAAAATGTCTTTAAAGATTACATAATGACATGGGACCATGGTTAGAACAAAAGCAAAAAAAAAAAAAAAAAAAAAAAAAAAAAAAAAAAAAATGCAGTTTTATTTGTTATTATATATCTGTGCTTTAAAAACCAAAATTCTTAAAAAAAAAAAAAAAAAAGGAAAAAGAAAAAACCAAAATGTTAATTTCTCATTTCTAATTTTAATTCTAACTTCTAATATCAGTGCTGGAATTAGGGATAACTAAGAATATTTTTCTTTCCATCTATTTCCAAGTGAAGTTTATTTTTTTTCCAAGTGAAGTTTAATGAATATATATTACTTGAGCAGCTCTCAAAAGTTGTACTCTCAAGATCCCTTTAAATTCTTAATTTAGTGTGATAAACATTAGCTGGCTTGAAATAAGAGGGCAAAGCATCTATCTCTTTATTCTTCTCCTAACACCCCAAATCTGATTATATCTCCACATATTTTATCCCTTCATAAAGACATTTTTCTATATTCATTCCTTGATCATTCTTCCCTAGGCTCAGGTCTTTTTACTTTTCCTTGGTAACAACTTCACAGAGGCTTCACACAGCAGTCTTGTTAAAAACACATAATACATTCCAATGCCACAGGATCAAATACATACTGCTTACTTGATACATAAGACTGGCTCCAGCTTATCTTCTTGCTGTCTTCTGTCTCATAACTCTTTATCTGCAAAGACCATTCAGCCATCCTCCCAAGTCTGCCATGACCTTTCATATGGATGATTTTGGCTATTCTATTCTTTTTGCTTGGTGTGCCATCCTCGATTTTGTCTACTGGATAGGTGCATAATTCTTTCAAGGTTACTTAGTTTCAGAACTTGCCATGACCACTCTTCCCTATTACCCATGGTCAAATTACCTGCTCTCTTTTGAATGTTTCCTCATTCTTTTATTCACACTCCCTACTGTGTATACATCATACTGCATAATATTAAGTATGTGCATCTGTTTCCCACTAGACTATAAGCAACTCAGGAAAAGTGGTTATGGCTCTTATCTCTACATCTCCAGCACCTAACACACAGACTGGCTTATAAAATGCATTCAAATGTTTGTTTTACTAAACGGAGGGATACAGTTGAAATGATTTTGTAACCAGATTTATATTTATACCATTTAATTTACTAAATACAAAAATCACATATGGTTCCACCATTTGAAGCTTTACACTTCTTTAACCCAAAGGCATAAAATAGATATATAATATGAACTACATATTATTTCCTTTGATGTGTATTCAACTCATATGAACTATAATAGAAGTACATGTTAATTCTGAGACAGACTCTAAAAGTATTTTCTATTACTAATTTATTAAGCTGATAAAATTAACACATAGTTGTCACCTAATGACCCTGCATTATGGTTACAAAACCTTAGCATTAGAAAGACCATGGAATTTTATGAATCCTAAGGAAGTATGTAGGATAAGAAACAAATTAATAAACCTTCCAAAATTATGTAACAGTTCACCACCAAGTCAAAATCAAGTTGTATTGTCAACTTGCCAAGTCCCCCATCAGTGTCCATCACCCAGTCATCCCAACCCCCTGCCCACCTCCCGTTCCCAACCCCCTTCCACTACCCGTTGTTCATTTTCCAGTTAGGTGTCTCTCATGTTTTGTCACCCTCACTGATATTTTCACTCATTTTCTCTCCTTTCCCTTTATTCCCTTTCACTAATTTTTATATTCCCCAAATGAATGAGACTATATAATGTTTGTCCTTTTCCGATTGTATATAATTCCATTTACAGGAGACACTCAGTTAAAACCATAGTGACAGAAAGGAGAATGGTGGTTGCCAGAGACTGGGGGAGAAGGGGCATGGGAAACTATTGTTTAATGGGCATAGATTTTAGTTTTGCAAGATGAAAGAGTTCTGGAGATAGATAGTGGTAATGGTTGCACAACAATATAAATGTACTTAATACCACTGAAATGTACACTTAAAAATGATTAAAATGGTAAATTTTATGTGCATTTTACAATAAACATTGGAAAAAGATAACAATGTTGATTTTCTCTAATTAATCTATATATGTAATGTCATCCAAACTAAAATACAAGAGTTTATTTTTTGTTATTTTTTTAATACAAGAAGATTTTGAAAAGTTAAATAACTCAGTAAAAAGCAATCAAAAAGATCTGTAAAAATAAATATGTGAGTATACCTGGGAAATTCTGGAAAGGAGTATGGGGATAGATGAAGCCTAATGGACCCACTTAAAATTCAAGATTTTAAAAAATTAAATAATGTGGTAAAAAATTATTTTTGAGGGCAGCCCGGGTGGCTCAGCAGTTTAGCACCGCCTTCAGCCCAGGGTGTGATCCTGGAGACCCAGGATCGATTCCCACATCAGGCTCCCTGCATAGAGCCTGCTTCTCCCTCTGCCTGTGTCTCTGCCTCTCTTTCTCTCTGTATCTCTCATGAATAAATAAATAAAATCTTAAAAAAATTATTCTTAGTATTTTTTGGAAAATACACAAAACTCGGAAATTCCTGAAAGGAGCATTGTGGGCTGGAGGGTAGATCAAGCCTACCAGAGATTAAAATATATTACCTACAATAAATAGTGGTGTAGTAATTAGAATAATTTGATATGTAGGGTGAACAGGCACATCAATTTATCTATGAATCAGTTTTTAAAAACCCACTTCTAATGCTTTTAATACTGTATATTTACTGCTGACAAATTTTCTTTCTCTACAACCATGCCGTTAGAACTAAGCCATCTTAAAAGTGTATCAGTGAGATTGAAACATTCCATTCTTGCATGGGTGGCGGATCATTCATCAAACAGCAGCAGCCTTAATTTCCAAGTCAAAGTTTCATATAGGGCTTCCCAGACACAACATTCCACATTTATCTTAACTGTGTAGTCTCTAAGGAAATAGGACTTTGGGCTTGCTTCTCAGCCCAGGCCTGATGTTAATTAACCCCTGACACACAGCCTTGCTATACTTCAAACCTATCAAATATTGTTTCGTTTAAATTTTGTCTAAATTCCACCTTTATCCAAAATCCTGTAATAAACCTGTCCTTTCTTTATTTGGTAAAATGCTGGCAGTTCCTCTGGTGTGTGGTCTCCCTCACAGCAGCAAGTTAATTAATCTTTGTCAGCCTAAAGATATATATATATCCCTGGTGGTCTTTACCAGACTGAAATAAAGAGTCTATTAAAAAAACAAATACATGGTAAAAACAAACAAAAAACACAATTTAAAAACCAACAAATACATATGGAAATACATAATATATATAGCATTTCAAATCAAGAAATAAATGGTTTATTCAAGTACTGATACTGAATAATCTTTTGGGAAAAAGATAAAAATCAACTAAGTGGATCCCTTTCTCTTTCAAACTTCAAAAGTCTCTAAGACTTCAATATTTAAAAAAAGTGAAATTATAGGGGTGCCTGGGTGGCTCAGTCAGCTAAGTGCCTGTATTTGGCTCAGGTCATGATCCCAGGGTCATAGGATCCAGCCCTGAGTCAGATTCTGCTCAGCAAGGAGTCTGCTTTTCTCTCTACCCCTCCCTGCCCTGCTCGTGTTCTCTCTCTCTCCCCCAAATAAATAAAATCTTTATAGAAGAATGAAATTATAACAACACTAGAAGAAAATAACTTTTTACAGAAAATAACTTATAAAAATAATTTTTATAACACGAGCTGAGATCTCAAAACTCAGAAGCTATGACTTAGGAAAATTGTATGAAATTATTCATCAGTTAAACTTCGGGCAGTGAAACTGCTGGTTCAAAGATGTTTCTGTATAAAATGTCAAAAAAACCTATACAGCAAAAAATGCCAAAAGGTATCATAATGAAAAAGACAAAAGATCCATCTCATATAAAAACAGATAAAGAGGGGATCCCTGGGTGGTGCAGTGGTTTAGCGCCTGCCTTTGGCCCAGGGCGTGATCCTGGAGACCCGGGATCGAATCCCACGTCGGGCTCCCGGTGCATGGAGCCTGCTTCTCCCTCTACCTGTGTCTCTGTCTCTCTCTCTCTCTCTGTGTGACTATCATAAATAAATAAAATAAATTAAAAAAATAAACAGATAAAGAAAATAAAGGATTTGAAGAAGACGAAAATACAATGGTCAAGGATGTTCAAATTTCACTTAAGGAAATTCAAATGCAGAGATTTTTTCAAAACTGTATATACTAGCAAAAAATGTTTAGTAACATCGAGTAATGACATGGAAGAGAAAACTGGCAGTCATGCATTCTTTCTCACAATATACATTTAGTGACTTTTGAAAGGGCAATTTGGCAATACATTTTAAAATTTTTAAATGAGTATGACCTGACCCTCATTTCATCATCAAAAATTTGTCCTATACAAATACCCACCATTTGCTTCAACGTGGATGGAACTGGAGGGTATTATGCTGAGTGAAGTAAGTCAGTCGGAGAAGGACAAACATTATATGTTCTCATTCATTTGGGGAATATAAATAATAGTGAAAGGGAATATAAGGGAAGGGAGAAGAAATGTGTGGGAAATATCCGAAAGGGAGACAGAATGTAAAGACTGCTAACTCTGGGAAACGAACTAGGGGTGGTAGAAGGGGAGGAGGGCGGGGGGTGGTAGTGAATGGGTGACGGGCACTGGGTGTTATTCTGTATGTTAGTAAATTGAACACCAATAAAAAATAAATTTAAAAAAAAAAATAAATAAAAAAAACAAAAATTTGTCCTATGGACACACAGAAGTCTGCAAAGATATTTACAGCGGCCATCGCTGTAAGATGTTTGCTTGTTGATAAGGAACTAGTTAAATAAACAAACACTGTACATCCATACCAAAGAATACTCTGCAGCTGTCAAAACAGTAATCTATATGTGCTAATACAGAAAATCTTTACACATTTGGCATATTATGACTTTCTGCTAGCATGTTGTAGTGGTACTTTTTAAATCTGAGAAATGTAGAGAAAACAAATGAAAAAAACCTAAACTGAAACTATATATTAAAAAAAATGTATACACAGCAAAAAGAGTACATTTTCTTCCCCATCTCTCTGTGTATCTTTGCAAAAAAAGTAGTGTCTGTAGCAGCATATATGTATTTGCATCTTTTACTTTACATCAAAGAGATGATTCTATATGTTAGTCTCCAGTTTGCTCTTTTATTTTCTTCCATAACACAACTTCATTCATTAAAACGTGTAAGAAAAAATATTTATTTTTTAAGACAAAGTACTACAGTCTGTATTGTATAATCACATTTGGCTTTTTAAATGCTTCTGTAAATATAGCTCTGGAAAGATGTATATAGAGATATATAACAAAGACTATCTCTGGGAACTAAGACTAGATGGCATGAGTAAGAAAAGTTTTTGTTTTATAACCTTTTAATGTTTTAATCAAGGACATATATATTACTTTTTTTATTTTACAAAAATTAAGATAGGCGACTTTATTTATAGAGATAATGTAACAAAAACAAAGTGCACTAAAATCCCCACATTTGTTACAAAAGAGGATCTCTTGATCCTTTTCAGACTTCCTGAAGTTTGACTTACATATATACTGAATGTTTCCACCTTGACCATAGGCATCTTAAATTCAACACAGCCAAAAGTGACTCATTTACCTTCCTTCCTTAATTCCCTTGCTACCTGCTTATCTTAACTAAAATTACTGGCGATCACCTACATTATTCACCAATGGGTTCCTATTTCACTAGGAGCCATCTATTTATCTCAACTAGAAATCAGTGTCTTTAATTCTTAACATTCCCCTTATCCCTACTCCATATCCAATTACCAAATCTTGTCAATTTTATTTCCTAAATGTTTTTTAATCCATCCTCTCCTCTCCATTTCTACTATTTCAGACCCTCCTCTCTTCCCTAAGCAACTACAATATTTAATCTGTCTCCCTCACTCAAACGTTCTCTCTCAACTTATTCCCATTCTGTTACCAGAATGACCTATCTAAAAGGAAAAGCTGACCAAATCACTCCATGAATTCTCCATAGAGCCTACTGCCTAAAAGACAAAATCTAAGCACCTTTAACATGATATATATAGGTTCTCCTTGATCTAGTTAGACTCTGTCCAAGTTTCCGGCCTCATATTTCAATACTCCATGCCCTAGTATTTACTCTTCAGCAATCCTGAACTATCTACGGTTTACTAAACATCCCTGCTGCAGTGGGCTCCTCTATTCCTACTGTCTTCTCTGCCTATACGACACTATCTTCCCTCCACCATCTATGCTTCAACCTCTGCAACCCCCATTAAGCCAGTGACATCTTAAGCTGGATAATTCTCTCTTGTGGTTGGCTGTCCTGTTCACTGTAAGATGTTTAGTAGCACCTGTGGCCTCTACTCACTAGATACCAGCTGCACTCCTAGTTGTGACAACCAAAAATGTCTCTAGACACTGCCAAATGTCTCCTAAGGAACAAAATCAGCTCCAGTTAAGAACTAGTCCACTAACCTGCTAGAACCTAGTCTATCACATATACATATCTAAGGAAGAATATATAAAGAATTGTAACACCAGTTGCCTCTGAGGAAGGCAAATGGGTGACTGAAGTAACTAGAGTAGGAGGGGAAAAAAGCCCTTTTCACTAGTCTTATATGTTTCTGATCACCTTCTTTTCTCCCTTCTCCTCTCCCTCTCTCTCTCCCAACTACTATAACTGACTCCCAATCAACTCTTCCCTTTACATCCTTCTTTCTTCATTTTTAAAAATATTTTATTTATTTATTCATGAGAGATACAGAGAGAGAGAGAGAGGCAGAGACACAGGCAGAGGGAGAAGCAGGCTCCGTGCAGGACTCAATCTTGGGACTCCCAGATCACACCCTGAGCCAGTGATCCTTTTAAAAAGACTGTAAACTCACTTACTCAAGATCTTCCAGTGTCTTCCCAATCTCACTCAGAGACAAAGCAAAAGCCTTAAGATGAACCTCAATGGTCTGCCATCCTAATTCTACTCTTCTTCTTCTGATCTTTCTTCCTAGTACTTGGTTTTTATAGGTCAAAAAGGAAAAGAAATTTCATACATTGAATCTGTTAACGTTTCCCTTACTGTATTCTTCTTGACTCCCTGCTGTTTCTCAAACATGTGAAGGCCTTTGCACCTGCTGTTCTCTGTTGGGAACACAACTCACCTACATACTCACATGGCTTACTCCTCAACTCCTTCAGGCCTTTACTTCTCAAGGGGTCTTCCCTGGTCGCCCTATTCTTACCCACAACACCTATTAACGTCTAATACATCACATATTATTTCTTCATTTTGTTTATTGTCTCTTTTCTCCATCTTGTTTGTTGGTTCTCAAACCTGAGTCTGCATCAGAATCACCTGAAAGTCTTTTTTAAAAGTTTCTGAATCAAGAGGTCTGGGGCTTGATATAAAAATAGCCTGAAAATGTGGATTGCTAACAAGTTCCCAGATGATGCTGATACTGCAGATCCAGGAACCACATTTTGTGAACCTACGTTTTAGAACATAAGCTCCTCCAGGACAGAGATTTTTGTCTGCCTGTTTGCTTTCTCTCTGCAACCCAGTTTGGAGTTAAGCACTGAGATAAGTAAATGACAAGGAAATTTGCATGTCCCCTACACTGTTGCCACCACACCCTCTGATTTGGTCTGCCACATGGTGCTAAAAATTTGCTGAACACTGTAGAAGATAAATTATGTGACTGTGGTGGGTTGTGTCCCCCCACCTAACCCCAGTACTTATAAGTGGGGCTTTGTTAGGAAATAGGGTCTTTGCAGATGTAATCAAGTTAAGATGAAGTCATTGTGGTACACCTTAATCCAATACAACTGGTGTCCTTATAAAGAAGAGAGAATGCCATATGAAAAGACAGAAAGAATGGAGTGGATGGAGTGATATAGCTGCAAGTCTACCAGTGACATGAGAAGCTAAGAGACACGAACAGATTCTCCCCTAGAACCTAGACACCATGGCCCTGACAACAACCTGATTTCAGAATTCTAGCCTCCAGAACTGAGATTAAAAATTTCTGTGTTTTAAATCACCCAGTTTGCTACACTTTGTTATGGCAGCCCTCGGAAACCAATATAAGGACCAAGAATGCAAATAACCACACCAAGCCATACATGATTTCAAATTCTGGCTATTCTCTCATTTCCATCAGTTTGTTTTAATACATGGCCTTAGTTGTAAATTAATCAGGTTTCCCGTCTCAAAATCTCTCCCACTTAACATCGCCTCTCCTGCCTTCAATGTGCAAGACAGCTCATACTAGAGGTTCTAGATAACTTGAGGTTTTTTTGTTTGTTTCTCCTACCTTCTTTTGTGCTTCTCTATTTCACAAACATCTTTTTTCTTTTCTTTCCCTCCAAGGGACATTTCTTATTTTCACACATTATACATTTTGGTATGTATTTTCCCCTTGGCCATTTGAATTAGTTGCAAAGTGAACCTTTAAGTACACATTAGATATGCATTTAGATTTAAAATAAAATGCTATCTTCTCTTTTACAGAACAGTTCTCCATGTTTTTCTTCTCTTTCTTCCTTCTTGTAAAAGAATGACCTTATTTCTAATGAATTTTGGGTAAAAAAAATTTTGTCAAACTTTTCTTTCCATCTCATTATAGTTTTGTACACTAGTGTCTTTATTCAAATCTCAACAAATCTCCTAAAAGTAACATGGTGGTATTGTGAAGCTTAAAATTTTAAATGTATCTGAAATTAATTTCATCAAGTTGTCCGTTTTCCATTTAATTTTTACAGCTGCAATGTCACAAGAATTCTGATCAATAATTTCATCACATAGACTCTATTTTAAATTACCATGACTTACAACGTTTATAAGCTATAAAATGCAATTTTTTTCTTAGCACAAATCTATATACAAACAGTAAATAGCATACGCCTAAATGACACAGTTTTGTATTTCTATGACTGAGTGAAAATTAATCCATTGTATGTACTACTAAATAAGAATGTGGCAAAATTCGAAGAATTTCTGGATATTAAATTTATTCAGAAATATAGACTAGTATAACCTAAGCCAAAAAAAGCATATCTATTCTTAAATGGGTATTAAGCACAAAGTAGTTTTAAAATGCTGAAGCCTAAATCAAAAGATACAGAAAAACACAAATCACAGGCAAATTTAAGAGAGATACTTAATAGTTCTCCACTAGTACTGAAAAACCATGCTTCTTATGAAGAATTTTAAATGAGTCATACTTTCCTTACTAAATCACTGTTTTACTTAACATATGGTGAAAAGTTAACTGTTCGGTAGTTTGAAACTTTATATTCACTTAAAAGTGCACATCAAAACATACTAAGGCTAGTGAAAAATAAGTAGAGTTTACTGTACACAATACTTATAACACAGAACATCATGTGTATAAAGGTTCACTTGACATTTATCTGCTAAGGGTATGGAAAGCTGTCTAAATCTCTCTCAAAAAGTCTGGTCCCCAATACCTAAATCAACACCAGAATGAAACAAATCGAAATCTGCACAACTTTTTCCTGGCATCCAGGCCGAGCTGTCTACATTCTGTGCCTAACTTTTAGTAAATGAACATATTTCTGTCCCAATTACATTGGCCTAATCATTCACCTTAATGCGTTAAAAGTTCTACCTTTATAACTCTTTAATTCATAGCGAAGTCAATTCACGGTTAGCCTAAGAGTTTTCCAATCTGAAAAGCGCTAAAAAGATCTATTTATTAGACCTACATCACGAATTTAGAGAACTAGATTATAAATCCAATCAACTCTTCCAAAGCACGTGGTGCTTTCTTATTTTTTTTTTTTTTTATCTTAAAAAACAAGAGAGTAAGAGCTAGGGAAGAATCAATCCCCGTTCCCAAATTACGTTCCTCTTTTAAGAGCGTACAATTTCTCCAAATTCAAAACTGTGCGGCCAGCCTGTCCGCACCTACTACTCCGGTCACACTAGCGCGGAGCGGGGGGTGGGGGGAGAGAAAACTCTTCCTCCTTCTCCAGTGCAGCAAGTGAGTCCAACGCACCTGGCTTTGCTCGTTCGGCCAGAGGCAGAGAAATTAAAAAAAAATAAAAAAATAAATAAATCAGCCACGGACAAACCTGATGACCCAAGAAAGCCCCGAGGAAGTCCCCCGGCACTCGTGGAAGACGCCCGCTCTTCCGGCACTCGGGCTGCCCCGCAGCCCCAGGTGCCCACACCTGAGCGCTGGGGCCGACCGGAGCCCCGGGTCTCGCCCGACGCACGGGCCAGAGGGGGGCGGGGAGGGGGGCGGGGAGGAGGGCCCCGCGGGCAGGAGCCGGGAGCGGTCCGGCCGCCACCCGGGCGCAGCCTGGCGCCTCAGTGCTGCCGCCCGACGGCAGGCAGCGCGCGAAGAGGAGGTGAGGGGCGCCAGCCGGCGGAAAGGAAGAAGCCACCGCGAAGACGAGGCTCCTCGTCCACAAAATAGCGGCCCGGTGGGCGGGCGGCCCCCAGGCGGTTCGCAGAGGCGCCGGGAGCAGGAAGTACCCCACGCCTCCCTCGGGAGCCCACGAGTCCCCAGCCCCGGCGGCGACCCCCCGAGACACCTGTTTGGCGGCGCCCGGGTCGGCTTCCCCCCGCCGCGCGCCCCCAGCGCACGCTCCGGGCCGGGAGCGCGAGGGGAAGCCGAGACCTTGGACCCGCAGCGGAGGGCGCCTCCGCCGGCCGTACCTGACAGCAGCCGCGGCTCCTCACGCCCCTCCTGGGGGGCGGAGAGGGGGACGACTCGAGACCGGCAGCCGCAGCTCCTCCCGGCACCCGCAGAAGTGGCTCGTGGCCGCTAGCGGGGGCCGCCCGCTGCCGCCCAGATTATTCCCTGGCGGCGGCGGCGGCGGCGGCGGCGGCGGCCGAGGCGGGCCCAGCTCGCCCTCCGTCCCGCCCGCTCGCTCCGCCCCTCCCCGCAGCGCGTCCAGGCCGAGGCCCGCCGACGGCGCAGCCGCCACCCCGGGGTCTCCTAGAGCTGACGTCTCCGCCGCCGCACCAGCCCCGGGGAAGGGCGGGGCGAGGGGAGGCGGGCGGGGGCGGGGCCGTGGCGACGTGCGGGCGCGGGGATTGGCCGCCGAGCTCACGCCCCGCCCTTCTGCGAGGGGGTCTGGGAAGCCGGGTCTTCCTCGAGCGGTAGTCGCAGCCCGCTTGCGGCTCTGCGCTGCCGGCCTCTTGCTTCCTGCTCTGGCGGTGGGGCTTTCGCGCTGGCTTCCGGACCCTGAGAGACTCTGAAGCAGTGAAACTGCAGTGACTGAGGCTGGAGGTTCCTGAGGGGCCTCTGGGTGAGGAACAGGCTCTCACCCTGGCCCGCCTACTCCGTTTTCTCCTGTCCCCCACTCCCCACCCCCCAGGTACTCTCTCTGGCCTTACTGAAAGGGAATACAGGAAGGTGAGGTGCGCAAGCGGGAGCTGGGTGACCAGATGCCTGAACCGGAAAGGGGTGGCCTGTGTGCACGTGCTTGGGTTCTCTCATTCCTTCGCTGCGGTGCCGTCAGGCAAGTCTAGAGCGGCCGGGGGCTTTCTAAAACTCGTCTTCCTTTTATCTGGCGAAAGGACTTTGAATCAGAAAGTGGTTTTTGGACTCTAGAAAGGAGCCCGTGAGCCATTGAGGCAACCGCACAACAGTCAGGAAGTGGGAGTAAGGTCTTGGCTTTCACCATCATCGACAAGGCCTTAGCTTGAGGATGAGAAAGGCCTTAGCTTGAGGATGCTGCTTTTATTTTTATTTATTTTTAAAAGATCTTATTTATTCATGAGAGACACATGGCAGAGGGAGAAGCAGGCTCCATGCAGGGAGCCCGATGTGGGACTTGATCCCAGGACTCCAGAACCATGCCCTGGGCTGAAGGCAGGAGCTTAACCGCCAAGCCACCCAGAGATCCCTCATCCTGCTTCTTTTAAAAGCCCTTCTTAGTCCGTTTTGTTAGTTAGTTAGTTTGTTTTTTTAATGCCTTTCAGCATAACCTTTAGGAGCTTGGGCTCTGGGCTGGAATCTCGGTCCCTCCACCTATTTGCTGTGCAACGTTGGCAAGTTACTTAACACACCTCGGAGAGATAATGAACAATGAATATAAGTTATTGTTGTTCTTTTTCCCTTAATTTGTTTAGATTCAGCTCTAGTGTAGTTTGCCATGATATGCCACTAACAGATCCAAGAGAATCTACCAAAAGAATTTAAGTGCATCTAGTGATCCTTAAACCTTTTATCCTGGGTGGGTTCAGTTGATTTAGCATCTGCCTTGGCTCAGGTCCTGATCCCGGGGTCCTGGGGATCATGGAGCTCCATGCTGGGGCGGGGGGTGGGGGGGGCGCTGCTTCTCTTTCCGGGCCTCCCCCCACTCGTGCTTTCTCTGTCTCTCAAGGAAATAAATAAAAGTCTTAAAAAAAATTTTTTTTTATAAACCTTTTATTTTTCAGATGAGGAAACTGAGGTCAGAAAGATAAACTCATAGGCTTCAGGTTAGTGCTCTTTTCCTGGCGCATGCCTCTAGACTTTTCTCCTTGTATCCTTTAACTGTATCCTCTTCCCTTTCTTCCAACTTGTGTATAGTGAATTGCCCAGCCTCATCCCCTTCTCTTCCACAACCCACTGTAAAACAGGGAAAGGAGACCCCGCCAGAGATCACAATGTTCCAAATAGAAAGCAAAACAAATATAAACTCAAGATTCTTTACCTCATTTTAATCTTACGGAAATTTTTAATGAGTAAGGAACAACTTTGCTTTTTCCATTGAGCAAAGATAAGAAACCCTTCCAAAGAGAAGCTGAGACAGCATGACTCAGAAAATTACTGGCAGGAAACAATATTGATACGAACAAAACCAGAACAAGTAAGCCCCTCCCACCCTTTGGGTATTTGAAAATAGCTGTTTTTTTTCATGAAAAGAATATATAGTTATTCAAACAAATGCAAAAAAAAAAATTATCCAAATCCCATAATCCACAGATAACGATTTATAAGAGTGTATGTTGCATTCTTTCAGATATAAAAAATAACACATAAAGACATGTAAATACAATATTTCATAAAGTGGATTTTAGTATGTATATATTTCGTTTCTCACTGAACAGTATATCATAATTAATATCATTTTTTAAAGATACATGGATGTACTATCATTTATATAACCAGTATTCTATTGCTATTTGTTTTTTTCCCCCAAATTTCAATATAATAAACAACTCATGAACTTTATGCACATACTTTTGCACAACTATATGATTATCTACTTGGATAGTCTCCTAGAAGTGACATTAATGTCAGCCAATTCTTCAATGTTATCAACTAGAAGAAAGAAAGTTGTGATTACTTTGAAAAATATACTTTATATATGGGATTCAAAATGACTAGATTCTCCCGTTTGAAACACAGATAAATCTTGGACAGTATATTTGTCTGGTGTGGTGTTTCAGTAATGTGTGTCAAAACTTGTTGAAGCAGAATATTGTGTGTTGAGGCTTCTTGGAAGCAGGGTGGTAAACACTGCTAGCTGTTTAAACCAAAATCCTTTCTTCCTTACTAGCAGAACTCTGATTTTTTTTTCAGGGTGACAGTGTAGTCTAGTTAAAAATATTTACTTCTCCAGATTTCTGTAAGCCATGGCTGGCTGTGTGACTGATCAATAAAATGAAAATGGGTATTTTTAGGAGAGGCTCAAAGCTCTATGGAAGAAATGTCCTTTTAACCATTAGACCTGTACCCATTTTTTTTTCTCACCTGAAACAGTGCATGATGCTAGAAGTGGAGCAGCCATATTTCAACCATAATAACCAAAGCCCCACAAATATTAATAGCGTAGGAAGCCAGAGGTGCCAGGGTTTGTGTTTGCTCTGGAAGGCCAGCTAATTGGCTCTGGACCATCCATTTCTGGATTTATTGTTATGTAAGGGAGAATAAATCCCTCCTATTTAAGGTTTTGTTACTTGGGTTTTCTGTCATAAGCAATGAATGCAACTCCTAATAACACAGCAAGATAGGACAAGCCAGCATTTACTTAGCGTTGTATGTAGAATTTTTTAATAGAATAAAATGAAAATGGGGACACAAAATGGAAACAACCACAAAAAACCACTCTCTAATACACTTGGTTTCCCTTTAATTACCCAAATGTAAAAAAAAAGAAAAAATTTTATCCAAATGTTATGAGATTAACAAATCATTTTGTAATAATTAGATTAAATTCTGTATATAAAATTACAGTCACTGATATAGTGGTTTTATTTTTTTATTTTTATTTTTTTTGATATAGTGGTTTTAAAATATGTCCACAAGTTCTTTGATGTTTCTTCCCTCAAACAGTGGGACTTAATCCCTCTTACCTTGAGTCTGGACTGTGTTTAGTGACTTTGTCTCATGAATAAGATGTAGAAGTGATGCAGTGTAACTTAGAGGAGATTATAAAACATATGCCAGTTTTCTTCTTTCTCTGGGACCGCTTGCTAGGGAAAGATGGTTGTCAAGTCATAAAGACTCTCAGGCAACTTTATAGAGATGCCCACATTATAAGTAGTTAAGACTTCCCACCAACAGCCAGTGAGGAACCAACAACTCTTAACAACAGCCGTGTGAGTGAACTTGGGAACAGATGTTTCAGCCCTAGTCAAGTCTCCAGATGACTGCATCCCTCGTCAACATCTATACTGACCTTCAGAGAGATCCTGAGCCAGAAACACTCCATTAATCTGCTCCCAGGGATCCTTGGGTGGCTCAGCGGTTTAGCACCTGCCTTTGGCCCGGGGCGTGATTCTGGAGTCCCGGGATCAAGTCCTGCATCGGGTTCCCTGCATGGAGCCTGCTTCTCTCTCTGCCCGTGTCTCTGCCTCTCTGTCTGTGTGTGTGTGTGTGTGTCTCTCATGAATAAATAAATAAAATCTTTAAAAAAAAATCTCCCAAATTCCTGGCCCATAGAAACTGTAAGATAATACAGGTTTGTTGCTTTAAGCCATTAAATTTTGGGATAATTTGTTACGCAGCAAAGAAAACTAATACAGGTGGGTATAATAGAACCTAGAACAATGGCTGGCATTTAATGTAGGTGTTTAATGATTTCTTGTTTGAATGAACAAACCGGTGAAGTGAAATATGTTTTTTTCACTTTGAAGAATAGCATACATTGCTAGTATTGTCTTTGCTCCCTGACACCTGTATTCTATAAGGGTTTTCTGATGCGATCATAGAGAAATCATTGTGAATCTTACTATAAATGTCGACAATTCTGGAGGAAACATATAGTGAATAGAGCAGTGGAACCCTTGAGGTCTGGATAATGCTCCCAATTTTTTCACTGACTAGCTGAATGGCCCATGGCAAGTCATCCAAATTTTCTAAATCTCAATTTCTCTATCTGTAAATTGGGGGAAATAATCCCAGCCTACCTCAAAAGGTGGTTAATCAGATTATAGGTGAAAGTGTAATTGAAAAGCATTGACATTCTTTTAATTTCATTAGGCTCTGAGATCTATTTTATTTTTAAGCAATTAAGTATTAAATATTTAAGGTGTATACACCATGAAGAGCTTTCTTTCAAGAGGTGATAACTCATTACTGACTTTACTGTGTACCTTTGTAAAATACTAGCATCATTCATAGCAAGCAGTTAAGATTTAAGAGTATGGTAGGATGGTAGGTTATTATATGTCAGATCTCATTTTATTAGCCTGTTGAAAATTTATTGCACTTTAAAAGGAATACATAATTATGACTGCTTCCTTTTCCTTTTCATGAATTAATTTGTAATTGCAGTTGGGTGTGTGCCCCTCTTTGTGGCAACAGTGGTAGTTAAGCATACTTTGTAATAAACATACATTTAACCAATAATTTGGTCTGAGTCTAAGAGTTTATCCTAGAGCAAAATTGCAGCCAACAGGAAGAAAATAAATTATAGAATATATGTCTTTCTCTTTCAGAGAGGAAAACTTGGGCACATAGGGAAGTCTTTATTTAATGGAACACCAGAGATGCAATTATTGACAATGCACAGTTTGGTGGTGTGGATGAGCTCAGAGATAAATATATGAGGATGAGTAAGATAGAGCTTTAGTGTAAGATTCAAGCCCTGATTATGTAATGGATGAATTATCCAAACTCCCTGGTTTTATTGTATTGTTCTTTCTTTCTTTCTGATATTCAGTATGACCCCACATCAGCTGAAACTACTTGCTTAAGTATTCATCAGGTTATTTGTAGTTGATGATTCCTGCTACCTACCATCTTTATTAACTTGAATAGGAAGAAGAAAAATTCTAGGAAAAAAAGGACAGATCTTTCTTTTCTGGTGATGGTAGGGCTTCTAATTTCATATTGAAGATAACCTGCCAAGATAAAGTATTTTCATCCGACAGAAACTAAAAGAGCATTTGCAAACAATTTTTATTCCTTGTAGCTATATCATCACAAAATCTACCAAGATTTTGAGACAGATGGAAACACTAATGTTATTTTCTAAGTTGGTTGACATGTAAAGGGGATAAAGGTGGAGAACAGAGGAGAGGGGAGATAAGAAAAAAAAAAAAAAAAAGGAAATACTTTTAACCTGAAGAGAAGAGGACTCAGCATGACTCGCCACATATTAGCTTGGAAGCAGAGACTACCACGGTTGCACTGAGGAACTTGTGTCATCTAGAGAAAGATTCTCAATTTATGAGATTGGGCTCTCTGGGATTACTTACCCTGAGTTTCTCTAGTTCCCTGGAATACAAATCAGAATATTCCTTAATTGTTTTCCCTTGTGGTTCAATAAAAGCAGAAAACGTTTGCTGTAAATGGAATAGGTGAAGCTAGCTTTAGTTTAAAATCCCTAAGCAGTAAATTATAAGAGTGTATGCTACTTGTTTTATTGTAAAGAACTGACTTACAAATCTTAGCTGCATATTGTGGCACCTTTTTTTCTCCTCGTTTCTTTTAAATTGTATTTAAGTGTATGCAAATCTAAAAATGAATTGTGGTCGATACTTTGGGTTGGGTTTTATGGCCATCATCCATTGAGAAGCACCCTCTTCCTCATCCCCTTTTCTATAATTTTCATCTACAGATTGAGTCTCCAGAGTACTGTTTATGTGAGAACACTTCCCCCTTCCTGGTCATAGACTTTGATCCTCAGAGGAATTTGAATCAATCAGAGTCTCTTCTGGGAATTTGGAACTGGGAGAGAAATCCTAGTTCCTATCTGTTAACACTGAAACTATATTCTAGACATGGACTTGTGACCCAGATGTGTAAACCCAAGATAAGGGAATCTACTCTGTAAAGAGAAAGACAGGAAAAAAAAAAAAAAAAAGAGAAAGACAGAAATGAAGCAAACTCTTTGAGAATAGTGGCCCCAAGCTGTGGTATTCCCAGAGAGAGATAGAAACAGAAAGGGGAGAGTCATTTTCTAGCTTTGCACAGATTTCCTATGGCTCCCATACTGAGAGTGGCCTGCCTGCTTTTGAGTTCCATGGATCCCTACACTATATTCTCCTATTAAATTATACTTTGCTGTTGTTAGTTTAAGTGGTTAATTTTTTCCATTCTTTAAAATACATTTCTAATAAATCTCATTGTATTTAAGAGAAATCTAAATAGTTCTTTTCATTTATAAGAAGTGAAAAGGGGATCCCTGGGTGGCTCAGTGGTTTGGCACCTGCCTTTGGCCCAGGACACGATCCTGGGGTCCTGGGATCGAGTCCCACGTCGGGCCTGCTTCTCCCTCTGCCTGTGTCTCTGCCTCTCTCTCTCTGTCTCTCTCTCTCTGTGTCTATCATGAATAAAAAAATAAAAAAATAAAACAAAAAACCTTTAAAATCACTTAAAAAAGTAAAAAGCATTGTGAAATCTTTGGTCTGAAGATTAACATAAAGCTTATGAAAAACACGCAAAAATTACAGTCTTTTGAATAAGAAGAGCATGATGGCAGAGTAGGTAGTTCACTCTACCCTTTTCTCTGCATGGAGACAGTCTTGTAATGTCAGTAGTATTAAAAGGGCAACAGTCATAAAGCCAATGCAGTCATAAAGAGGCAGAGTCTTAGAGTGTAGCAACCAAAAAAATGGCAGCTGCTCTTGTTCTCAGTGTGCCACTCTTTCCCTGGTTCTGAATGGAGCAAATAGACCTTGTTTAGAGATTACTGTGAGGCCTGTTCTAATCTATCTGGGGGTGCTATGGACTGAATTATGCCTTCCAGAATTCATATATTCAGGCCTTAACCCCCAATGTGATTCTAGGGCTTATAAGGAGGTAATAAAAGTTAAATGAGGCCCTAAGGATAAGACCCTCATTTAGTAGAGCTAGAGCCCTTGTGAGAATAGACACTAGAGCTCATTCTTTCCATCATGTGAGGACACAGTGAGAAGGCAGTTGTCTGCAAACCAGAAATCATCTTCCATCAGAAACTGACTTGGTTGGTGCCTTGATTTTTGGACTTTCTATCTTCTAGAAGTGTAAGAAATAAATTTCTGGTGTCTGAGTAATCTATACCATGATATTTTGATGTGGCATCCCAAGCAGACTAATATAAGGTAGCTCTGATACAAGGTATTCTGTCCTATTTTATCTCAGAACTCAGATAAAAAGGCTTGAAAATGCTGCAAATCTGCCTTGTTAATTAATTAACAAGGCAGAGATTACAGTTGAAACACAATAGACTGCCTAAGACAAAAGCTGGGTAGAGTTTCTTTGGGAAATTTAGACATTCAAAAGTAACTATATAAATGGAATTTGGAAAGCCATGTGCATGCTCAGGGCAAGACATACTCCAAAAACACTCAAGAAAACCCTGTTTTCACCTTGCGCTCATCCCTTGGCACAGTGAAAACTGGCAAGTTGAAGGGGGGCCCAGGCTCAGAGCCAATTTGCAAAGACTGGGAAGTTTCTAGCATTCAAGGGTATTTCTATCACAACCCTTGCTGAGCACAAACTGAGGAACAGAGACTTCAGTGACCACATGTAACAAGGAATACAGTCTTTGCAATAATAGTTTGGAAAGGACATTAAATCTATAGGTTGTGAAAGAGGAAGAATCTGACTTGCAGTTACATTACAATAGTCAAATGTCAGTTCTACCCCCCCCCAAAAAAAAATTACAAGGCATACAAAGAAACAAGAAAGAATGGCTTATTTAAAGGAATGAAGCCATTTGTGAGGAAGCCCCGACATTGAAGTTATTAGACAAAGATTTGAAAACAACCTATGCTTAAATATGCTCAAAGAAACAAAAACAGAAACAAAAAACCTGGACAAAGAACTAAAGGAAATGAGGCAAAAGATGTATAAACAAAATTAGCAATAAAGAAATAGAATTATAAAAAGGAACTAAAGAAAAATTCTGGGGCTAAAGAGTACAATAGCAACAATTTGGACAAACTATTGGCCCTAAGACAAAACAGCGTTTTTTGCAGAAGACTCTGGCCTGGTCCTCCATCAGGAGATGATGTCAGTGAACTCAAATTATAAAATTTGTCATGGTTTGGTGTGGTGAAGCAGAAAGATCTTGTGCTTTAGATTAAGACCGATGTGTTCAAATTAGCTATAAATAAAAATAACAATGACTAGCATTACTAATTGAAGTGGAGAAAGCTCTAAGAAGGAAGAACTCAGAGTCTAGGACTTATATAACTTCTCGCTTAATATTATATTAGGCACTATATTAAACAACCTCACTGATTTATTTTAATCTTCATGCCAACTCTCTGAGGAGTCATTATCAACTAATGAAGGTACTAGTCTCAGAGATTAAGCCCTTGTAAATAGTAAAAAGGATTCCACTCCAGTTTTTTTTTAATGCTTTATTAAGGTATAATTGACATGCAATAATATATATGTAAGATGTATAATATGATGTTTTGACGTATATAAACATAACCACAATCAAGATATTAAACATAGCTATCATTCCCCTTCCAAAATTTTCTCCTACTACTTCCCACCCCTCCTCATATCTAAGCAACCACTCACCTGATTTCTGTCACTATAGATTAGTTTGCATTTTCTAGAGTTCTATAAATGGAATCATACAATGTCTGTTCTTTTTTATCTGACTTTTTTTCACCCAGTATAATTACATTGAAATTAAACCATGTTGTTTTGTTGATCAATAGTTCATTCCTTGTTATTGCTGATATAGTGTTCCATTATAAGGAAATACTGCTACTTATGTATCCATTCACTCATTGATAGACAATTAACCCAATTGTTTCTGATTCTAAACCCATGCTACATTCTCTCCCCAGATCCCTCACTGTGTGATTCCCTCACTGTGTGATTTTGGGAAACCTAACTATTCTCTCTGAGCCTCGATTTTTCTCATTGTAAAATGACAATAATATTTTTCCCAATGTCCTTTTATCTTATGTGTAAGATAAAATGGGAAAGCACCTAATACTGTGCATAGCATACAGTAGGTGCTCATAAATACTCATTTTCTCCAGGAAAGAAATATCTCCAGGAAGGAAAAGAGAAAAAATATAGCAGTATATGCTTTTTTGGAGTCTTTTTTCCTGCAATTTCACCTCATTCTTGAAGATTGCTCACTTTGATTTCCCCTGCTTGCATCTTATCTGCACCTCATGGATACAGTGTTCCCCTTTTCTTTCTAATCCAAATATGGACAGACTTTTTTTCTTATTCTCATACCATGACTGAAATAGAGTGATGTTTTCACAAAAATAAAGGGATAAACTGAAAGGGTATAATTACATGAAGCCAAGCAATATAGAAATATAGAAATAGTTAAGGGTCTCAGAGCATACTTCTCTCCCAAATAATCCCAGCAAAGTAAGTTAAAGAGCTTTATTTTTTTTAATTTTCAGTTTTTATTTTGACATAATTTCAGATTTTACAGGAAAGTTGCAGGAATAGAATACTTAATACTATCTTTTCCTTGATTATTGCTTTACAATTTTAACAACTCATTTAAATTAAATTATTAAATTATTCTACTATTCACTTGCCTCTGAAATTTAGGCTAATAGTGGCTTTGGCAGAAAATATTCAATTAACTCAGTATGATAACAAATTTAACAACAGTAACAATTCCAAATTTGCTTACTGAATATCTGATGAGTGCCAGACTACTTACTGGATGTTTAACTGGGACTATCCCCTACTCTAAACAATGCTGTAAGGTACTATAACCCACTTAACAGATGAATATTGAGACAGAGAGGGCTTTGTGATATTGCTCAAGGTCACACAGATAGAAATCTTATGGTGTTAAATGCAAATGAAACCAAACAGATTCCTAGACCTGCATTTTTAATGCTAATTTAAAAAACCCACTGTTAGCAAGCTACAGCCTTTGGGCTAAATCTAGCCTACAAAAGGGCTTTATTTAGTCCCATGGCTGCTTGTACAAGGATCACATCCTCTCACACGGATGGGCACAACCTGGTCTGAGGTTCTTCCTAACCTGCCTCCTGTTTTTCAGTTATCTGGCTATTTTCTCTCATTGACTTCTGTGATTCTTGTTGCCCTCACAGAAAAAACATAAGCCCAACTCCTTGAGCTCTAACTAACTAAACACTTTTGTCTTCTACTGAGGGTCTTGGGGGTCTAAAGGAAATGAGTTGACAGGCAAGGTTATCTTCATCAGGCTGAGGCATTCTTGGGACATTTCATGATGACTCACCCAGACATCTTAAATAATAAAAATGATACTGTACAAATGATCAAAGGCACAAAACATCACAAAGGGCTGTGATGTATGGTTCTGATCCCCTCTTCAGGACTGAAAGATTTATTCCCCTAGCTGTTGGGAGTGCTGCCGCAGACAGCCCTCTCAGGTGCAGGCACCTGACTTAACTCAAGGTCATGACTCCTTTCAGGGCACCCACACGCAATGACTGATCAACATAATGGTATAGAAACTCAGCCTCCCAACTTCGACCTGTAGTATTCTTTAGAGCCATTACAACATCAGAGTTCCCCATAGAAAGACTACACATAGCCCAGCTTCTTCCTCTGTACAATGCTGCTTCCTCCTCTTCTCATTTATAGGAATCAACCTCAAAAGATTTTCCTGGTATATTTTCCAAATATTTCCATGGTGATACAATCTGATAGGGTAGTAGATATTAGACAAAATGTATTCCAATCCTTGCTCTGTCACTTACTAGCTGCTTTTTGAGCCTCATGGTTCATACCTATAAACAAGAAGTAATGATGCCCATCTTTCAGAGTGATTGTGTTGGTTAAGTGAGATGAGAGGATATTTGTAAAGGGCCTACCATATTCAAGTATTCAATAAATGGTAGCTATTTTTACAAACAAGTATAATAATGACATAAGTGGATTGGGTAAAGATTTTAAAAGGAAGTATCCTTTCAACATATGTTTCAATTTACTGCCACATTTTTAGTCCCCTAGTAGCAAATATTAATCAACAAAGATACTCTCTATAAAGATCTCTATACTGAAATGTGCATAAATGATCTTCATCCAATCAGTAATTATCTCTAAAGAACAAAGAGTTGGAATAAGTGATTTCTAAGTCTTTTTTCCCCCAGTGGTTAGAGCCTTGTGAGTCTATGAATTAATATGACCCTCTAAAAATAGAAGCAACTATTTCTGAGATTTGAAGCTCTGTGTTGAGGATGGCCACATGTCAACAGAACTTTAGTTCTAAGTCTTCTTGACTAATACTCTCCTTGCAAATAATTCAGACTCTCAATCTGTTATACCATTGTGTGGTATGTTTCTGTATACCACCTTTATAGTTGAAGCCTGACAGATCTAAATGAAAGGTGAAGGTGGTATACAGAAACATTAGAGTCTTCCAGAGTTCAGGAGAATCAGAACTCCAGTTCTATGAGGAAAGTAGAATTTGTGCCCAATATAATGTGGAAAAATAATGGGAGCAAGAAAGATACACATGTGGGACAGAAAGGAGTTGAAAGAAGGAATAGGCATCAGGAAATTTAGCTAGTTTTGCTTCTCATGTGCCAATGGCCTTTTATACTATCACTGACTTTTAAGTGCAGACATAGCCCCCAACCTAACAACATGGGTGAGTATAAAGCTCCCTAGAGTGTGAAAAAAGAAATGAGGAGAGATGTTGTGCTCCATTTTACCCAGCCAATGACTTAAAGGCCAATTCCCTTTTCTTCCGCTTTATTTTAAATATGTTTTTGTGAAATATAATAATCTTTTAACAGTATCTCTGTAGAAAAATGCATTCTTCAGATTGGATTACCTTAAAATGAATTTTTGGGATACAGCTCACATGGATATAGGAGACCTTTTCTAACTTACTAGCATCAACTATCTAGATGTTGTAGGTTAGGAAAATTCAGGTAAAACAGTGACTTGCAAAAGGCATTATGATCAAATTGAACTAAAATTAGTTCAATTGACCTTCATTCAGTCTGCAAAACTTCTTTTTCTACTAGATCTTTAGGAAGCCTTTGCTTTGAAGACATTATTGGTGGAGAGGGATGCAGTTGGGAAGGGAACAAAATAACCTTTCTGACAGAAAATCACTTTTTTTTCATTTCTCTCAATTGCTTTGCATTTCTATGTTCTTCCCATCTATCTCTTTCCTCCTCCCCCTTTCCTTCTTCTGTTTTCATTTGTGTGTGTTTGGGAGATGGGGGAGGGTAAGGTGGCAGGGGTTCTTTTTCTCTTCTTTTTCTTTGCTTCCTGCTCTTTCACTGCCCTCATTGTTTGGTCTGCCTCCTTTCAATCCCTTCCTTTTTATTTTTCATTTCTTGTTTTTATATCTTTTATATATGCCCCTCCTGGTAGAGAAAGGAATACCATTATTATTTTCATTAAAAGAGAAGTTTAAGTTCTTAACTCTTTCTCACTCTGTGCTAAGCATTATAAAAAGGAAATTACATAGATAGTGTCTGACTCCTGAAGTAATGTATTATGAGTCCCAGCTGTGATTTTATAACACTCTCATGATTGTTGGCTTTTTGTTTTTTGTTTTTTCTCAGTCCCATTAAAAATCTGATGGTAGCAATGAACTGCCTCCTTCCAAAAATGACTAAGTCATGGACACATTCAATTTGCATGCAGTTTCAGAAGATTAAAAAACTCCCTGAACCCCTTAGGAGCCTATGACCTCAGATCAAGAACCTTGCTGGTCATTCCAGTACATTTCACAAATATCATACAACTTGAGATCAGAGGAATCTTAAAACATCATAGAACATAATAAAGTTTAATTCATTTTGTTAAGAAAATCAATAGGCTATATAACAGCCATTTTGTGTGGTTGGAGAAGTAAAATGGAAGAAATTTTATCAAATTACAAGTAGAAAAAAAAACAAAAAACAAATTGCAAGTAGATTGTAACATCATCCAAAAGGAACAAACATTTATTGAACACTGCTGGCCATATACATACCTATATATAAAATTCCTACATGATACAGCTGCTATAAAAATTATATATATGTACACATATATACAGATATATGTATGTATATAATATATAAATATGCATGATGTAAAATATTATATATGTGTTAAATTTTCACAATAGCTATATCATGTAGGATTTACACTGAGATAAGGAAATTGGGGCTCAGAGAAATCAAATAGCTAACTCAAGTCACCTATTAATATAGATAAGGATTCTAATCTACATCTAATTCTAATGCTCCCTTGGAGGGTAATATCTTAGTTATCTTTTCTGTTCAACACAAAACTTAGCACATAGGTATTTATGGAAGGTTGGAATGTTGATTGAACTAAACCGGAGTCAACTACAGAACCCTACAGTAGATCGTTGGCAGCTTGAGGCTACTCACCCCTCTCCTATTCCCCATTTAATCTCATTTCTTTAGAGAAAAGGAAAGGGGGCATTTTAACACATTCTGACAAGTAGAGAGAGTCTACAAAATTGCAGAGAAATATAGTAATTTTCTTCTATTAATCAGAGAAATGTGGCAGGCAGTTCTAGCAATATGAGGGCAATAGGCTTAAATGTGCCAATTTTAATGTGGAAGGAATTACTGCAAACTTAATACAATATGAACTTGAGGAAACCATTTTTGACTTAGTAAGTCCTCTGAACATTAAAGGGGGCATTCTGACTGAAGCTCCTGAAATATAAAGAACAATTTGAAACATGCCCAGGAGGAAAATACAGCAACTGGAGCATAAGAAAGTTCTCAAATGAAGCCTGATTAAAAAAAAAAAAAAAAAAAAAAAGATATCATTGATTGAATAAATTGTTCAGAATGTATGTGTACATACTCTATCTGAGGCTAGCTAATGATGGAATCTATAATTTGAATAGAAGTTCGTGAGGAAAATGAAAGCAATACCAGAATGTGGACAAGATAGAGGCTGATTATATTTACAAAAGAATACTTTTAGGGAAGCTAATAAACACTTAATAAAGTTGAGCAGAAACTACTTTGGAAGTAACTGTCATCTTAGAACCCAGTCAAGACACTGGAATAATGAAGAATTGGTGTTATGTTGCCTTGATTGATAGTATCATGATTTAAAAGTAAGCCCATGTTGACTTCAGGTCAGGGCAAGTTCATGATGCATAGTTTTTAAATTTCTCTAATTCCTTCCTAAAAACATAATAAATAAAATAACAAAAGAAAAATGTACAATATCCTCCAAAAAACTAATAAAACATCCCCATGGACCTCAGAATATCCTTTGAGATTATCCTTTGCCTTACCCAGACCACAGACAATACAGGATGCATATAGGACATGTGTAGGCTTAGCAGCTATGCAGAGGTAGTGGAGAGGAGAAAAAGAGAGTTTTAAAGGTTCTATGAACACTGGAATGCAGATTTCCCCTGCTTTTAGGAACTTTATGTTAGGCCATCTCACTTGTACAAAAGACCTACTTTAGTACCTATTTTTTGCTAACTAAGAGAAAGCCCAAGAGGGTTTTCACTTTTATGAAGATAGGTAAAAAAAGCAAAAATAGCGTTCAGTGTTTATAGAGAAGTGAATACCCAGATCAGAAAGAGTGGCACCTCTAGGCTCCTTCCGTGGAACTACTCTCAGCATCTCAGCATCATGCTGCCATAGCATTGAATTGTATCCACTAGCATCTGTGCTTTATTTCTATTTTGTACGTTCATTACCAAGATGTGTCCTAAGGTATCAGAAAAGTCTAAGAGAGATTATTTTTTAGATCTGGGAACTCTAAAAAGTTTTCCATATAGGTAATGGTAATTACTTCCTCACTTAATGGCATTTTGGTTATGAAAGCTTTCATAGGAACATTCTACTTTCAGATAGAGAAAACTTTCAGCAGTTGCCAAGATATACTCCAAAGGAGAGAGAGTCCCTCCTGGAATGGAATTCTCAGCAAGTTGAATATTGTGAGAATAACAGTGAAGAGAAGAAGATTCCAGGCTCCAATTGTGGGTGAGTGGAATAAGAAGAGCACAGCTACATACTCAGGCACTATGGAGAGATCAGAAGGTACTGCTGTGGCTCAAATGCTCAAAGAACTCAGAAATATCTAATAACATTCTTGCCTTTTGGAAAATGGTCCTGTGAAGAGAATTCAAATTGAGTAGGACAGGAACGCTTAGGACAGAGGGGAGAAAAGGATCTAACACTTTGGGGAAAGGTAGGATTCCAAAGATGGCAGATCTCAGAAAGTGGGTATGACTACACAGAGAGGTCATTTATATATTTATTTGTATCTCTATCTACCTATATTATTTGTAATAAAAAATAGAGGAGAAAGCTCTCAAGCAGAAGAGGTAGGAAAGCTACCCTAGTGCATCTCAATCCCCTACAAAGAAATCACTTTTTAAAGACATGGAACACTTGGATTTGTTTATACATGAACAACAGAAAAAGAATATTGTCAAGCACTAAATATACTACTATTTTAAAAATGGACTACATGATGAAACTGGATAATTAATGTATTCTAAAAAACATATAACAAAAAGCAGATGAAAACTAAATAATAGAATTATCTAGAAGAACTTAAGAAAACAATAAAAAAAACTGTGAAAGAACAGCGTACACTATAATTAGGAAATTAAGAAATGAGGCGGCTTAATTGAGAAATCAAGATTCAGAACTGGGCTCAAGTCGTGAGGGCTGGTCTATTTCCAGCTTACTCTTACTTTTTGGTCCCAGTTGAAATTTATAGATTCCCATCTTTCGTACAAGGCTTTAAACTCTAATTTTCTCTCAACCCCTGGAACCTATGAAAAGTTTTTCTCAAATTCTCATCTTTTCATGCACTCTTCTCAGATTTCCTTATTTTCTGGATCAAGTCCCCATATATCCTCACTGCCTGAGTGAGGATTCTTCAAATAATTTCACATTGTTCTGAGACAACCTAGTCTACCATTGTCAGAAATAGAAATTGGGAAATACAGTTTACAAATGAAGAGAAGGAAGAAAGAAAAAAGAGAAAGAAAGAAAGAAAGAAAGAAAGAAAGAAAGAAAGAAAGAAAGAAAGAAAGAAAGAAAAAGCAAGAAAGAAAGAAAAAGGAAAGAAAGAGAAAGAATTCAAGAGAAAAATGAGAGCTACAGAAGATAGGAAAAGAAGATCCAACATAAGCATAATTTATATTGGAAGAAGAAGATGAAAGCAGTAGAATAAGACAATACAAAAATCCATAATGCAAGATCTTCTTTTAAAAAATTGGAACATCTAAATTGAAATATCACCCCAATAACCTTAGAAAATGAACTCATAATTGTAAACACTAAGATATAATCTAGTAAAACTGGATAAGAAAGAAAAAACTCTTTGGACATCTAGGCATAAAGACAAAGTTACTTATAAAGGGAAAGTAAAATCACATTTTCATCAGATTTATTCAGCATAAGATGATACAGCAACATAGTTAAGAGACTCAAGGAAAGAAAACATGAAATAGTGATTTTATACATGTACAAAGTTGATTTTAAGTATAAACTACAGAAAAAGGTGTGAACCTGTAAAAACTTCAGAAACCTAGAAAACAAGATTCAGGCTATCAAGAAATCATAAAGGATGGTTCAGCTAAGTTCCAGGAGCATAACAGCTTGCCAATAAATGTTAGTTTAACAGATGAATGGTTGGATGGATACATGGTTTAAATAATAAATTTGTGAATTTCAGGCTATACCTGGTAGGGAAAAGGAAAGAGCTATCCAAATTGCTAGTTACCAGAGAGCTAGAAATGTGAAGTCAAAGAGTGTTAGTTCTGGGAAAATTTTAGATCAAGATGAATAAACTCTCAGAGTAATTTGCCCAATATGCACAAATGGCACATGGATGAGCTAGAAAATGGATCCAGAATTTTCTGAAGCTTACTAAATTTCTCTTCAAAAACCCATTTGCTGACAGAGTATAAACCTTCAGCATCATTAATTTTCTCCTCAAACTAATCCTGTTCTCTGTATCTCATAGTAAAATGTTTCTTGAAGACTAGGCCATAACTTTTCCTGTCATTAACTTAAAATTTACAGCAATAATATCTTTATTATAGAAAAATTAGAAAAACGATTCTAATCACCCAAATAAAACTCTTATCAGTTGCAAACATTTTTGTCTTCACTTTTTTAGACTTTTTCATTCTTTGAACAAACACACAGTGGTGTTTAAAACAAACTAGAATCATATAGTCATATTTTTATAGTCTTTTTCATGACATATCTGATATATCAGTGATATGATCATCTTTCATTATCAAATATAGAACTAATCATAGGAAAGATACTTTACTTTTAAATGAATCTTATATTGATAGAAATGTAAATTCTAATGTTTACCTTATGTTTTCTTTTCCTGAGTATTACATGATTTCAGTTCATTCAATGTCATTTGTTAGTAGTGTAACCTTTGTCCCTCTATGTTCTCCCTTTATATTTGGTTGACATAAATCTTAAATTTGCCAGGCTAATTAGTTATAGCTCCTTAGGTCCTTCTGAAACCTGAAGTCAATGTTATTGACTAGAATGTTATTGGATATAATTTTTCCTCCAGTGGGGAAAAAGAGAGGGATCAAGAAGGGGAGAGAACTATTATATGCTGAGGGGAAAGTAGTGTGAGTGATAAACTGGAAGTAAATATGTTTGGCCATTTTGATCAGGCCTCTTATGGAATTGCCATAATTAGATATGGCTCTGGGGAAGAAAGAAGCCTCCTGTATATGGCCTAGGGCTGAAGAAGTCTGGAAAAGCTGCAGAGGATAACCCCAGCTGGTGTCTTCAGAGGCTGGGTTATAAGAGCACCACTCAGCCCCTCTTCTTTTGTTGGTTCCATCCCATGTCATATAAAACATATTAAAAGGCAGCCATTTCTCATCAAAGATATTCCCATATAACTGAGTGAAGGTTTAGCAGCAATTGACTGCTTGACTTGATATTATCTTTAGATATTTAATTCAAAATTTGTGAATTCTGGTTTTTCCTTTTTTTTTTCTTCTTTTGTGTTGTGAGCCCAATACTTTCTTTTCTTTTTCAGGCAAGAAACTGTTTTTCAGGCCCTTGAAATGCTTATAGGCCTGGACACTATGCTATACTGCCCAGTGCAATGGGTAGGAAAGTTCTTCAACCTCGCTTGGGCCTCCCCTCTACTCCATGAGATGCTGTTGCTGCTGCTGTGGGTGGTATTCTTCTTACCTCTACTGTTGTCTCATCTGAGAGATATGAAGGCCCCAGTTCTCCCCTACCCCTGACTTCTTGTGGTTATTTGGGTTTTGTCACTGTCTAGTTTTACAGGTGATGGTGGCTTTCCCTTCTGCACCATCCCACACGTCTGGGTCTTAAAGATCCTTTTTCTTTTCATGGGTTGTTTTGAAGGTACGAGTGTCCTACAAGAGCCCAGTACTTCTTGGAACACTGGTTAGTATCTTTCTGATAGATTGTTTTTGACTGTCTTCTTAGCTCTTTATTCTGGCTCAGTATCTGCTATATTATTATCGTTATCTTTTTGTTGTTGTTGTTGGCACCTTTGGGCCCTGAGGCCCAAAGTTTAGTCCTGTTCCACTCTATTCACAGGCTCCCAGAACCCTTGTTTACATCTCACTTACCTAGGTTTACATTTCGGACCTATTTAATTGGTATCTGAAAAGAGGCCAAGTCAATGGAACAGGATAAATAAGGGTTTCTGAAGTAGAGGGACCTGGGTTCAAATCCCACTTCCACTACTTGCTAGTTTTATTGATTGATTGATTGATTGCTAGTTTTATTACTTAGATCCATTACAAGACCTCTTTGTGAGACAATTTTAGCATGTATAAAATGGACAAGTTAATGCCCAATCTCCTCAATTTTGAGGAGGATGAAATAGGATAATGGATATGCCTAGTATAAAGTAGATATCTTCAAATATTAGTTTCCACCTATATTTTGTATATTTAAATTTGCATGAGTTTAGATTTACACCTTTGCTTCTTTCTTTCTCTTTCACTATTGCTGTTCAGAGGTTGCAACAGAGATAGGGATAACAATGATTTCAAATTTGTCTTACTGCCATGTTTGAATAGCAGAGATGATCCTTTTCTAGCTAATAACATATTGCTATTACGTAGGTGAGCCTGATATCTTATTTTGTATTCCTCCTTAGGCAATTGCTTTTCTTGGAATCATTTGTTTCTGTGTACTTGACCTTGACTCACTTTCTGATTCATTTATTACTTAACGTAACCACTAGCTTGTTCGATTATCTTTAATTAAGTTGTATTGGTTCCTGAACATGGAAATGCCCTTGTTTCATGGTTAGCCAAGTTCCACCTTTGCTGAGTGTAACAATTCAGTCAACTCATTTTGCCCTTTATAATGTTAAAAAAACGAAATTCAACTAAGTAAATTTGAAGATGAAATTGGCTTTTTTAAACAATTCATGAATCAGGCAGCATCCTATCTAGCAAGTAGAGGAGCTCTCAGAAGAATTGTACGAAATGGAAGGTATTCTTTGGAAGGAGGTGGAGCAAGAAAGTTATAAGCAAAATAGAGAAAGGATTGTGTCAGGTAAGATCACCTTCCCATAAGGAAAAGGACAGGAGATCTTATTATGTAGATTACCTAATGTTCCTTTGGGGGGACAGAGAAAACCCAGACAGATTACCTCATTGGTGCTTATCAGAAAATTCCTGACCGACCTCTTTAAGACTCATCTTTCTGGGAGAGGCTGAAATTGCAATTAGATTAGGTATTAAGCCCTCATTACTGACTTGGGGGCCTTAACCTAAGTGACACCATTTTGGGTCTGTTGTTTTCTTTTTAATAATAACAAATGTGGTATGCTTCTGTCTCCATATTTCTCTCAGAAGAAATGTTAATTAAAAATATGTTTTAGGGATGCCTGGGTGGCTCAGCAGTTGAGGATCTGCCTTTGGCTCAGGGTGTGATCCCGGAGTTCTGGGATCAAGTCCCATATCGGGCCCCCTGCATGGAGCCTGCTTCTCCTTCTGCCTATGTTCTGCCTCTCTCTCTCTGTGTCTCTCATGAATAAATAAATAAATAAATAAATAAATAAATAAATAAATAAATAAAATCTTTAAAAAATATATGTTTTAAGTGCAATGAACATTTTAATAATAGTATCTATTTTAAAAAATAAAAATGATTGATTCTTCAACTGGTAAAAAAAGCCCATTTATGTTGTGGCCTTTAACACAAAAACGCAAGAAACCACATTAGATTTGTTACTATAAGCCTCTATATAGGCATGCACACTCCTATGACTTAGCTCTATAATTTATAATTGATTAAACATTAGGCCATTGATCAAAAGCAAATCTCTCATTATTGTTTATATGAAAAAACCTGCTTCAATTATGTCACTATTACTTCCAGCACTGTTTCAGTTTCCCTCAGTGTTCAAATAATAAATTTAGCAAGGTGATAGCCTACTACAGAAGGAACAGGTGGCTGAAGGAGAGGATAAGTAGCTCAGACACACTCATACACTCACATTCAGTTTGGGAGAGAGTGAAAGAAACTCTTTGTTCTTCAAAGCTTCTAGATTTTGGCCCCTTTTACTTCTCAGGGGGTATAAACCAGCTTTTCTAAGTTCTGGGCCCTTTCTCAAAGATAGCATAATTATGTTTTTGGGAAAATAGGAAATCTTTTGTGTCTAAGGGTCTAAAGGAGAGGGAGTGGGTACCCTGAGGATTAGTTGAGGCCCAGGAAGTGTCAGGATTTGTGCACAATGAAAGGAATTTCTGTGAGTGAGTATTGCTTCATGAGATGGCCAGATGAAAAAGCCTGCCCAGCCCTGTGTTCTTGGGGTCACATATGGAGGTAGAAGGATGTCTTTATCAGGCAGGAACTGCATGAAAAAGACCCTAGAAGGCTTATGTTTCCTTTGTAGGTTCTTCAGTCCCCTTGGTCCCTGTGACCTGTCACGGGGCTCCTCCCATGTGACTCTAGTATGCTCATCAGCAAATACCCTAGAGATTTGTGCTCACCACAGACCATCAATAGCTCTGGTAGTCATTCAACAAAGACTTCTATATGCCAGGATCTTCAAAGATAATTTAAAAATTACCATGTACCAGAATCTTGGTATGGAGTTAGACCTTTGAAAGGGGGAGGACAAAGCCTAAAAAAGTTCATAACCTCTCCCCTCCTGTTTTTACCCTGTTATGTTTCTTCATGGAATTCAATCACTTTAAAAACATTTTTAAAAATGTATTGTTTTTAGTAATCTCTGCACCTAACATGGGGCTCGAACTCATGACCCTGAGCTTGAGAATCTCATGCTCTTCCGACTGAGCCAGCCAGGTGCCCCATTCACATTTTATATGTCTAATTGTTTATTGTCTGTATTTCTCTGTTAGAATACAAGACCCATGAGAACAGAAACTTTGTCCTGTTTATTGCTGTCTCCCCAGTTTCTAGAACAGTGCCTGGCACATACAATGTATTTGACAAATATTTGCTGAATAAATGATTGAATGAGTATCCCATTGTTTTAGTCCATGAAAGTCAAGCAGCCTGGTATATTATTTTATCTTCTCTTTCTAAAATAGTCTTAAGCTTTTAAACCTAAAGTAAATATTGTCTTTTCTGCCTCTTTTCCAAAAAAAAAAAAAAAAAATGCTTATAGTGCTGGATCATTTATAATCTTGGAGCTGCAAAATGAAGAGGTAAAGTAAAAAAGGAACACTGTACACCTGGTAGAGTCTCTAGTCTTCCAGAGTCTTGCAGAGCCAATTCTTTTATGGAAAGCTTATGAAACATCTAATGCAGTTTTATAATCATCTATTTCAACTTACATTTATAATTTGAAGCAAAAAAGATACCTAGTTTCTGCTTGAAAAACAAACCCTTTTTGGTTGTTGTTATGTCTGATAGAAGCAAAGGAGTAGCCTCACAACCTTCCACCCACCTCTCCCCTACCACCACTGTTGTCAATCAGATTCTTTTTCCCACTGACCTCCCTCGCCTAAGGACAAAAGGATTCTCTGAACTGTCATCTTTGTGAAATTTAAGATGCATCATTTTCTATTTCTACAGCAGTTGTCTGCTTATTTTCTAATAAAGGCTTCATTGATGTGCCAAAAAAAGTTATTTAGACAACCCCAGTGACTATGTCTATGACTTTTCTTTCATCAGATATCAATCACAGACTTATTCAGCTTAGCTAGCATGATCTCCTTTTAATAAAACCCGTGTCAATAGGTTGCAAACATTTCATCACTTGGTGTTTACATATTGATTTTCTTTATAGTGTTCTTGAAACTTAATTTGAAAACTGGCATTAGCTTTTTAACATGCTGGAGTTTTGTTTCTTTCTTTGTAGAGATCAATCATTTTCTATGTTTTGCTCTTTTGGGTAGTCCTCTTGATTTGAGATTTATAATGCTTTACTATTTTACCTAGCCTTTTCTTTCTGCTTATAGTGGCCCTTTAAAAACTTTATTAATATAATCTACCTTTACCAAAAGGTCAACATAGCATTCTGGATTTAAAAACTGACTTTTTTTTTTTTTTTTTTAAGATTTTATTTATTTATTCATGAGAGAGACACACACACACACACAGAGGCAAAGATGCAGGATTCCATGCAGGGAACCTGATGTGGGACTCGATCCAGGGTCTCCAGGATCATGCCCTGGGCTGAAGACGGAGCTAAGCCATTGAGCCACACAGGCTGCCCCAAAACTGACATTTTTAATGTTGAAACTTCACTTGACTTTCTTTTCCTTTTGTCTTTTTTTTTTTTTTTTTTTGATAGGGGAAGGTGGCAGAGGGATAGGGGAAGGTGGCATAGGGAGAGGGAGAGAGAAGAGAATCTTAGGCATGGAGCCTGCCTAAGAGCATGGAGCCCCTCAAGGGGTTCAGTCTAACAACCCGGATATCATGACCTGAGCTGAAATCAAGGGTCGGATGCTCAACCAATCATTATAGAAGCATTATAGCATGCTGGTGAAGAGTACAGAGTCTTGAGTCAGACAGATATTGATTTCAAGTACAGCTCCACTAAGTACTACTCTATTACTTTGGATGGGATACTCTCCAGTTTTCTCACCTGAAAAATAAGTCTAAGAATAATATCTATCTCAGAGGACTGTGGTGAAGCTCCAAAGAAAGAGGGCAGGTGCAGTCTTTACATCACTGTTCAGACATAATGAAGGCTGAGTGAATATTCCCACAGATAGGGACAGGGAATGACATGGTAAGGCAATGCTTAAAAGAAAAAAATTAGAGTCAGATGCATCGTGCACATTCTCTCCCAAAAAGGTTTTTTTAAAAAAAATTGTTCTTCATACAAATGAATCTAAGAAGTTTGAAAAGGAAAAACGATTACAAGTCTTCAGTAGAAAGTCAAGAGAAGTACCTGGGTAGAAAATGATGTGGCATGACTTGTATACCCTGACCTTAGGAGGCCTTGCAGATTCCTTTATTGCCCTCTTGGGATGTGGCCTCCATGTAAGGAAGCTGAGGCTGGATTACTGAATGATGAGACAGGGAGTGGAGAGAGAAGTCCAATGGGTCTGCCACCATTTCAGTCACCTCAGCTGGGTATGAGTCATGTGAATGAAGCCTGGCATCCTGGATCCTGTGGCTTTTGTTTTGTTTTTTTTTTTTTGTTTTTTTGTTTTTTTTTCCTGTGGCTTTTGTTGAGCTTCCCCGGCCAATACCATGTGAAACAGAGTTAAGTTGCCAATCTGCCCAAGTTGCAGAATCATATGCAAATACATCAAATAAATGGTTGGAATTGTTTGGGGATGGTTGTTTCAAAGCAATAAATCTCTGGAACATAAGAGGGCTTGGAGCTTCTGTTTTCATGGACGTCAGCCACCCTATGTAAAGCTTGGGTTAGATAATGGAATAACGTGAGACCATGTGGAGAAAGTTAAGTTCCAGTCCTCCAGTCATTTCTGCCAAGGCCCCAGGCTTGTGGGTAAAGCCACCTCCTTAGACCTCCTAGCATAGCCTAGCTACCAGCCAAGGGCAGCCTTGTGAGGGATGCAATAAGAGCCCAATAAGATCAACAGAATCATGGTGGTTGTTTCAAGCCACTATATTTGGGGATAATTTATTACTGTGTAGCAATAGGTAACTGAAACACCCACAGTGCACCACCGCTTCCCAGAAGTGAGAATATTGAGGTCCTGGGCTAATAGTGTATTAGGGAATAATTGTTTTTACCCATAATCAAATACTTTCTCTGTGCCTGGTACTTTACATACATTGTTTTGTTTGACCCCCATGGTAACCCTGAATGACAGGTAATTTGGCAGGTGAGAAAGCTAAGTTTGAGTAGATGTTAAATAACTTACTCTAGGCCTTATGGGGAGCACTGTCCCTGCAGGATGGTAAGGTAGAAGGTAATGCCTCATTTTAGGCTTTCTCTGATTTTCCTTTCTTTGAAAACAGTCACTCCTGCATCTCACCAGCTTCCAGTTTTTTTTTTTTTTTAATTTATTCATGAGAGACAGAGAGAGAGAGGTAGAGACACAGGCAGAGGGAGAAGCAGACTCCACGCAGGGAGCCCAATATGGGACTCGATCCTGGGACTCTAGGATCATGCCCTGGGCCGAAGGCTGGTGCCAAACCACTGAGCCACCCAGGCAGCCCAACCAGCTTCCAGTCTTAGATCTCTCCAGTGGATCCAGTCAGTTCTTGCTACTGAAGTCAGTGTTATAAGATGACTATAGGATCTTTGGTTCATCCTTATTATCACCTAGCTGTCTACAGGATAAAAGTCCATGGCATACAAGCCTCTCTTCCTGCTTCTCCAGCTGCATCTCTTAGCACCTCCTTCATTTTTGCCATATGGAGTTGTTTGCACAGCACAGATTTGGAACCCCATCTTGTGTCATCCCTCTGAGCTTATCCACAAATTGCTGTGCTGGGAATGCCCTCCTTGCCTCCTCCACCTCCCAGCATATCCATTCACCCTCCAGGACTTAACTCAAGGCTTACCTTGACCATGAAACCTCATTACCTGGTCTCCTCCAGGCAGAGGTAGTTGTCCACTCCTCACTTGTGGCCCTGCTGAAACTGTACACTTTCCTAGCAGAGTGTAAGTAATACTTGGTTGTTTTTAAGTCATTAAACTTAAACATTTAAGTCATGTTTATCAATCTGACTGTGAGTTTCTTAATTTTTTATTCATCACTGCATGAATAAAACGCTAACACTTAGCCTGGACTGATCCTTAATGAGGGAAGTGCTCCAGTCAAGAAGTGACTCCCAGAAAGGATCAGGTCAAATCATCAAGAGCCTTGAATGCCATGCTAGTATAATCCAAGTGTCTGCCACCTGGATGTCCTCAAATCCTCCCCTTGTTGGGCCACCCTTTCATCTTATACTCAAGTTGACAGAGCAACTGCCTTGCGTTCCACATTGTGCGAGAGCCCACCATCACCTTCCTCTTCCTTGCAACTTTCCCCCAAACATCTCTGGAGCTTTTAGGAATGAGAAGCTGAATCAGGAGCTCTTCACTTCCTTAGTTACCTCTCACTCCCATTTCCTGCTTGTGCTGACAGTATCATTCTTCCTGTGGCTACTTCTATGCTGCTTTACTCTTCATTTTGCTTCAATTCTTTTGTTCGCCCAAAGCAGCTTGAACGCAAGGCTGTGGTGGTTGGAAGACTTTTTCCCCCTGGTTGTGTTTACAGTCTTGAATAGATAATATATTCACATGGTTTCAAAATCAAATTATATAGAAGGGTGCATAGTGAAAATACCACTCCTACCCCTGCAATTGTCTGTCCTATTTCCCCCCTTTTCCCACTCCAAGTAGCTATTTTATTAGCTTTTTTGGTATCCCTCTAGGATTTACTTATGCAAACATAATACAGTGCATATATAGAAAGGTTTTTTTGTTTTGGGTTTTTGTTTTTTGTTTTTTGTTTTTGTTCTTGTGTCTCCTTGTTGAACACTGCTGGCAAAAGTTATGAAAATAGGCTGCCTGGACCCACTTTCAAATCTGGGCTGTCCTCTGCTCTCTGTGGGGCCTTACCCTTGCCCAGAAAAATCCTTTCTTTTCCAGTTTCCTATAGGGATGATTTCCACAGTGACATTATTTTTTGAAAACAAAACTTGGAATACAGGGTCTGAGAGATGAATTATTGTAAAATATGGGTCCAGATAGTGGGTTTGCCCTAGAAAATGTGGGACCAACATCTCTATAGCTATTGTCGCTGTCGTGCAGGGTGACCTCTTTAATCCTGAAGGTCAGGCTCCTTCTCTGGGATAGCAGCCTTTTAATATTATTAGTCTGAGAGATAGGACTACAGCTCAGGAAATAATTGAAAATAATTTAAATTCGAATATTGGGTATCATTGTCCTGACAAAGGGGATGTGCTTTGCTGCAGGCCTCCTGTCAGCTGCCATCTGACTGGGCCTCCCTCCCTCTGCTTAGACCTCCTCCTCCATCTTTTCACATCTCTTCCAAATCCTGGGACTCTCACTGCTGTCTCCCTTTCACAGACTGCCCTGAACATCCCTGCTTGCTTTTGTTTTATATGTGGAGCAATTTAGTTTGTGGGGAAGGGGTCACACATGAGGCACTCCTTAGGGAACTATCAGAAGTAATGGGGGGCTCTTGAGCAGCACTAAATTTGAGCAAATTACCAGAGTGTAGTAATTTGCATATAGATAGCAAGGCATCAGAGTGTCCCTCATTAAGATTAATGAGATCAGATTCTCATTGGATTTATTGTCTAACAAACATCTTAGTTTTGGGGTTAGCATGTTTTATACACTTATTCCCTGTATAGTTTTATGGCAGAGATAATTGGTGTTCCCTAAATATTCCAAGTGTTTTCCTACTTTGCCCAGCCTCACTTGCAGTTAGGTTGGGCCATGTGACTAGTTCTGACCAATGATCTGTGGGCAGAAGTGGTGTGTGTCTCTTCTGGACCAAGACAGTTAAGACCAGTTTGTCTTTTCTATCCCTCCCTTCCCGTCATGTAGGCCAAGCATTACAGATGGCAGAGCTACAAGCTTCAGGAGGGCCACCTGATCCATACTGGAATGCCGTGGTAGTGAAAAAAAGAAGTTTGTTGTAACAAGCCATTGAAATCTTGAGATATTTTTATTAATATTTAATTGTCTAGCTATGCTATTTAGGCCAACGTTTTTGGAAATAAAATCTAAAACCTAAAATCTTATATTCCACGTATGAGTGAAACCATATGATGATTGTCCTTCTCCAATTGACTTATTTCACTCAGCATAATACTCGCCAGTACTATCCACATCGGTTTCACTCATACGTGGAATATAAGAAATAGTGAAAGGGATTATAAGGGAAAGGAGGGGAACTGAAGAATGGGAAAATTTAGAGAGGGAGACAAACCATGAGAGACTCCTAACTCTGGGAAACAAACAAAGGGTTGCAGAAGGGGAGGTGTGTGGAGGGATGACGTAACTGGGAGACAGGCAATGAGGAGGGCACTAGATGAGATGAGCACTGGGTGTTATACTATATGTCGGCAAATTGAATTTAAATTTTAAAATGCAAAATTAAATAAAATTAAATAAAAGTTAAAAATAGAACTATCCTGTTATCTAGCTATCACACTACTGGGTATTTACCCAAAGAACACAAAAACACCAATTCAAAGGGATACATGCACCCCTACATTTATAGCAGCATTATTTATAATAGCCAAGACATGGAAGCAGCCCAAGTGTCCATTAACTGATGAATGGATAAAGAAGATGTGATAGGGATGCTGGGTGACTCAGTGGTTGAGCATCTGCCTTCAGCTCAGGGCATGATCCCAGGGTCCTAGGATGGAGTCCTCACATTGGGGTCACCATGGGGAGCTTTCTTCTCCCTCTGCATATGTCTCTGCCTCTCTGTATTTCTCATGAATAAAGTAAATAAAATCTTTTTTTTTTTTAAAGGACTTCTTAAACTCAACACCTAAGAAACAAAAAATCCAATCATGAAATGAGCAGAAGATATGAACAGAAATTTCTCCAAAGAAGACATACACGTCAAGCACATGAGAAAATGCTCCGCATCACTTGCCATCAGGGAAATACATATCAAAACCACGATGAGAAACCACCTCACACCAGTGAGAATGGCGAAAATTAACAGGACAGGAAACAACAAATGTTGAAGAGGATGTGGACAAAGGGGAACCCTCTTGCACTGTTGGTGGGAATGCAAACTGATACAGCCACTCTGGAAAACTGTGTGGAGGTTCCTCAAGAAGTTAAAAATAGGGATGCCAGGGTGGCTCAGCAGTTGATCATCTGCCTTTGGCCCAGGCCATGATCCTGGAGTCTTGGGATTGAGTCCCCATCAGGCTCTCTGCATGGAGCCTGCTTCTGTCTCTGCCTATGTCTCTGCCTCTGTCTGTGTCTCTCCTGAATAAATAAATAAAATCTTAAAAAAAAAAAAAAGTTAAAAATAGAGATACCCTACAACCCAGCAATTGCACTAGTGGGTATTTACCCCAAAGATACTGATGTAGTGAAATGCCAGGACACCTGTGCCCCAATGTTCATAGCAGCAGTGTCCACAATAGCCAAACTATGGTAGGAGCCATGATGTCCTTTGACAGATGAATGGATAAAGAAGATGTGATATATATCACATGGAATATTACTCAGCCATCAGTAGAAACAAATACCCACCATTTGCTTTGACATGGATGAAACTAGAAGGTATTATGCTGAGTGAAATAAGTCAATTGGAGAAGACAATCATCATATTGTTTCACTCATACATGGAATATAAGAAATAGTGAAAGGGATTCTAAGGGCAAGGAGGGGAACTGAATGGAAAAAATTAGGGAGACAAACCATGAGAGACTCCTAGCTCTGGGAAACAAACAAAGGGTTGCAGAAGGGGGGTGGGTGGGTGGAGGGATGGGGTAACTGGGGGGCGGGCAATGAAGAGGGCACTAGATGGGATGGGCACTGGGTGTTATAGTATATGTTGGCAAATTGAATTTAAATTTAAAAATTAAAAAAAAAAGAAAACCTAAAATCTCTAAACCAGTTGTGTGTGTGTGTGTTGTTTAGGACATGCAAATGTGTCTTCTAATTCTGCACAAACTACAATTTAAAAATCTTTATAGTTGTTTATATGTTTCAAGGTATAAGCAAATTTTATTAAGACATTCTAGTATCTTAGTACTCCTCAAAGACATCAGGAACATGAAATATTAAATATAAGCTTATACTGTGTTGCCCTTTCATTTATTCCTGGTTCTGTACATTCAGATACAGATATAACTTCCTGCTGGCCCTCTTTCAAATTTCTTCAAGCTTTCCCAGAAATAATTATGCAAAATCCTGGCTTGAGCTTTGTTTTCTTCAAGTTTTTCAAGGTGAATATTGTAATCCTTCTCTGTTCCTAGGGAAGTAAAATTTGCTCTGAAGCTTTCTACTTAATAACCTATTCAAAGACTACTAATGATCAACCCAATTTTCTGTCATCCAACATGAACAAATACCACCTATTCTGGCTCCTCCAATACCTTTTTACCTTTTCTTCTCTTAGCAGCTTGGTTCTTTCACATGATGCTTATTTCAGCTAGAATTTCAATACTTCCATGACTGTTTACATAGTTATTTTATTAGTTTTCTCTGACTGCCATAACAAAGTACCACAAACTAAATTTTGAAAAACAGAAATTTATTGTTTTATAGCCTGGAGGCTCACAGTCCATGCTAAGGTATTAGCAGGGCCATGGTTCCTCTAAAGGCATCAGAGAAGGATTGTTATAGGATTCTCTCCTAGCTCCTGGCAGTCCCTTGGCTTGTGGCAGCTTAACTCATCTTTATATTGCTCTCTCCCTGTGTGCGTGTCTGTGTTCAGATTTTCCCTTTATACAGATACCAGTCAAATTAGAGTAGAGGCTTACCCTACTGCAGTATGATTTCATTTTAATGAATTACGTTGGCAACAACTCTATATCCAAATAAGGTCACCTCCCAAGGCACCAGAGCTTAAGACTTCAAAATATGAGTTTTGGGGGACATAATCTGACCCATAACAATCATTAGTGTTCATAATTGTCAAACATATAATATTTAACAGAAAGGCCTTAAAGTCATATTCATTTGTGTTGAAATCTCATTTTCTGCCCTTTGAACCTCAGTTTGTCTCTAAATTGGAGCATTAATCATTACCTTTTAGGGTTGTGATAATTAAACAAGATTCCATCTCAATTTTGGCCCTAACAGCCAAAATTTCATGGCTTCAAGACCAAAAACAGCAAACAATTACAAAGTATCTCCACATTCTAAAGTGAGCTGCTGAACCACCTCTGTAAGACATGTTCACAGAGTGTGAAGGTACTTGAGCTGGCAGATGCAATCACTCATCTTCTATGATAAAGGAGCCAAGGCTGATAAAACCAAAAAGAGATGTATTTTTAGAGTTGTTTTCCTGCTCTTTGTGTGGGAAGGGAGATGTGTGCTTCCTTCTCACCCCAAGTCAGGTGATAGGGACCCTTCAGAGCTTGGGGGAAGTAGGAACTGCTGTTTGACTCGTGCCTTAGGAAATTAAATGTGGAAGACTATGGGTGGTGTTGCCCACCTGGTGGCTACAGGGGCCCAAATGCTCCCTCACTGATAGCAGAGCAATGAAGTGGGGCATTTTCTCATGTGCCAGTGGGCTGGCAGGTTGGAGATAACTGAGAGTCATTTTGGAAAGACTGTGCAAGAAGGCTTTTTGCCAAGCTGAACCTCAGCAAAAAGAAGTTGGAGCATACCGTCATATACAGACACTGAGGAGGATTCATTACTGTGCAGTCTGGAAAGATGTGGGTTGGAGGCTGGAAGGCTGCAGTGGGATTTCTTTGAGGAAGCTATGTCAGCACGCCAGCAGAGAAAGTATCAGCACTGGAAATCTGCCATACCCAGTGGGCTCACATGCCACATTATATTCAGACCAGTTTAAAGGCTTTTTTAGAAACTAGTCTTACTTCTTCCCAACCACATTACAACCCCAGAAAATCCTGAAGCAGCCTAATAGAGGAGGGACACAGGGAGGAGAAGGAAAACAAACGTTTTATGGAGAAGTGGAGGGGAACCCAATCGTGTTCTCTTCCTCAAAATGACAGACTTTCCAACCCAAAGGAAGCTGAAGCTGAGGGCACAAATAAGCTTTAAATTAGATGAGAGCATCGGGTTATGTATGCTAATGGCCCTGGACTGGACATTTTAAGGACTGCAGTGAGTTGATTTGGAGGACTGCAATGAACTGGAGGGTTTTTATGATCTGAGAGTGACTGAAAAAGTAAGGAGGAGTGGACGAATCTACCCACAGAGTTTGAGTAGGATGGAGAAAAGAATAAAGCTGTCCTCTGCATGGACCTTAGTGAGTTCATCTGGGAGGAAGTCAGTACTCAAAAAAGTTGCTATTACTCTGTTGCTGCCTCTAATTATTTTAGTTGTCCCTGTGACTGAAGAAACCCACACCATCTTTTCTAGGAATGTCAGTATAGAGTTCTGCGAAGACAGAAACCATTCCAGCAATTATAAGTAGAAGGAGATTTAATACAGGTAGTTACATGCTTGCAAAATCATTAGAGAGCTGGAGTAGCAGTTTCTAAACTGAAACACCAGAAATAACTCCCAGGAGATAACTATTAATCTGATTTCTCAGGGGAGCTCTTGCCCCTGCCACAGTTGTAAGTGTTTGAAGTCAAGAGTCTTTAGGGAAGCTTTTGAATTTTGCAGATCCCGTATAGTTGCAATCTGAGGATCATGAAAACACTGTCACCCTTGCAGCCACTAATTTCTAATCCTCATGAAGCTAGACACTGGATGTTTGGGATGCGGTTGCCAAAAACTCAATGTCTGCATGACCTTACTTGCCAGTAGCAACAAATAACAGAGCAGGCTAATGGCCCTGGTTTCACTCCTTCCTCTTAAGCCTCTTGAGTGTATTTAACTCACAATTTGAACACTAGCTATAAAAGAGTCAGAGAAATGTGATTTTGAGCTTTTCAGCCTTGGCGATATAAGAAGGAACCACAGAGTAGTTCAGAATGGTTGCTAAGAGCAATTTGATCCATACATATGAAAAGGTACATCATGCCATTGGCCCAAGCTTCTGTCTAAAGGACCAAATACTGGATTCATTTGGATTAAAAAAAAAATCAACTTCATTGAGGTATAATTTGAATACAATAAAATGCACCTATTTTAAGCATGCAGGTCAGTGAGTTTGGACAAATATGGTATAAATGTAATCAGTACCATAACCAGGATATAAGATTTTTCCATCATTCAAAAAAACTTTTTTTTATATTTCTTTGCAGTAAATCTCCTCATTCCCCTTGCTCCAAGTAACCACTGATCTGCTTTCTGTGTCTATAGACTACTTTTCCCTGTTCTAGAATTTCATGTAAATAAAAGCATACAGTAGGATACAGCTGTTTTTAATATCTGGAAATAGTTTTATTTTTCTTGCCAAGAATCCAGCATGGCATAGTAGAATACGTTACAGTCTTTGAAGTCAGAAAACTCAGCGTTGGATCCCAACTCTCCCACCTCACAGCTCTTGACCTATTACGAGTTGAACTTGCTGGGCCCAAATTTCCTAATTGTAAAATAGCAATTTAAAACAAAAATAAAAACAAAAAACATCTGCAAGGGTTAGAGCTAATAAATGAAAAGCACACAAATGGGACTCCGTGAAAAGTAACTATCACGATTCTTCTTGGTAATGGCCTGTTATTTTCTGCTTATTCCAGTTTTCTAGTCAATTCTATCTAACCTACAATGCTTTGGAGGAGAGTTTTATTGCTGAGTTCTATTGCCATAATAGCAATTAGAACTATTCTCTAAAAGGGTGAGATTGCTTCATATCTAGGTTCTGCCACTCGCTGTGTGACCTCGTGAAAATCCTGAATCTTTCTGTACCTCAGTTTTCTCCTCTGTAAAACAGGAATAATAACAGTACCTAGGATTGTTATGGATGTTAAATAAGATGATATATATTACCTCAGTAAATACCAAACAATGGCTGGCCAATATTATCATTGTTATTTTATAATGAAAATTTTCTATCTCTATACCTTTACCAAGATATAGAGGAGTGCCCCTCTCTCTGTTTCCTGGCCAATTAAATTTTCTTATTCTAACCTCCCAGAACCTCTCCCTTCCACAAAATAAACTTGTACTCTCTCTTTTTTTTAAATTTTTATTTATTTATGATAGTCACAGAGAGAGAGAGGCAGAGACATAGACAGAGGGAGAAGCAGGCTCCATGCACCAGGAGCCCGACATGGGATTCGATCCCGGGTCTCCAGGATCGCGCCCTGGGCCAAAGTCAGGCACCAAACCGCTGCACCACCCAGGGATCCCAAACTTGTACTCTCTTATTTGGCACTTATCTTCCCACATTTCATATTATTATTGAATCCTAGAATGTTTGAAATTGAAAAAATGGTTCATGTGAATGCTCCCATTTTACAGTTGATGTGATAGAGATCTAGTAAGGATAAATTATTTATCAAGATCATATCTTTAGAACATAGATTGGGTTAGGAGTTGGTCTCCTAAATTTCAGTCCTATGTCTACAGTATGAATTAAAGTGCTTAGCATATAATATTCAGTTTGCTGACTTATTGTGTGAATTCTTAAAATATACTGTGCTCAGTTGATTTCTAGAGCCAAATCCAAGGACTTTGCTTGTCATAATGCCTAAGCTCTTATCATTCTCTGAGATTAAAGAAATGATATTCATCCCTGTCAAAGTAAAATCTATAAAGTTTATCCAGAAGACCATCTGAAAATAAGTCATGCTTATTATACAATGTGAGATAGATATGTTTCATTAGCAGGATACTGCATAGATTTTATAGATTATTATAGATTATCTAGATTCTTGCTGATATTTGGGGCCAGTTCTTTTATGATTAGCCATAAATTTATAAAGTCTTGCTATATAATTGCAAAGAATATACTTTTTATCACCAGTTTAGCCTTAGGGTAAATATTTTGAAAAGAACTTTACTGCTACCATTAGCCTGATGAGCTATAAACTCCTGTTCTATATGTACACAAGGCAAACACAAGAGGATAAAGAATAAAATGCAGGCAGTCACTCTTCTATATATATATGTGTGAGATTGTGGTTACACAGCTTCTCTAGGTCTGAAGAACCAAGTATTATCTCCAATGGTGTGTTTATGTTCACATGTCACTTTGGATTTAGGTGGGAAGGAAGTTCAATCTGCATATTCTGGGAAGGTGGGATGAGAGGAAGAACATGAGAAAGTTAGGAGGGATACCTCCTTTTAAGAAAAGAAAGTTGAAGAACTCTCCAATATTACTTTCACAACTTTTTAAAATGCTGGGTGTCAGGGGTCCCCAAGGTCACCTGCCAGATCAAGTGACTGGGTCTCTGATCCAAGAAAGGGTCTCACAGAACCCAGCATCTATTTGCACTCATAGTTAAGATTTATTACCATGAAAAAAGTAAAAAATAAAAAACAGAAAAGGTGCATAGGATGAAGTTGGGGGCAACCTCAGGTTCAAAGTTGGAAGAGCCCTCTTACAGTGGGGCAGCTTATTCCTTCAGCAGTGAGTTGTGACAACACATGGGAAAGTGTCGTCTCCTGGGGCAGCTCATAAGTGACTTGGTGCTCAAGGTTTTTATCAAGGGCTGTCAAGGAAGCACTCTTCACTCACCACATATCCCAGTCCCAGACTCCTATAAGGAAAGCAGATGCTCAGCATAAGCCATACTGTTTGTAGAAGCAGTCTAGCCATAGCCATCCTGATCATTTAAGGAAAGTTTGATATCGGTGTAGGGAACTGTTTACCAGTCAAGGTCCTAGATGCCTGCCAAGGGCCAATTTTGCAAGTAACCCTTCCTAAGACTAGCAGTCTCAGGACTGTTCAACTGACTTTTTTCTGCATGTACTATTTTCTTTATTCTAGCACATATAGAGACATAAAGAAGACAGCTATCTATCATTAACCTATTTGATATAAGGAACCTGTAGCAAGGACAGTTTACATGGCTTACCTTAAGTCCTATCTAGTTAGTTGGCTGAGATGGCTTGACCTAGGACCATAGATCTAAGGGCTCCGTCTTGGCTATTATTTGGGTTCTTGGTTTTTCTCCACATTGCATTTTCTGGGGCTGCTAAGATGCTGCCAGGACAGCTGATTCACTTATGTTAGATTCCTGGGCTGGGATGGCTGGAACAGCCAGAGCTCATGCTCTGTCTATGCAGGTTTGCCAGATAGCTATCTTGGGCTTTCTTACAGCATGTTGATATCACATATTTAGACTTCTTGTGTGATGGCTTGTTTCCCTCAGAGCGAGAGTACTCTAAAGCAGACCTGGGTGAAAGTCCTGGAATATTACTTCTGTTATATTGTTAGTTAAGCAAATTGCAAAGGCCAACCTAGATTCAAAGGGAAGAAATTTGACTCTGTATCAGGATTTATGATTAGCCATAAATTTATAAAGTCTTGCTATATAATTGCAAAGAATATACTTTTTATCACCAGTTTAGCCTTAGGGTAAAGAATTTGCAACTATCTTTAATATAGTACAGTAAATAATTTATTAGAATATTTTGACATATATCCATTTCTACTGTGGTAATCTACTTTGCTGTTTTATTTCTCCCACAGGACTATAAGTTTCTTAAGGGAAGGAACACACTCTGTCTCAGCTTCCAGTGCACTACAGTGTTAGGCAGTACTTTGCTTGTAGCACATAGCAAGTAATTACCTGTTGAGTAAATGGATGCTATTACAAATTTACTGCATTCAAACACTACACTAAGCTCTTTTGTTGATTATCTTGTTTAATCCTTACAACAACCATGGGAGGGAGGCCTTATTATTATTTCTATTTTTTAGATGAGGAAACTAAGGCACAGGGTAATTAAGTTACCTGCCTAAGGACACATAGCTATGCCAGGATTTGAACTCATACTGACTCTAGAACATATGCTAGGTCATTTCACTCTACTGCTTTCATCATGGACTGCACTTTACATAACTAGGAAATCACCCCAAATCCAAATCATGGTATTCTGCTGGGCAAAAAGAGAGGTTTGAGGAATGTGAAGCCCTTTATTTAGTTCCATTCTCTGTTACTGAAAAAACTGGAAGGGAAGCATGAAGAGAAGGATAAAGAATGGTAATAAGCCTGAAAGGCATTCTGTTAAGGCCATGTTATGTAATCATGAATTTTATATAGTCTTGAGGCATTTTTAATCTTGAAAAACCACTTTAAAAAATCTGTGAAATGAATGAAAAGGATGAAATAAAGAAAATAAATGAAAAATGGCAAGAAGTGCCATAGCATGTTATACAGGCTTGGATTATTTTTGATCCGAACAATTGATCATTTTTATTTTTAAAATCATATATGCTAAGATGTAAAGTCTAAGGATAAAGTATCTGACTTCTGATATATGTCATCGGAAAATGGTTAGGTTAGAAACTTTTCTTCCTTAAAATAGTAAGGGTGAGTGATCAACCCTTGGTGGGGGCAGCAATGTCATCAATGAGACTTCCTTGGGAGAGAAGATATTTCTGATTAGAAAGGATTGAAGAGGAGTCCAAAGTATCTGAAAGTAGAGGGAGGAGGGTGGTGGTAGAGAGAATCCTAAATACAGAAGAGAATAAGAATGAGGAGGGGAAGTGAAATCATAAAAGCTGTCGATGGAATGATTTTTCCTGGGATGGTGAGCGGAGCATACAGGACTATCAGGATAGGTTCTGCTGTGAGTAACAGAAAATGTAAGATGATAACTTACATTTATACAACTTGGACACTTATTTCTCTCTGACATAAAAAACACCTCTGGAGGAGAGAGGTCCAGAGCTCTGTGTTTGCTTCATGGATTTCAGAAAATCCAGTTCTTTCTATCCCTCTTTCTCTTTACTGTGAGCTGACACAAACCAACAGGGTCCCACACAGTTCTTAGGGTCTTTTTGGGTAGGTAACAGTAGATTCAAAGTGCTTCCCCAACCTGGCTATCAGATGATAAGCAAGTGTCAGGACAAATTCTGCCACAAAATCAAATATTTATTAACAAAACATTTATTTATATGGAACCATAAGAATAGCTCATAGTATCTAGTCTTTCAATTCAATGAAGTCTCAATTCCAATCTCCTCCAATCCCTAGTCTTACCTGGAGTGGAAAATTCAATCAAGGCAGGCATTCCAGAAGCAGAAATCCATTATCTCTGTGGTCGACATCAGGTAGCCTAAAACCAAAGTTGACCCACGATCATTAGAGATCAAACCTCAGGCACCGTTCCTAAAGGTATGGGCAGCAGGCCTCGTTGGATTCTTTTACTCTATCCATGCAAGGGTAGAAAGTGTCTGTAAATGATTTTAGTCAACCTTATATCTTACATATCTTTAAATTAACCTGTGAGTGTTCCTTTTTAGCATCATTATACTAGTTAGTAGACTACTAATTTCAGCCTTAAAATCCTATTTCTGAAATTCACTGAGAACATTAGCAGTGAGTCTGGTGTTGATCCGGATATTGATGACAGAAACACTTCATCACCTGTAGGATATGGGTTTTTTGACTAGAACATCAGTGACAACCTCTGGGATATATATACCTCTAGTTAAACTTTTAGCTAACTGCACTTGGGTTGCAGCTTATTCTAACTAGGACAAATAAAATAATTTAATTTAATTGCCATCCTCAAAACATGGCTGGACATATACTTTTACTTAGATCCCATTGGCTGGAAGTTAGTAACGTGACCGCATTTGGTTGCAAGGGAGGCTAGGAAAGGTAGCCTTTATTCTAGGAGACCCTGTGCCCAGATATCAGAGATATTGCTACCAAGGGAGAAGAGATAAACAGAGACTTTGTGAATTCTACAAGTCTTTGCAGAGGAGAGACTCAATATAGTTGCTCAATATTTTTACTCGCATTGCAATAAATAAGTCCTTACTCCACCCTCAGCCTGTGGGAAACTTTCCAAGTATGAGAAATAGTCCCATGTCTTCCCAGAAATGGGTCAGAGATGTGGCAATGGCTTAATGGCAGATGGATGTGTGAAGGCAAAAATGTCTTCCATCAAATTCTCTTACATTCCAGGTTATAATAGGATTTTGCTACTAAAACTGTGTTCATAGACTAGCAGCTCTTGCATCACCTGGGAGTTTGTTAAAAATGCTGACTGACTCTACATTTTAACAAGATCAACAGATGATTCATATGTACCATGAAGTGGGAAGCAATGTTTTTGAAAGCTTTCTTCTCCTTCAACACTCATGTACCCGAACATGGCGTACAAATCAATGGGGGCAAAGCATTTCTTCCAGCAGGGCAACTTTGGCCTAGAGCACAAAAGTAAATCTGGGAGAATTCATGGACAAATGGTACATTACAATTTAGATCATAAATTCCTCAGCATGTCGTATAGATGAGCTTGCTATCCTATGCAAAAAGTGATTAACATGTATTTCTTTGGTCTATGAGTAGAAAGTAACTAGAAGAATATACTAAGAGCAGATCTGTTTGGATGGTAGAACTCTGAATAATTTATTTTACCAATTTTGTTATACTTTTTCAGAATTTCCTTTTATGAACAAACTATTTTAAATTGGGAAAATTGTTATTTGAAGATGATATGACACATATTTGTTTTAGCTCTAACAATCAGATAGCTAAATAAGAAGTAAATCTCTAACTAGTCTGGAAGAGAACAGCAATGGCATGGATCATTATGAATCCACCCAAGACAAACTTCTGCATTTGCCAAAATAAACTGCTTATTCACAGAAGATGGGCAGTGCTTATTTTGGAACATAACTCTTAACTGCTGACTTTTGCAATTTAAAAATTTAATGTCATTTCCTAACTTTGTTTTAAATGTATTTTCATTTTAAAACTTGGCACTAAAGTTTAATAAAATTTTCTTCTGGTAATTGAAATTATTCAATTCAACTACATTAATTGGATAGCTGAAAATTACATAGTTCTGAATCTTTTTTATTTTTATTTTTTAGAGGGAATGTAGAACAAATTAAAGAATATGGTCCCTGAATTCAGGAACTCACTTTAGAAGACTATTGTAGGGACACCTTTGGCTCAGGGTGTGATCCCAGTCCTGGAATCAAGTCTCCCATCAGGCTCCCTGCAGGGAGCCTGCTTCTTCTCTGCCTATCTCTCTCTCTCTCTCTCTCTCTCTCTCTCTCTCTGTCTCTCATGAATAAATAAATAAAATCTTTTAAAAAAATAGAAGACTATTGTAGAACTTTTTTATAACTCTTTTGAAAGTAGGATTTAAATGTGTTTAAGTAATTTTATTCTGGCTAGATATTCTTATAACTCTATGCATTTATTCTCTGAAACCCATGATAAATCTGATCCATTTGATATAAAAACAGGAAGAAACTCTAGCTTCAAAGGTCAAGATGCATAGAGAGGATAGTACTGGAATAAGACATAATTTCACAGTAGCAAATATGGAAACTTATTGAAGTCATTGAATCTTTTCTTGCTGCTTCTGGAGAAAGATGAAGGACAAACAAAGGAAGCAGAGGAAGTATAGGATGCATTAGGTTTCCTTAATGTGTTGTTGGCAGGAAATCTTATAGGAGCGTTCACAATGGAAAATTCATGCCTAATCCTTGACTCTTGAAACAACAAAACTGAATTTGCCCCAAAGAAATTTTTACTTCAGTGGTAGAATTAGATTAAATTGACTGAAAAGAGTCAAGGATTAGGGGAAAAGACCCCACATTCCATCAGAGGATTAAAAAAAAACCCCTCCTAATTCTATGACAACTTAATTTGCGTACCAATTAATATAGATGTTATTTTTTATGAATAGCTTTGTTAACAAATAGTTCTTTCTGTTTTAGAAAAAAAAGAGAACTAGGAAATGAAGATAATAACGTTAAGGCTTTTTATTTTTCGGTTGCAAGAAATAGATACTCAAATTAGTTTCATTATTGGGAAGGAAGTTTTGTTTCAATGCTACAGATATTTCACAGAATTCTGTGCAATTGACCCTCACACAAACTACAGAGCTGTTCAAAACCAAGATAAATTCTTTCTCACTTACTTGCATTTTCATCCCTCTTAAGATCAGTTTCATTTATTTGCAAATGGCTGCCTTAACCACCACCACATTGACATGACTTTGCTGTTTCAATACCCACCCCTGACCAGCAACAATCTCTGTATTTTATAATTTGAACTCATAATGGAGGGCATCTGATTAGCCTAGGTATCTTTTCTAGTCCAGCCACACCAAGCAAAGGTTTCTGATCAATCAATGGATTGGTTGCCTATTTGGGGTAGATACCTGATTTAATCATCCATGGTGGGGAGAAGGAGAGGTGAGGTTCTGGGCTACTCAATTCTTCTGGGCATATCCTTACATCAGATAAAGTATAAAGAAAGGAATAAATTGAGGTTGTCCTTGACAAGCCCAAATCTATAAAATGAAGCTGTAAAAGACCACACACATGAAATAAATACATAACTTTATTAAGTGATCAAATAAATAGTATGAGCAAAAACTGTGAAGGTCTAAGAATTCAATATGACCTATAGTTAGCTGAGAAAGCTTATGATAACATGGAATTTTGAAAAGCTGACAGATTGTCAGATATGCCAAAAAAAAAAAAAAGTAGAAAAAGGATGTATTCCTTGAATAATAAGTTATAGATTAAAACTAACATTAAATTGTCTAAAGATTCTGGTTTAGGATGGCCGATGAAGCACATGCTTAGGAATAAAGATATATAAAAATGAAAACAGAAGTAACACAATGAAAGGAATAAGAGGGTAGACTACAATGTATTGGTAGACTAAAATTTCATCAAATTAAAGATTTCAACAAATTTATGGAAGATGCAGAACAGATTAATGAGTGTTGTTTGATGAAGCAGAGTAGAGGAAGCCATAGCCTAGAACGTACCATGGGACTGACTCTCTGGTAGAGCCCCAGAAAGGCCTTAGATTTTAACATAGCAGATATAATAGGGGATGGGATTGAGACATTGGGCTGAAAGGATTTGCAAACAGCCATTTAGCCCAGGACAAAAATTGGAAGGTTTAATTAATCTTAAGAAATTGCCTAGGAAAAACTAGAACAGAAGACTACAGAAAACACTCCCAAGGTAAATGCTTCTTTGTTCTGGCATTTAAGGATTCCCAGAGTCACAGGTGGCTTCATGCCTGCATGAACTCTATTGAAACCTAGCATCAACCAGTCCTTGAACATACAACTCCCAGAGAATCTATTGTTATATTCTCTCTTTTTAAAAAAGCTTTTAATTTTTTTGGCACAATTTTATTCTTATTTTGGCATAATTTTAGATTTATAGAAAAGCTAGAAGTGCAAAGAATTTCTATATACACTATGCCTAAGTTCCTGTCGTATTAACATTTTAACATATTTACTTTATCCCTTTTTCTCTTTCTTAACAAACAGATAGACCTATTTATAGATATGGGTATATGTACATTTCATTTTTTGCTGAGCCATTTTAAAGTCAGTTATAGATGTGATACTTAAATACTTCAGTGTATATTTCTTTAAAACACTCTCTTACACACGACAGAAAAATGATCAAAATCAGAAAATTAACATTGATATAATACTATTATCTAATTGTAGATTTTATTCAGGTTTTGCCAATTATTTTTTAACATGTTCTTTTCAGCAGATCATGGTGCATTCAGCTGCCATGTCTCTTCTTCTTTCTTTTTTTTTTTTTTTTAGTCTTTTTCAGTAGGACCAATCACCAAACACCAATTTGTGTTTCATGATACTGATGTTTATGACTACTCTTTAATTATTTTGTAGAAAATCAGCTTGGGTTTGTCTGGTGTTTCCTCATGATTAAATTCAGGTTATATACTTTTGGCAGAATCCCACACAAGTAGATGTTTTTCTCAGTGCATCTCATCAGGAGCATATGATGTTAATTTGTCCCATTATCGCTTCATTCTTAATGTGAATAGCAACCAAAAATTAATAGATATCAGATGAAAGTCTCCAATATGAAAAGGAAAACCCAAGATAAAGCAACAGAATAATGAAGGGAAAAAAGGAAAGAATGAAGAGAGGGAGGAAGGGAGAGAGGGGAGGAAGGGAGGAAGGAAGGAGAGAAAGAAAGAAAAGAATGGAGGAAGAAAGAAAGGAAGGAAGAATTCAGAGGCCAGAGGTATATTTCAAAATGGGAAAGACTTTCCAGTTGGTAGCCTTTGAGATGTAAAACCTATGGCATATACAAAACAAGAAATATGTGCTATGAAAAAGAAAAAAAAAAACTCTTGGAAAATAAAATTGTAATTGCAGGAGCGCCTGGGTGGTGCAGTCAGTTGAGCTTCTGACTCTTAGTTTTGGCTTAGGCTGTGACCTCAGGGTCATGAGATCAAGGCCCACCTGGGGCTCCAAATTCATCGCAAAGTTGGCTTGAAATTCTCTCTCCCTCTCCCCCTTCTGCTTGTGCTCTCTCTCTCTCTCCCAAATAAATTTTTAAAAATATAATTTCAGAAATTAAAAAAAATAGGAAGTTTTAAAGGTGAAGTCAAGAAACTCACCTAGAAAATAGAACAGAAGAGAGAGATGGGAAAGATAAAGAAGAAAGGCATAGCAGATCAGTGCTGGGGTTCTGTATTAGGATAAGATTTAGCTGTATTATATAATAGAAAGCCATAGAAGAATCAGAGACTGACAAGAGAGAAGAATCACACTCACATAAAACAAGTAGGTATTTCTGAGGTGGTTTGGTGTCTTCAGTGAGTCACCAGGAATACCAGGCTGTTCCTTCCCATTCTGTCATCTAGAACACGATTTCTATTCTCTCTTAAAAAAAAAAAAAAAAAAAAAAAAAAATATATATATATATATATATATATATATATATATATATATATATATATATATATTTGAGACACACACAGAGAAAGAGAGAGAGAGAGAGAGAGAGAGGCAGAGATACAGCCAGAAGGAGAAGCAGGCTCCATGCAGGGAGCCCGATGTGGGACTCCATTTAGGGCCTCCAGGATCACGCCCTCAGCTGGGAGGCAGGCGCTCAACCGCTGAGCCGCCCAGGCGTCCCGGTTTCTATTCTCAAGGCTACCTTGTAGTCCAAAATGGCTGCTGGAACTGCAACCATTTTTTCTGAGTCCAGTCCAAAAAAGAAGTAAAGTGGGAAGGAGAAAGTAGAAAGGAAGGAAGGCAAGCAGGCAGACAGGCAGGGTAAAAGAAAGAAAAGGCCTTCCAAGCTATGGCAACTATCTTTAAGCAGCTTTCCCATAATTCTGCTTACATCACTTTTGTGAAACCTAGTTGCAAGAAAAGCTAGGACATGTAGTCCTTTAAAGCTAGGACATGTAGTCCTTTATACTCAACAGTAATATGATCAGAAGGACCAGGATTCTTTGAGTTAGGCAGCTAGCAGATTCTGCACATGGTTTAATATGCAGTGTAACTTCTAGAGCAGAAAGGAGATACAAATTATTGAACTAAAAGTACCTAACAAACACCTAACAGGATACATTTTTATACACATAGTCATAACAATTTGAAATATTAGCAATCTAAGGATAAAAAAAGACAGTATAATTTCAAACAAAAAATGTTTAACAAATATATAAAAGATGCTTGACCTTGTTTAAAAAATTAGAGGACTACAAATGAAAACAAAAACGAAATATTTTTCACAGTAAGCTTGGAAAAATTAAGATACTAAAAATATCGCGTGTTAGTGAAGGTTTTGAGAAAGTTTGTTCAACAGCTACTGGTGTACATATAAATAAATCCAGCCTTGAAGTTTTGACGACATTTATCAAAATATAAATGTATTGGTTTTCTGTTGCTGCTATAACAAATTACCACAAACTTCAGTGGCATTGAACAATACATATTTAAAACACACACACACACACACACACACACACACACACTTAGTAACTTTAGCTCCAAAGGTCATGATCTAGTATGGGTCTCACCAGATTAAAATCGAGGCCTCATCAGGGCTGTGTCCCTTTCTGTAGGCTCTAGGGAAGAACCTTTTTTTTAACTTATTTCCCCTGTTGGCAAATTCAGTTCTTTCCAGATGTTGAATCTGAGTTCCTCATTTTCTCTCTGTCAGCTGAGGGCGGATCCAGCTCCTAGAATCCACCTGCAAACTTTGGCTCCTGATCCCCTTCCTCCATCTTCAAAGCCAGCAGTGACAGCTCAAGTCTCTCTCACACTTCACATCTCTTCCTCCTCCTGTCCCAGCTCTGACCTGGTCAGAAAAGGCATCCTGCTTTTAAGGACTCACATGATTAGGTTGGGCCCACCCAGATAATCCAGAATTATCCCCCCAGCTCTAGATCGGTAACCGGTAACCTTAATCATGTCTGCCAAGTCCCTTTTGCTATGGAAAAGAACAGATTTACAGGTTCTGAGGATTAGGGCATGTACATCTTTGAGGAGGTGGGAAGCATCATTCTGACTCAGTAAAATATACATTTCCTTTTACCTAATAGATAAAATACACATAAAATACAAATACATAAACACAATTCTCACATCTTAAAATCTTAAAGAGAGAAAGAAAACAAAATTTATAAAGGACAATTACCATTAATTACATCAAACTTCTTACTGGCTTAATAAGATGCTAAGAAAAATATGGAGGCTTTCAAGATTCTGGGAAAATAACTTTAGATTTAGATTGCTATGCTCAGCTAAACTATTAAGTTGAGGAGGGAAGGGAACATTTCAAATATTTAAGGATTAGAATTTTTTTTTTCTCCAAGATACCTTTCTAAAAAAGTTACTTGAGGATGGATTTCACCGATAAGAGAGAGTAATCTAAGAGAGGCAGGGGTGGGGGTGTGGGGGTTGGGGCCCAGGAAGCAGGGAAGTGAAGCCCCAGGATGATTGCCAAGCATCAGGCTGCTGTGCACCCAGCCTGTACTGGAGCAGAAAGAAGGATGGAGGAATTGCTCAGAACAAGACTGCAAAAAAAAAAAAAAAAAAAAAAAAAAAGAACAAGACTGCAGTGGCTTGGACTGGTACATCACAGAGAGCCTGAAAAACTGAGGATATAATAAAGGAATAGAGCTCTTTGTCCAAAAGCAACATGTCCTGTTCTAAGCAACTACTGAAGTGTAAAAAAAACCAAACAAACAAAACCAAAACAAAATGACCAAACAGCACAACTGTTTTTGAAGCACAGTTCTTGAATTCTGAGAAAGGAATAGTCTCTTTTTAGTATAAAAACAAAACAAAACAAAACAAAACCGTAGTCCTAACCTCAAAACTATATAGGAGAGAACAGTGTCTGTGCACATATAAGCCTGGTCACAAAAATATACATGTTTGTGTATGATGGCGTTGTGGGAGAATGTCTGGAAAACCTCCCCTGAGGTTAATAGTGATTGTGGTGAGAGATGACATTTGAGTGGCTTTTTTCTTTTCATTTATCTGTATTTTCAAAGGGTTTATAATGTGACCATGTGTTAATTAGCTATGCAATTTAGATAGTGTCAATGACTTCAAAAACAGTGTAGGGAAAATCGTGACATGGTTACAGGAAAGAAATATGGGCTTTGTTGGCAGAAGTTGGCTTTACCTCCTGGCTTTAGTATTTATGAGTAACCTGGGACAGCTGGTCACCCTATTTTCCGCTAGGACCTACCAGGACCAGCTAAAAAGCTAAAAGCATTCCAAGGAGATTTCAGGCATATATTCAAATTTGCTGTACGTTAGTGTGCCCAGCACTGTGCCGGGCATGAGAAACTGAGAGGAACAAGGTACAGACAGAGTCTGTAATGCTCTGAAGATGTTCCCAGTCAGAGGAGGAGCAGACCAGGAAAATTGTTGTCACATCACAGACTGGCAAGAGCTGTCCTTTGTATGAACATGGAGTGCCCTGGAACCACAGAGAAGTGACAGCTCCCCTCAAACTAGGGAAGATCCAACGAGACTTCTCATAGGAGGCAACATAAGATTTGTTCTGAAAGATAAATATGAATAAAGCAGATGGAAGACATGAAAAGGATATTGTAGGCAGGGCAATATGTATGCACATTTGAAAGATGGCTTTAGCAGCTGCTGATGGCCTGAAGCACTTAGAGCCCCAAGGATGCATGAGCCTGGGCTGAGGGGTGAGAGCTAGGTCTTGAATAGGCCATGAGTCTTATTAAAGTGTCTGGACTTTTACAAAAATCAGTCTGGTAGTTGCTTTGAGGGTGGATTGGAAAGGAATGATTACAGGGATTATTTGGGATGTTGAGAGTTTATAATGAAATTAGGCGACTCTCCTAGAAGTCCTTCCTGTCTTCCCTGTCCAATCAGATTCCCTCTACCTTCCCTATTCTCCTTCACCACACCCTGCTTGTTTCCTCCTCAGTACTCACATTTATCATCTTAATTTATTCACTTACTTGTTTATGGGCTTTTTCCTCCATTAGACTGTAAGCATTTCAGAGCAGGGACTATGTTTTATTCACCAAAACAGTGTACATAACTACACCTAAAGAGTAGCGGGCACTCATAATTATTTGTTGAGCAAACAAATGACCAGAATAAGGTAGAAACTATGGAGATGGGGAAGAAAGGGCAGATTTGAGAATTAAGGTGCAGAAGAAGACAGAACTTGGTGATTGATTGATTGATTGATTGAGAAAGTTGTGCTGGCTAAGGGTTGGAAGTTAGGAAGGAAAGGATGGAAACTTCCAGGGATCTGACTTTAGAGAGGTCAAAACCCAGCTGGTGGTTGTAAGGTAAGTGTCAGTCGGGTGAGGTGAGATGAGGCGGGGTGTGGTAGAAGGTGGTGGGGTGAATGAGTAACAAACAGAATGAGTTCACATCAGGGAAGTATTATAACCTGAACTTATGTCATAGGTGTGACTCTCCTGCCTTTCTGCTTTTGCAGTGGTTCTTAAACTTTGCTATTCCTTAGGATCACCTGGAAAATCTCCATACCTGGGACCCTCCCTAGACAAATTTAATCTAAGGATAGGTGCTGAGGATCAGTATTTTTAAGCTTTTAATATCCTAATCTTCAGCTAAAACTTTTGTTCTAAGATGAGCAATTCCCTTTCTACCCCCCCCTTTTTTCTTCAAATTTCTATTTAAATTCCAGTTAACATACAGTGCAATCTTGGTTTCAAGAATAGAATTTAGTGATTCATCACTTACATGCAACACCCAGTGCTCAACATGACAAGTACCCTCTTTAATATCCATCATCTGTCTAGCCCATCCCCCCACCCACTTCCCTCCATTAACCCTCAGTTTGTTCTCTATCTTTAAGAGCCTCTTATAGCTTTTCTCTCTCTTTTCTCCCCTCCCATATGTTCATCTGTTTTGTTTCTTAAATTCCACATGAATGAAATCATACAGTATTTATCTTTCTCTGACTTATTTCATTTACCATAATACATGCTAGCTCAATCCACATCGTTGCGAATGGTAAGATTATTTTCTTTTTGATGGCTGAGTAATATTCCATCACTTATATGTACTATTTCTTCTTTATCCATTCATCAGTCAATGAACATTTTGGGCTTTTTCCATAGTTTGGCTATTGTTGATAATGCTGCTATATACATCGTGGTGCATATACCCCCTTTTGAAACTGTATTTTTGTAAACTTTGGGTAAATAATCAGTAGTGCAATTGCTAGATTGTAGGGTAGTTTTATTTTCAGTTTTTTGAGGAACCTCCATATTGTTTTCCAGAGTGGCTGCACCAGTTTGCATTCTCACCAACAATGCAAGAGAGCTTTCCATTCTCTGTATCCTTGTCAACATCTATTGTTTCTTGTGTTATTAATTTTAGCCATTCTGATAGGTGTGAAGTGGTATCTCATGGTTTTGATTTGTATTTCCATGAAGATGAGTGATGTTGAACATCATTTCATGTGTCTGTTAGTCATCTGGGTGTCTTCTTTGGAAAAGTGTCTATTCATGTCTTCTGCCCATTTCTTAACTGGATTATTTGTGTTTTGGTTGTAGCAAGAGGAAAAATGAACTATTGGGACTTCCATCTAGATAAACTTTTGCATAGTGAAGGAAACAATCAATAAAACTAAATGGCAGCCCATTAAATGAGAGAGGATATTTGCAAGTGACATATCTGATAAAGGGTTAATATCCAAAAAAGATAAAGAGCTTATCAAACTCAACACCCTTCCTGCCCCTTCATTTCACTTGACCTGCTCACTGCTGCCCCCCTGCCTTCTAAGAGTCAATAGCTGGCTTCCATTCTTCCTTTTCACCACGATTATTAGATCTTGGCACTGAAACCTCCCTACAAATATTTGCGCCTCACATTTTCCACTGCCTGGCATGTGTATTATTGCCAATATTTGCATTTGTAAAGGACTACACTTAATGCTTAATGGTGTATTTTGCTTAGAAGATGTACAGGATATGAGTTACTTAAGTTTTCCTTTTTTTTTTTTAAGATTTATTTATTTATTTATTTATTTATTTATTTATTTATTTATGATAGACATAGAGAGAGAGAGGCAGAGACACAGGAGGAGGGAGAAGCAGGCTCCATGCTGGGAACCTGACGTGGGACTCGATCCAGGGACTCCAGGATCACGCCCTGGGCCAAAGCAGGTGCTAAACCGCTGAGCCACCCAGGGATCCCTACTTAGGTTTTCTTATATTTCCTTTTGAACCCTGGAAAATGTCCAGATGATTCTCTTTTGCCCTTATACATTTTCTTCAAACATTTCAAAATTTCAGCCTATATAGGTAAATCCAGTGATTCAATACCCAATTTCTAGTTTCTTGCCCATAAGCAGGGTGCATTTTTCTGGTTTTTAGTGTGGCAAGGGGGAGTCACAGCATGTGGTACACTTAGCAAAATTGGGCTGCAGTTATACTCTGGGGTGATCCCTGGTGGTTTATCATTGTAGATATTAATACGAGTTTCTGTGCTTCTCAAGAACCCTGTTAAATTACTGAAAGTAAATAAGACTCAGGAGTGCTGAGAAACAAGGGAGTGAAACTTTGTTCTTTGTAAATTAATATATTGAAAACCAATAGTTTTTTTTCCTTCAGATTTTGGAGGTGATTTGGTCATAGAAACTGTTGTATCTTACATTTCTTATTTGGTTTATATACAGCCTCTTTGGTTCAGAAGACCAGTTTTTTTTTCTTTTTTAAAGATTTTTATTTTTTTATTCATGAGAGATACAGAGAGAGAGGCAGAGACATAGGCAGAGGGAGAAGCAGGCTCCAAGCAGGAAGCCCAATGTGGGACTCAATCCTGGGACTCCGGAACCACGCCCTGAGCCAAAGGCAGACACTCAACCCCTGAGGCACCCAGGAGTCCCTGAAGACAAGTTTTGTACTTGTAGATTTTGATTTATTTTATGGCAGAGCTTCTTGGCACGCTGCTGGGAGGATGCTCTTTTCCAGGGTAAGCCTCATGGAAGGAGCAGAGAAAGGATCTTCCCAGGAAATGGAGCCTCATGCCAAAGCCAGGAGAGCTTGGTTTGGTGGAGGAACTGGCTTGTAGCTGGGTGGGGCTAGGTGAAGGACTGGGTTGAAGAGGTGAGTGGGCAGGGGCCACATTACACTTGTATGTGACCTTCACCCAATCTGTCCTCTCTTTCCTCCACTGCATCCTGCACATTGTTCTTCCCAAAGTAGAGAATTGGTCATTTTGCTTCTCACTTAAAAGACAAAAACAAAAATCAGGGACTTCACTAGCTTTGTCTTGCTCAATAAATAAAGACTAAATTCTTTAGACTCAGACTAGCTTTGAGATATTTCTCCCGCTTTCCTTTTTATATTGGCTTTATTTTTTGGTTAATTCTGTCATTTTCGAAATGTTCCTTACTCTTTCTACCTCCTATGTTTTTGCTTATACCATCACTTTTTTTTACATTGCTTTTTTATAAAAGGCCCATTCTCTGTCTCTATGTAGGAAGCCTTGCCCATCTTTGAGGGCTTAATGGAAATGTGATTTCCTTCATCTAGTTGCACTGTCAATTCACATAGACCTGACTTGTATTTATAATTGGCTAGAGTTTAATTTTTAAGACTTTAATTGAAGTATATCTACTTCCTTTAATACTTACCACATACTTACCTAAATGTAAGTGTACAGATTGAAGCAGTTTCACAAACTGAACATACTTGTGTAACGAAGAATCAGAACGTTACCAGCACCTCAGAAATCTTTCTCGCATCACTAGTCCTACCCAAGGGGATCTACAATCCACACTTCAGCGGATACATTAATTTTGAACTTCATAGAATTGGAATAATAATGTGTGCACTTTTTTTTTTTGTATCTGTATTCTTTTCCCTGATATGTTTGCAGGATTCATCCATATTGTTCTATGTATTTGTGGATTATTTACTCATTGTAGCTATATGATATTACATTGCATAAATATACCACAATCTGGTTATGCATCCTACTGTTGACTGGCCATTCGATCTTGGAATATTCTAGTATACATCTTTTGGTGAAAGTACGTTTGCATTTTTGTTGTGTATGTATGTATGTATGTGGAGTTTTGAGTCTGAGGGTGCTTTGTCCTTGGCTAGCCCTGCTCTCTTATCACAAGTAATTTTGTCTACTTATCAACCACTGATACACTAGAGTTCCAGTTGCTCCACATCCTTACTGTAACTTGGTATGTTCCATCCTAGCCTTGCATTGAGCAGATCCCCCCAAAAGCATCTATCCACAGAGTTCCCACTCAAGGCCACAGAGACCCTGACCAATGTATAAAGTAGGGCAACTCCTCTCCCCAACTTTTCTGCCTCTTGAGTTTTTTGTCTGATTTTGTTTTAAACACACTATTTGAGAAATAAAATGTTTTCCCAATTCTAAACATTGACAGGGCATAGGGAGCTTTCTGAGATGTTGAAAATGTTTTCATCTTAATCAGTGTGATGGCTATGTGGGCACATACACATTAATAAATTTAAAATAATTAGAGACAATCAACAAATTGGGCAGTTTAACTCTAGTTCTAACCTAACAATGTAAGAAACAGATTTATGTAAATACATGTTCAGAGTAGATTCTTTCCAGGCTGGGGAGTAGATTAGTGAATTGAATATAACCCAATCTGGAGGTTCTCAGAGAAGAAAATTTACCACTTGCAACATGGAACCTCTTTTTTCTACCTTAATCATCATTCCAGGTTTGGGAAAGAAGTCTTCCTTGGGTTGGAGGAGGGGGAAGAGGAATTAGTGTGCATTTCTTTCAAAAGCAAGGCTATGAATGAAGGGGTAATATTGGTAAGTCTTCTTTAATTTTCTTCAAATATCGTGTTTGTGCCTTGTTTGTTCCATTGTTATTTGTATTGGACACTCTGAGGCCTAGAGTCTAAGAATAAAATAAAGATAAAACAGATCTAGAAGTCTTGTTTTTCAAAAATGACACACTGTAAGGTGTCAATGTTGTTTGTCCCAAAGCAATACTGCCACCTATTGGTAGAAAAAGAGAACTTTACCTTAATGTTTAATCTGCAAGTAGTGATGGTGGGGAGTCCCAGGCAATTAACCATGGACAAAAATAAACCTGTTACTTCAACATTTTCACCCTGCTTTGTCCCCACAACCTCCCCCCTCCTCAGAGATAAAACTCATAGGATTCTTAAAAGTATGCCACAAAACCAAATACATGATAGGGCATTATAAGTCCCCCCAGAATCAATGCCCTCATTTGCTTAAGAGAAACTTGTTTCATTGTTAACTATCACTACACATAACAAGATTTGAAGATCAAAATCTACTTTTTCATTTCTGTACGGAAGTAAATCCTCCGAGGAAATCTCACACTTATTAAAAGATATGTGTTCTCACAATGTTTTGATTAATGATTAATTTATTTGGCAAGTCCTACTTCATTTCTTGATTTATTTACATTTACTAAGTTTTACTATTTTTATGGCTACACATAATAAAGTTTTACAATAATATGAAAACAAACATTTTTAATAATCATAAGAGAAAATTACATTTTTTTCCTGATAAATACTAAAGGGTTAACAGTAATGCTAGTTTTGTACCAAAGATACCATAAAATAAACATAACAGTAGTAAAAGTACTGTAGACATAGGAAATTTGGCAGTTTAATTTTTAGTGTATCTTTCTCTTATTTGTGCAAATATTATTTTGCCAAACATTTATTAGAAAATTATTATATGCCTGCACTCTGTTAGAAGCTGGGAATGTAGAGATTAATGAGATACAGTCTCTGCCCACTGTACACTCTAGGAGGGTAAGAGAGACACAAGGACAAATAATTATAATATTTTGTAGAAAGTATAGTTACCAAAATATTATAAAGACATAGAGGGACCCCAATCCTCCCATGGAAAGATAGAAAGAAGGGCAGCTTCATGGGGAGGAGGGAGCTCTTTTTTTTTTTTTTTTTTTAAGATTTTATTTATTCATTCATGAGAGACAGACAGAGACAGAGACATATGCAGAGGGAGAAACAGCTTCCCTCTGAGTTAGGGACAAACAGAGCTACGTAGGAAAAGATCTGAATCAGGCTCTGAATCAGGCTCACAAAAATCCCAAAAATGTGGAGATGAAAGGAAACCAGAGATAACCAAACCAGACCGTCTAGTCCCAGGTGCCAGGGGTGGGGTCTTGCTGTAACAGCTACTTGTGACCAAAAAAGAATTACAGGACCCTAAAAAGGAAGTAAGCCATTAAAGATGTTATCGCTAGTCCTTACTCAATAGTGATATCAATAGACATGTTAAAAGGATTTAGGTTCCCTGGTTGGCTTTCAATAAAAGACCAACCCTACAGGCCCCCAGTGGTAATCCTGTCAGGACCCCTCTCACTTCTGAGAGCTTTCTCTGTATCCTCACTTAATAGGCTTCTATCTTTACTCTCCTTTGTCCACGAGATTCTTCCACTCTGTGGGACATGAACCAAGCTCTCCTGTATCACCTCCAGGGAGCCTGATTTGGGACTCATTCGCAGGACCCCAGAATCATGACCTGAGCCAAAGGCAGACGCTCAACTACTGAGCCACCCTTGCCTCAGGAACTCAGTCTTAAATGATAAACAGGTGTTGGTTTGGCAAAGGGTAGGGGATAAGGCTGTGGAGGGCTGATGTGTTTTGAAGTGTCTGTGGAATTTCTAGGTGGACCAATCCAGCAGGTACTGGAAATGAGAGTCAGAAACAGGGGCATAGGTTAGAGACTGAGATATAAATTTGGGATTTCACCTAGAGAGACTGTGTGGCAAATAAAAAAACCCATAGGCTGGGGATAAATACCTGGGAAGGCATAAGCAGTTTGTCTCACAGAGAACTTCAAACAGCAAAAATCAGAGATTCTCCAAGAGAACCAGGGAAATTCAGTCATGGACTTGGGATCCAAGGAGATTAATTCATAGCTGTTAGACCAAGTTGGCCAAAAAGTTTGTTTTGTTTGCCTCATCAGGGTTCATAATATATTTTTTTAAATAGTTGCCCATATTTTAGAGAGATGTCACATAAAATCTGCATTTCTAGCCTCCCTTAAAACATTGGAAAAGCCGATTGTATTGGAGCTATTGCTATGGGGACAGGCTCTCCAGGTCCCCTCATACTCGTATCTCAATATGGCCTGCATTCATTGACATGGTCTGCCTGGCTCTGGGCATTTGAATTTGGGCTCTTTCTGTAGAATTTCAAGAAAGGTGTGGTAGACAAATGTCCAGTGTGGCAGAGGAATGAATAAAGAATGAGAAAATCTGGAGCATGTGGGTGGCTTAGTTGGTTAGGTCTCAGACTCTTGGTTCTACTGGGGTCATGATCTTAGTGCTGTGATTGGGCCCCACATCCTGCTCCATGCTCAGCACAGAGTCTGCTTTACCTTCTCTCTTTGCTCCCCCTCCCTTTCTCTCAAATAAATAAATAAAATCTTAAAAAAAAAAAAAAGAATAAGAAAATCTCCCCTGCCTTTGAATTAGGAAATTAGGAGTCATCTGAGTGACTGAGTAAGGGAAGATTAAGAAGATGGTGGGGCACAGAAATAAGATCACAATGCTGTGGATCGAGGAGTGGAGAGGAGGGAAACAGGTGGTGATATGGAGGAGTGGGCAATTTTTTCCGTAAAGGGCCAAGGAGCCAATATTATTTGCTTCATGGGCCATATGATCTCTGTCATAGCTACTTCACTACTTGATTACTTTGCACTACTTGTTGTAAGGCAAAAGCAGCTGTTGACAATATGTAAACAAAGGAGCCTGGTTATATTCCAATCAAATTTTATTCAGGAATATAGGATTTCTCCCTCTGGGCCCTACTTTACCAAGCTGAGAGGGAGTCTGCTGGGTCAAGGGGTGGAACATTAGGTTGAGAGGAACATGAGCAGGTCTGTAGACACAGGAGGAAGGGCCTGTGGAGAGGGAGATAAGAAAAAGTGGTAGAGGAAGACAAGAAAAAGACGAGTGAAATAATTTCCAGAGAGCACAGGTGGGAGATGGGGCCAGGCCCTCCCCGGGTGGTTTGGAGAGATGGGGGGACCTTGCCCACCAAGACCTGGGCAGACTTGGAGATCCAGTGTGAAGTGTGCACGAATGAAACAAGGCAGGGAATTGATCATGCTGCTGCTGCTGCCAGTTTTGTGGATAGAAAGTGCAACAATCACCTGAGAGCCATTGAGAAGATGAGATGAAGAAACTCATCAAAAACAAATAGAAAGGCCTATAAACAGTGCTCAGGGCTCCGTTGAAGGGGAAACCACAAAACGGCGCTGTAGTCACTGTGTGCCACTGGGCAAATACTGCAGCAGGACCAGTATTAAGCATCAGAAAAGGAAGTGGGTAGCAGGTGATGGGGGTTGCTGCTTTTTCTGGCCAGCTGGTAATTTAGAACAAAGGGGCCCAGTGGTGGAGAGGAGAGGCCCAGAGGGTCTGGCTCACCTGCAAGGAAGGAATTAGTGTTTGGGGGAACAAGTACAGTGGGTGTGAATGTAGAGAAAGCAGAGAGAGGCCAGGAGATGATCTGCACATGGACAGCTGGAGTTCAGAATTTCTGCCTCCGGGTATTTCTAGGATGGTAAGCTCCAGAATGGGCTCCTTGCACTGGGGACTGAAGTGCAGTGCAGCGAAGGAGATTCAGGAATTGTGAAGTGAAACTGCTCCCTGACTCTCTTCATAGGGGTTGAAATCTCTCAGGCTTTGGAGTGGGGGGCGGGGGGGCGGGGGGCGGGGGGAGGACTTTGCTCAGTGACGGAGAGTGCCCCGAAGGCAGTGGGTGACAGTGATGAAGGGGAGTGGGAGGACGCCAGTCTGGAAGGGCAGGCGCAGTAGCGCTCCTTCGGCGCCTGCAGACGCCCGCCTGGTAGCCCTGCAGGGCAAGTGCCTCCGTTGCCAAGGAGACTGTTCATCTCTGACAGCACAGACAAGGCGGTTTGGGCCTGTTGTTCAAGATGCGGAGGAGCAGTCTGGCTGTTTATGCTAACCCTCTGTACTCCATGCAAGCCCTGCTGGGAGCTTTCTCTTGCTCTTCTATGACAGTCTCATCAGTGGAGAATATTTGGGTCTTCCCTGCCTGCCTGCTTCTTTTTGCCTCTCTCATTCTGTTCAAGTTGTAGGTCCTGCCAATAATGGATGCCCTATCTCCTCTTCTTCCACCTGCAAGTAGAGATCCAATCACAACATCTGTCCAAGTGTGTCCTTGGAGAAGAGCCGGGAGTCTTCCTAAAAAGACAGTGCCACACCGTGTGGGGGCCGGGAGAACTGGGCTGTGGCAGGACCCATTTGGGGTCTCTGTTAGGGATGGTGCAAGTTGTGAACGGTTAGTGACCACTCTCCTCTCAGCTCTGTCCTGAGATAGGCCTCAGACCTAGACTACCCAGGTGGGGGATTCTGAGGTGTGTCCCATGAAAGCTATAATCATGAACATAAAAAAAAAAAAGAAGACAAATATACTGTGTATGGCTTATTTAAACTACACATAGGATAATTTTCATGGCATTGTTAACAACTCTGTTCAAACTAATACCCCCTGCCCCCACTTCTGCTTTTCCCCAAGAAATTGAGGCTCTATTGTTGGTATGAAGTATGAGCTGGCCCTTATGTCTAGAGAGAGGGACAAATGGCACACAGGAGTGAAAACTGAAGATGCCAGTACCTGGGGTGAGACTATACCCTTATCTCTGAAGCCTGGGGAACAGAGGCTGAGTTGGCACTGACACTGTTCCTCGGCTACTGCATCTGGAAGAGGAGCACGCCCCTCAGCTCTTTCAAGAAGAACAGCTAATGAAGGAGACCTTCATGCTCCCAGGCTCCCTTTCCTTATCTTCAGCATGAGTCAGACCCAAAGGCTGGCATCTGTCCCCCCTCAATTAAGAGCTAAGACCCATGTTTCTGGAGACTCATGTCTCTAAAAACAGCCAATGCCTGGGCACATGACCTGCAGGTGGGAGAGGGTCCAGCTAGAGAATGCCAGTTCTTAATTTTGTGGGGTCGGGGGATGCTGGCCCACATCCTGAGAGCATTGACAGCTTTCAGTGTTCAGTTAAGATAGGGAGTGGGGAAAACATTCACCCCTAGTTCTCACTTTAGATAAGAAGAGTCCATCCTATGGTATTAACATTTTGGAATTCTTTTGTTTGTTTTAAGAAGTCTGAAACTTATCTACCCAATTTATCTCATTTTACTTGCATACTTATATAGATGGTATAGTATACTCAGACATGAGAATAGAATACAAAGCTAAGAAACTGTTTTATTGTCATTTAGTAATGTTTATTCTCTGCAATATGGGGGAAAATGCTACTACTTTGGTTTTCAACCGAAAGTAATGATTTGAAAACTTTACATAGGAATCCCCTGGAGTTTTTTTTAAAAAACCCTGATGCCCAGACCTCACCACAGACCAATCACATCAGAATCCATGGGAGTGGGACCCGGAGTCAATAGTTTTAGATTTCCCCAAGTCATTTCCAAGAACAGCCAAGATAGAATCACTGAAGAGTGTCATTTACCCCAGTGATGACATGTGTCTCTATTAATTTATTCCATGGTATATTCACTGCCATTTTTACTTAGCAGTCTGAGGGTTGATTTGATTATCCTGAAGGTATTTCTGGAGCTTAATAAAATCATAATCACTAGGAGCAAGCAGGGACAAGAGCCAGGTAGGAAGCAGAGGTTTTGTGAACCAGAGAGGATATATGGTGTCATCAAACCTGAAGGAGCCCAAAGCATCCATCTATCAAAGTCAGAGGTGCTGAACCCAGAATTTGAAAAGTCAGAGGATAACAGCAGAAGTAGTAGATATGTATATGAATGGGAAGTGCACCAGAGAAATTTCCTGGAATAATTTTTCTCTATAACTGGATCTTACAGACCAAACATAGTAGGATATTTGGGTGGGCCTGCTCTGGTTAAAGAGACAGAAACATAGTGTACAGACCCTGCTTTCTTTAAATCTGTACAGTGATAATTCCTGGAATGAATTTTTTTTCTAGCTGAGGAATTCCTTTATTATCATTTTGTCAAGAAAACCAACCATGTTCATTTATCAAATATGTTTTGAGAGTCTTTTCTGTGCTGGGTACACTGTCAGTTGCTAGGGATACAAAGGTTAAATAGAAAGCAGTATATGCCTGTGAGTATCCATAACCTAGATAGGGGAAATGGATGCATCAATTAACATCTTTTAAATAAAATATGGCAGAAAATAATGCTACATTTGGACAAAGTTCTATAAGTCTGGCATCAACCCTAATGACATTAACCCTCCTCGTTGATTTCATTTTCCTTCTTCCATTGCTATATTCTAGACTTTGTATTTTTTGCATGTGATGTAAATTAATACTCTGTTCTCATCATTTGGGAGATGTATAAGGTGAGCTATAGGAAAGCAAGGAAGGGGCCTCTAAACACATCATTGTGATCACCTGGAGCATATTTTTTGTTTAGTTTTTAAAAAATATTTAATTTAATTAATTAATTTATTTGAGAGAGAGAATGGGCAGGATGAGGAGGAACAGAGGGTGGGGGAGAAGCAGACTCCTCGCTGAGCAGAGATCCCCACAATGTGGGGCTGGATCCCAAGACCCCAGCATCATGACCTGAGCTGAAGGCAGATGCTTAACCGATGGAGCCACCCAGGTGCCCCCTGCTCCCAGTGGTTATTTTTTAATCTTTTGTTTCATCACATCTTTCATGAATCAGGATCCCTCATCTTTTAAATATCTTCTGTCTCTCCCCTCAACAGATTTATTTGCAGTCTCCCTGTGATTTCTTTGACCTCTTCCCATTTTCCCATTTCCCTGATCCTTTCTTGTCCAGATCTTCATCGTGTCTTTGCTGGATTATTACACAGCCCCTCAGTGGGATTTTCTCAGCCATCATTGTGGAGGAGTCTGAGCTGAACTGTAACATGCTTATTAGAACAGTACTTTATACAAGAAATTGTAACTGTTGCTTTTATAAGCAGCTAGACTGAAGCAGAGAGTAAAAGAAAGAGTCTGGGCAGCTCTGGTGGCTCAGTGGTTTAGTGCCGCCTTCAGCCCAGGACGTGATCCTGGAGACCCGGGATCGAGTCCCACATTGGGCTCCCTGCATGGGGCCTGCTTCTCCCTCTGCCTGTGTCTCTGCCTCTGTGTGTGTGTGTGTCTCTCACATGAATAAATAAATAAAATCTTTAAAAAAAAAAAAAAGAGTCTAAGGAGGCAGACAAGAAGAAAATGATCTGGGTAGAAGGGAAAAGGAACTAAAACATAAAGGCACACAGATGCTTAAAACCAGCATGACAAACACTTTGCTTTAGTCTGGTAGGTCAGTGATATTTACCAGGCTGATCTACGGTTTAAAGAGGTGGCAGGTTTGCTAAGCAATTACAGGGAAGCCAGACAGGCCTAGGGAGCCAAGGGTAAATTAGATTATCAAACATAAGATACTGAGAAAACGGAGCTGCTGTGCATGGCATTTAGGATAAATAAGCTGCAATAGTTATTCCTCCTAGGCTTCCACCCTAGGGGTAGAGTCAGGATTAAATGAACACAATAGTTTATACATAAACATTCTTGTTTAATGACTCAAAAAAGGGAAGAGGATTTATTTCTAGGGTGACTCAGCTGCCTGGCTCCTCCAGATTTTATCTGTGTACAGTTTGTAAATTAAGCAGGGGACCTCATATTATTTGTGCCACTTGCCACTCAGTCTTTACAGATAGAAACATCAGAACCATCCTTAACCTCTCCCATCTACTGGGCAGAAAGTCCATGCTTTTGACTTCCTTCTTCCCTTTCTATGTAGTATATGCATCAATCCCGTCACCCCACAGTCCACTCCACATGGCTACCAGGTGGCATCATGCCAGATCAGGTCACCTCTTGCTGAAAAACCTGTGCAAGCCCCTGCTGTCTCCAGAGTAAAGTGCGGGGCTATCAGCTTTGCTTCCTAGAGACCCTAGAGTCAGACCCCATTGCATCAGCTTCCAACGCTAATCTCCACAAACCCCAGCTCTAGTAGATGCCTTTTTCCAGAACCCACCCGGACTTCCCATGCTATACTGTCCTTGTCCATGCCTGGAATGTCCCTCTCTTCTATGTCTGACTAGAAAACTGGCACTCACTGAGTTGGCAGTATGATTCTTTCCAAGAGTGGCTGGTCATGACAGTCATCTGGGGCTTGCTTTAAAAAGATTCACACATGGGATGCCTGGGTGGCTCAGTGGTTGAGCATCTGCCTTTGGCTCGGGGTGTGATTCCACAGCATCAGTCCCAGATTGAGTCCCACATCGGGCTCCCTGCATGGAGCCTGCTTCTTCCTCTGCCTGTGTCTCTGCCTCTCTCTCTCTTTGTGTCTCACATGAATAAATAAATAAAATCTTAAGAAAAAAATTCACACACACACACACACACACTCCAGATCCCTGGGCTATGCTCCAGAGCTGTGGATTCCTAATATATGGAATTATATTTGAGAGTCATTTCTAAGGGTGAGAACCACCAAAGTATATAACATTAATATTCATAGACTTTTGATTTGAAGGCCCACTTTTTGCCTCACCTAAAATTGCTAAGTATTCATATTTTTGAGTGACAAAAGCTAGGAAGAGTAAAAAAAATACATATTTATAAGCAGTTCCATATGCATAGAAATCTTTTCTACTTTACCCCAAGCCCTGTGAGGTTAGAATGGTGCAAGGCCTCTGTGGGGAGGAGGAAAGCATCTGATCCTGGTCTCATCTATGGAGAAATGGGCTGGGCAGTCCTAGGGTTGCTTGATCTCAGGAGCAGAGTGCCGAATTATATTTCTCCGTTCACGGTGCATTGCCATTGTACATCCATGCAAGGCCCTTCTCTTATTCATTAGTTATTGATCAATTTCCCGTTTATCCTGAATTCCCCTATATGTGACCCTTCTAAAGTATTGAATGTTTTTGTGTATGCATTCTTGCATAATGTGTATTATTTGTGTGCAAAAGTTTTTGTTTATGTAATTTTATGCAAATGTTATTAAGTTCTCTATCTCATCCTGTTTCTTCAGCTGGTTTGCCATTTTGGAAAAAATGGAAATTCTCAGAGTCCTGCAATGGACATTTATGACATTTTTAATGAAATACCTACTCTTTGTGAACTCTAATAAGGAGAGAGGACTTATGGCAATGTGGCTGAGTTCTGGTTCTGGGCTCTGAATGCCAGGGCTCAAATTATAGGTCCTCTACTTATTAGCTTCATGGTCTTTGATAGGTTACTTAACTTCTCTGTCTTTTAGTTTAGTGACCTATAAAGTGGGGATACTTTAGCACATATTTCAGAGGTTGTTATAAGGATTTAATGGGATGAGTGCATGCAGGCTGTTCATCTTTCGGAGGAAAATCATGCTATAGATAATACTGCAAACTGCTTATAACTTCCACCCTTCCTCTGCATCTTCAGTGATCACGCCCACTGTTCCTCTTAGTTGTAGCTAGTTAAGTCCCTTTCAGCAGTTCCTTACTAGATTTCCCAGATTCTCAAATTTGTTCATCCCTAGGAGGCTTATATTCAATAGATAATCTTGCCTCTTATTTTTTTAAGAACTCAGGGATCATGAGGCATATTTGATGCATTTTTCTTCTTCCAAGGAAAGCACCTATGCTCACTTTTCTGCTCTCTTGAAGTAAAAGAATTTCAGCCTCCAGGTTTGGAGAGTCAAGGTCCCTGCTCTTGGGAAAATACCATGCCTAAAGGAGGGTATGGCAATAAACAAATAATCCATATAGAAAACACTTTTTGCCTAGTCAGGAATGCTTTGAAGCTAACACAATAGGGAGACTTTCATTTGTGTGGAAAGGGAAGGCCTCAATGTTTCTAAGGAGGTAACATTGAGACAAGGCTGTCATGTGAAGATAATGGGCCACAAAGTCTAGACAGAACAATCTGCAAAAACACTTGAGCTTGATGTGGGTGAGGAATGGAAGGAACAGAGGGTTAGCCAGTGATGCTGATGTCCAGTAAGCAAGGGGAAACATAATGGGAGATCAGGCCAGAGCAGTGGCATCCACTATAACTTTCTGTGATGACAGAAATGTTCTACTCTGCACTGTACACCATGGTAACTACTAGCCACATGTGCTATTTAAGTTATATAAATTAAATCAAATCTAAAATTCAGCTCTTCAATCATACCCACCACATAGGGCTCCACGAATATAAATATGTTTAGGTACATATTTTATAACTCTCACTAGCATTTCAAATGCCTAATAGCCACAGGTGGCGAGTGGCTACCATGTTGGGCAGTACGGGTCAGAGGGAAAGCGGAGACGTGGAGGGATTCCAGAATTATTTTGGTGATAGGACCAACAGAAGTAATTGATGACTCAGATGTGACATGTGAAGGAAAGAACCAAGGGTGATGCCTACATCCTTTTTGATTTGAGCAAACTTACTCCATTATGTGTATTAATGCTGTTGATTAGGCTCTTCTATTTTAAGGTGGATTACATTCCCTTTGTCTCCTAATTATAGATCTATTTTAATGATGAAAATTAGAGCATTTAAGGATTGCTTGATGCTGCTGGGGGGTGCTGTCCCTCTCTGCGGCCTGTCCATGGACTTTGCTGTTTTCCAGGCAGCACTTTCTCAGTGCCAAATAAAATGGCTAAGTCTTCATTCCAACCCTGGCACATGTGCAGTTGTCCATCCATTCCCTCCACCCACTCTCTCCTGAGCCTCTTCCTGCCTCTCAACCTGTGCCTTCTCATCAGTCTCTGCCTGTTCCCCTGGGACCCTCTCAGTGCTGGTGCCCCCAGGTTTGGTCCTGTTTCTTCATTCTTGCGCAACTTGAGTCATCAGATCCACTCCATTGTCTGCATTTCCCATCTCCCTTCTGCGTCTCGCAAATATATATAAAATAGTAGCATCAGCCATTTCTATAAACCAGGGACTTCACTAATTGAGTCAAACACATTATTTCATTTGAGTCTTTCCTGAACTTGGAGGGGGGCAGGTATGAGTCTTATAATTGTCAGATGAAGGAGTGATGTTTCAGGAAGGCGTAAGTAAGACTTGCCCAAGCTCCAAGAATTAAAGGTGGCAGGGCTTAGACTGAAAGCAAGGTTCATGTGGCTCTGCAGCTTTTTGTTTGTTTGTTTGTTTGTTTTTTAAGGATTTTATTTATTCATGAGAGACACACAGAGAGAAAGAGGCAGAGACACAGGCAGAGGGAGAAGCAGGCTCCATGCAAGGAGCCCAACGTGGGACTTGATCCTTAGTCTCTAGGATCACAACCTGGGCTGAAGGCGGCGCTAAACTGCTGAGCCACCCAGGCTGCCCTCTGCAGCCGTTTTTTATAACCAGGACTTAACTGCTGTCTAGAGCCCTAGGTCACAACTCACATTTCCAGATCTATGCTTTGAGCTGCCTTGTGAACAACACATGCATGTAGTTCACACACCTGAAAATAGGCATGAAACCAAACTTACTCTCACCTGCTCCTTACCTTGTGTGAATAAGAACAGACTAATATCTCCTTTCTTTGTATTCCTTGTTTGGTTCCATGGTATAATAAATCCAATCTCCCAAACTGGAAATGTCTTTGTCTTTTACGGCTTCTCTACCTTCCTACATTCAGTTGATTTCCAGGTCCCTCAGGGTGTATGTCACAGGTACTTTTCTTGAAGGGAAGTCTGCTACAGCGTGAGAGTCACTCCAGCCTGCATTTGGATCACCTGGAGGGCTCGTTTGTTACTCCAGATCCTAGACCCCATGCCCAGAGTTTCTGATACAGTGGATTTGGGCTGGGTTACATGAATGTGCATGTCTAAAAGTGCTCCATGGACCATACTCAGAGAACCAGTAGTCTAGAGCAAGTCATGGATCTCAACCCATTAAAGCACAGTGCAGTTTCGTTGGTATATATAGAAGTGCCAAGTGCAGCAGAAGTGCAAAGGAAGGAGGGATTTGTTTCGCCTAGGAATAAAAAGGAAGGCTTATGACAGGGGGAAATAAAAAAGAACAGTCAACCACCAAATGCCTGGGAATGAAGGCTCTTTCTCTCTGAAAAACTGATGCTATTGGCCAACATCCCCATTATCCAGAGTCACATTTCTTTACAGGCACACGAATGTAGTGTTAATACATTATCCTTCTTATATCCCCTGCCCTACTGTCCAGCCTCTAATCTAAATTAAAATCTGCCTAACAGCATCAGTGTCCATACCCCTTTTCATAGGCACTTGCAAAAAAGGATGAAATGACTAGTCTGCATTCAAACAGCCAAACAGGGCATGAAAGGGCTGTGCCTGGCATCTCTGGCTGCCTCCGTGTCTCCCATTCTTCAGGACCTCAGTCTGCTCTAGTAATTTGCAGAGCCTCATACATTCTGGACCCTGCCATCTGAGAAGCGTACATCACCACTGGATCTCCACACTTGGTCAGAGGAGGCTGTTTGGCTGAGAGCTGGAATTAACTATCTACAAAGGCTGATCACATGCCTATCCTATGATTTAGCAATTCTATTCTCTCACATATACTCCACAGAAACAGATGTATATATGCCCCCAAAAGACAAGTATAAGATGTTCTTAGCAGCACATTGCTATGGCCCCAAAGAACTTTCTTTTTTTTAATTTATTTAATTGAGAGAGAAAGAGAGCACATGTGTGAGTAGGGGGAGGAGCAGAGAGAGAGAGAACCTTCAAACTCCTCGCTGATGGCAGAGGTCCATCCCATGACCCATGAGATAAAGGACATGAGCTGAAACCAAGAGTCAGACACTTAATTTTCTTTCATTTTAAGATCTTCTACAGGTGATTTTGAGGACCAATCAGTGTTGAGAACCACACATATACAATGCACTTCTGATTTAGAATTTCTTTTTTTTTTTAAGAGGTAGTGGTGTTTACTTGTTCATCAACAGCTTATCTTATTTATTTATTTTTTAAAGATTTTATTTATTTATTCATGACAGACACAGAGAAAGAGAGAGAGAGGCAGAGACACAGGCAGAGGGAGAAGCAGGCTCTATGCAGGCAGCCTGATGTGGGAATCAATCCTGGGTCTCCAGGATCACACCCCGGGCCGAAGGAGGTGCCAAACCGCTGGGCCATCAGGGCTGCCCCTCTGATTTAGAATTTCAATTTAAAATTTCTTTTTATGTACTGATTAATAGGAAAATCATTAGTAATTACCTTTCTCCTTTTCAAGAAATAAAAAGTTAAATGATGAAAATGGCTAAAAATGATTTATGAAATATTTATTCTTTATTTGTTGAAATACTAAATATTTTAAAGACTTTTTTTCTTATGTGGTAGAATCTTAAGTGGCCTTTGGCACTGATGGTAGGATCTAATTTGGAAAGAGATTCAAGTCAGGAAAAAGTAATAATTCTTTTGTGATAAGTTTGTACTGTAATATGATATAACTTGATCATCAGTTGTTGAATCCTGAAATAGAAAAAGGAGCCTGGAAACTATTTCCCCTCTCCGGGAACCCACTATTCTTTGGGCAGCATCACCAAGGCAACCACCTTTTTAAGTCAATCTCTAAGTGGAGAGGCCCCAAATGGGAGCCAGGCTCTCTCTGCTGGGAGAAAGACCCCACCTCCAACCCTCATGATAGCCCTGGAGGTGGTTTTTTACTGATATTTGACAAGCAAAGGAATTGTGGTATTAACATTTCATAGAGGAAAGTGTTGTGATTAGGGAAAAATGTCTAATCATGCTCTAGGGAGATGATAATAACTAAAAAGTTAAACACTGCTCTAGATACTTATTAGAGGAGGGTACTATGATTAGGTTTTAACCTGTCACTGAAGATCCATTTTTCCAATAGGACATGACAGGGCTGAATTTTGCTTAATTTTACCCAGAGAAAAGCCTTCCTGTACCTTGGGAACAAATATAGTGCTTCCCATTCAAATATTCTGGGCCTATTCATAGTGGGCACCATCATTCTATCTTTTTTTTTTTTTTTTTTTTTTTTTGTCCATGAAAGTCAGTCCTCAAGGTCCTGATGGGAAGTCCTGAGCTGGCTGGCTACAGAGTTATTTGTGGGTCCAGGAGGTTGAGAAACTGGAGGACTGGTAGAGGGTGAAAAATACAATTGCAAGTAATTATGAGCAAGGCAGCTGGATAGAGGGAAGCAGTGATTCACCCTCCTAGGCTCTGGCTATACAGAATGTAGTCCTTGGAAGGCAACTTTGGAATAGCTGGGAGCTTGTTAGAACTACAGCGTCTCAGGCCCCACCCCTATGGGGTCAGAAAGTGAAGTTAACAAGACTCCCAGGTGTTTGTGTGGACATTAGATTTTTGAGAACCACAGCTGTAAGCTAGTGGTTCTCAGCATTGGCTATACATTAGAATCACCTGGAGAGAGAAAATATGTAAGACACCCCCCGCCACCTCCCCCACCCCTTGCCAGCCTCACTCAGGACTACTTAGATCAGGTGCTTGCTATAGCAGGCTCTTGTGGGTGTGTGTTTTATGCTGAGTGACCTGATTTATGGTTTGAATGAATCACTCTGCTGCTGTGAATGGTAATCTGCAAGTGTGCGAGTGGAAGTGATACAGGACCACGAATAGAAGCTGGAATACTTTCCACATGTGCTCTCTCAAGCAGAGCAAAACTGGACCAGTGTTTTCTTTACTCATACCTCTGGGCTTCCCTTCAAGATAGGAAAGAGATCCCAATTTCATTTCACGTATTATGGCCTACATCATCACCTGGACTCTGCTGCATCGGAGCATTGCAAGTAATCTACATTTTAAGAAGATCACTTGGCAGCAGCCTATCAAGAATAGATTCTCCAGGAACAAGGAAGTGAAAATGTTGTTAAAGCAGCTTTCTAGGGTGGCTTTACCTAGGATGGGTAGCAGAAGAAAAGTAAAAGAGACAAGAAGAGTTGCATTTGAAATGACTTTTGGAGTGCAGTTGCTGATGGAATTAGATTTGGTAAATGAAAGAAAGAGATCACTTGGCATTTTTACTTTAAACAAAGTCTTAAAAAAACTTGTTAATATGGTTAGTTATATTCTATTTTTAATCTGGATTTCTCTCTCTCTCTCTCTCAAAATTATATAATACTTTGGATAATTAAATTTTCAGAGCTCTAGGACTGTCTGAATTCTGTTCTCACATCACACTTCAATCTGTGTTGTGACTCTCAAATTTATTATATATGGCAAATCCAAGCTTAATGTTTAGTGTTGGTCCTCTTGAATCACTGCAAATTATGATGTTGACCTACTTTCCACTTGTTGAAACTCAGTGGTCACAGTTCTTTGGGAAAAATAGGGTTTCTCAACCTTAGCCCTCTTGATACTTTGGGCTACATAATTCTCTGTTGTGGGGACTATTCTAGACATTGTAGGATGTTTAGTAGCATCCCTAGCCTCTCCTCATTAGATGCCAGAAGGACTCTCCCAGTTGTGACCATCCAAAATGTCTCCAAGTATTAATAACTGTCCTTCAGAGGGTAAGATTGCCCCAGATTGAAGACCACTCTCCCAGGGCTGGGAAGAAGACCTGAAGTATAAATTTTTGGTTTTCTTGTAGGAGTGTACTTCAAGAAGACTCTTCTTACCTTCCATTCAAGGGTCTTTAAGTCTTTGAACTGGTTTAAGTCTGGCAATTGACTGAGAGTCTACAATTCGTTATTGCTAAACAGGGAATGACTTCTTTTCCCCCACTCTGCTTATACAAATCAAGTGAGACATTATTAAATGATCACTTATTTCAGTTCTAGGGACATCATAATCAACTATTGAATGTCAGAGGTCTCTATGGGTCTGTTGCTTATTATGGTAACATCATCCTCATCTTTTGTAATTAAATGCCGCCAAGTGACTCCTGCCACTCCAGGATCTCATCATCCCCATCAGAATCAGGAACCCCAGTTTGATGGCAGCATTTCTTCCTCTCAGTTCTAACTTTAAAGTTGTCTTAAGACAACAGCTATCACAGAGCTCTTCACGGATGCTAGGCCTCTTTCCATAATGTATCTCAATGTCTTAGTGAAAGGTGTATCCTCTGGACCATTCTGAGGAACATAGAGGGTATTACATAATAAATCTACTTAAGCATATCAGTTTCCTTAAGCCTTGGGATCTTTTCATCAGTATACCAAGGGGGTTATGAAACTTCAAATCCATTTAGTGCAAAGTGTCTTTAACTCCGGGTTTCAGAACCAACCAAACTTTTAAAGCCATTCACAGCCCCTAGAGCTAACACACTGATTCCAGAAACCCTCCTTAGTTCACCTAAGATGAACTGATTTCACGGAGTCCAACATTATGTGTCCTCTTCTCTGATCCAGTACAATTTAGGATCAATTCTCATGCATACTACTGAGGTTCTATCAATATAAATTGACAAAATCTTGCAATTTTTTAGGGGCAGTTGCATATAGACCTTATGAGTCTGGCTTTACAGCTTCCCTCCTGAGGCCTACTGGGATTTGAGTCTGGTTAAAGGTATAGAAGTAATGAGAGGCATGAGGGTAGCTCCTGAGCAAGATTGGTGGTTTCCTTCAAGGCAATTGCATTCATTCATTCATTCATTCATTCATTCATTTACTTATTTATTTGAATAAAGATTTTTATTTATTCATGAGAGAAACAGAGACATAAGCAGAGACATAGGCAGAGAGAGAGAGAAGCAGGCTCCATGCAGGGAGCCTGATGTGGGATTCCATCCCAGGATTCCAGGATCACACCCTGGGCCAAAGGCAGACACTCAACCGCTAAGCCACCCAGGCATCCCGGCAATTGCTTTAGAAGACTTTATAGGTTCTTCAGGCTGGGAAAGACTAAGCTCTTTAGACATAGGTGGAAGGGCTGCTTCTGCTGGCAAAAGAGGATCAGCAGAATTTACAGGTTCAAAGTCCCCAGCTTTATTGGAATATGCTCATATATTCCCATCCCAAATCTCACATCACTCTCCCAGCATCATGAGTCTGTTATCAAGTCAAGATTAATGTGTAGGGCCCATCCTTAGGAATCAGACCCACTTCTTGCTTGTTGAAACTCTTTCCTCCCTTGATTGCCAGGTCACCCTCTTTTTCTGATTCATTTATTTCCTTTTCTGCCTTTTTTTCCTTGTTCTTCCTTCAGTTCTCTAGCATTGGATCTCCAAGGCCTTGCCTTTTATTTTTCTCTTTTACTTTTTTGAGAATGAGAAGTTCCACTATCTCAGGGGACAGGGCTATACTCTGGTTACTTACATCTGCATATGGGCACATGGTATTTTTTGAGTAACTATCATATGCCATGCATTTTATTAATTTATATAATCTTTAATTTAAAAAACCTATAAGGGTGCCTGGGTGTCTCAGTTGGTTAAGTGTCCAACTTTTGATTTTGGTTCAGGTCATGATTTCAGGGTCTCAGGATCAAGCCCTGTGTTGGGCTCTGTGCTCAATGGGAAGTCTGCTTAAGATTCTCTCTCTCCCTCTGCTCCTTCCCACATATCTCTCTTTCTCTCAAAAATAAAGAAATGAGTCTTAAAAAAAAAAAAAAAAGAAAGAAAAAGAAAACCTATAATCTTTCATAAGAAACTGCTTTTTTTTTCCTTTTTAAGATTTTGTTTTTTATTCATGAGAGACAGAGGCAGAGACATAGCAGAAGGAGAAGCAGGCTCCCTGCAGGGAGCCTGATGCAGGACTCGATCCCAGGACCATGGGATCATGTTCTGAGCTGAAGGCAGATGCTCAACCACTGAGCCACCCAGCTGTCCCAAGAAACCCTTGAAGTGCATATTAAGGATCTATGTTTTCAAAAGAGGAAACTGAAGCTTAGTAAAGTTCGGGAATTTTGCCTGAGCCTGTCAGTAAGTAGATTTGAATCAAGGCCTAACTTATAAGCTATTGTCATAACAACTAAGGTTTCCTGCTGACTAAAAGATCCAGTTCAGCTCTCCTCATTATCAGGCTTAAATATTCAATGGCATGCTAAAGAGATATCACCTGAATGTTCCCTATCATTTCAAACTTAATATATATAAGTCATGTCCATATTATCAGTCTCACCAACCATTCCACCACTCTAACCTTCAACCTCATCCAAAATACACATACTTCCCCTGGCACTCCTATTCTTTACAAGGTAACAGTCTCCAAAAGTTTCTGAAGCAGGAAACCTCTTTGGGCCTTCATTCTCCCATGCTACTCACATTGGATTGCTCACCATGTCCTCCAATGTTGGGCTTAGAGGCATCTCTGTGTCACTGTGTTTCCCCGATATCCTCTCCTATCTCCTTCTTGGACTCCTGCCACTGTTCTTTCCATTTCACAATTGGCTCTCTACACTGCTACCAAAATTATCTTCTGGAAAAAAAAAAAGAAAAATCAATCCAGTCCTGTCAGTTTGCCTTAAAACCTCTTTTGATGCCCTTTTGCCTACAGAATAAATTTCAGTCTCCTTGTTATGCCCCTCAAGGCCCTTGACAATTGGCCTAGCCTATCCTGCAATCAGCTATTTTTCAGACATACAGAAGTGATTATTTTTCAGATGGATATAGATGCTGTAGAGGTACAGAATATACAAGCATTTCAAAACCAGAATTCATTTTGATTTTTTTATTACCTATTTTCTCAATCAATGAGTACTAAAAAGCACAACTATTATGTGGAATTGAAATTTTATATTTGGTAGGAAAAGGATTCTTATAATGTAAACATTGGGAATGAACTAGACATTTTCATGAAATATTTTTCTGGATTTTAGAGTTTAATTATTTTAAGTAATTTTCTTAGCCAAAGTTGTTAGAAGGATATGGTGGAGCAACTTAAGTCTTGTAAAAATCAGGGAAAGATTTAATTTTTTTCTCCAGCCAGGTAAAATACTTTAAAAGTGCCCTTGGCTCTTTTAATAGACTCCAATCAGGGAATAATGGTAGAGACAGGAAAAATACATCATTTAATAATGCTGTAGTCATGCTATGAAACTTTGTCTTTATGTTCTGTGATAAAAGTGGAGATGAAAACTATTTTTATTCTAAAGGAGCCACTGTTTTTTTCAGCAGGATCCTCCAGCACACTGTCTTATGTGGCCAGTCTCCCACTGGAGAAGCAGTGTGTGGAGGTTGGGGAGGATGGCCTATGGGTTCAAACATTTGGGTTCAAATCCTAGGCATACTACCTGACCTTCAACAAATCTCATTTGGGTTCAAATCCTAGGCATACTATCACTACCTGACCTTCAACAAATCAAAGATCTGAGACTTTTTTTTCTTCAAATGAGAATAAAATACATACTTCAGAGTTATGGTGAGTTTTATATGAAGTCAAGTTGGTCTGCAGCGAATTTATACAGGTTCATTTGCTTTTCTACCATAACCTGCCTCCAACTGCTTTATGTTTAGTGCTTCAATCTCTGACTAGAAGGGTCCTGAGAGCTGATTTAGTCCACTTGGTTTATAGATAAGGAAATTCCAAGATCCTAGGTTATCTACAGTTATGTTAAAAAGGAGTTTTTTTTTCTCTTTTTAGCATTAATTTCATTCTTAGTAATGAAGAAATCAGAGCCAGAGAAGTAATACTGAGATGGAAAATTGGTTTGAATTAGCAAACATTCAAGAACCTGCTCAATGCCAGTGCTGTGTTGGGAGCTGGTGGGAAAAAGCAATCTCTATCTGAGGTGCTCACAGCCTGGTGGAAACAATGGTCTAGAATCCTTACAGTTTACCCGCTAGAATACTGATAGGGATGACTTCTTCTTCTTTTTTTTTTTTCCCCTCTCTTTTCATATTAAAATACAGCGTGTGGGGGAGGCACTGCCTTTTTGAGATAGCCTTTTGAGATAGTGGGGAGGAATTAAAGCTGCAGCACCTGTGAGGCCCCCCGCTAAGGAGCCAGTGCTCTGCCATCCACTGGTAGGTGTTTTTTTGTTTGTTTGTTTCCATCAGCCACTTTAAGAATTTCCCTTAGGCTATAGAAGTACAGGAATAAGGAGAGCTCAGAGCTCCAGGCCCTCCAGGGAGATTGGCCTTTTGGCCAATTTAATTACAGTACAGATAGGTGAGTAGCACAGGACCCCTTGTCAGATAAGGCAGTGGAATAAGGATTGACCCACAGAGGAGGACCCTCAGGCTCTGTTGCTCAAAGATAATGAACTCTTCCAGGCACAGTTGATGAGGGCCCATTGCTCCCAGATTTGCAACCAGATGTAACCCAAGATCTGGAGGGCAGGTTAGGTTGGAATAATTTTTTTTTTAAAGATTTTATTTATTTATTCATGAGAGACACACACAGAGAGGCAGACATGGGCAGAGGGAGAAGCAGGCTCCCCTTGGGGAGCCTGATGTGAAACTCCATCCCAGGACCCTGGGACCAGGCCCTGAGTAGAAGGCAGACACTCAACCACTGAGCCAACCAGGTGCCCCAGGTTGGAATAATTTTAAGTGAAATGTCAAGTGCTGTGGATCCAGAGGAAAGAGGGTTGCATTTTGTCTAGAACAGAATGGAATTGGCATCTAAAATCTGTGGCATGTGCGTGGCATGCATGCGTGGCATGCATGTGGCATGTGCGTGGCAGTCAACCAGCTCACCATTCATAAATTCAACACAAATCTGTGGAGCAACAAATTTGTGCAAGGCAACTACCATGTCATTGTTGTGCCCAAGATTGCGAATCCGAGAAACCACAAGGAGCCTACACCGATGCAAGCTATTTTATGAGGCCCACTCACATTGTCAAGTGTCAAGTGTAATCTCTTTTCTTAAAGTCAACTGATTGTAGAAATTAATCACATCTACAAAATTCCTTCAGAGCAACATCTAGGTGAGTATTTGACCAAACAACTAAACATTGGGGCCTAGACATGTTGACACATAAAATGTAACCATCACAATTACCCTTAGATTAGGAGGTAGAGATCTCATCACTGTGAAGATGAGACTCATTATGGATGTGGTGTCACCAGATATACCTATAAACTGGATTTGGAACTATATATGAACAGTGGTGGTCTTTTCAGGGTAGTGGGAGGATTAGTGGCCTGCTCTTGCTTGCCAGGTCTATATAACCTTCCCTTGGCTCTTCCCATCTCAAGATTGTCCAGAAAAAGCATTGTGCTGCTGCCTAAGCCAGGCCATGTTGCTGCCAATTATTAGCCTTTAAGATTTCTTGGGCTACGGTGCCTGGGTGGCTCAGTGGTTGAGCATCTGCCTTTGGCTCAGGTCACTATCCTGGGGTCCTGGGATCGAGTTCCACATTGGGCTCCCTGCAAGGAGCCTGCTTCTCCCTCTGCCTATGTCTCTGCCTCTCTCTCTGTGTCTCTCATGAATAAATACAATTTTAAAAATCTTAAAAAAAAAAAAAAGCAAAAAACACTTCCTGGGTTGGGCAGTATTCTAGCTAGGATTTCTGCTAGGCCTGTTTGAATGCTGGGAATATAGCAAGTGATGAAATTAAACTACCTAAAGATGTTGGCACTCAAATGACCTAAGTCAGAGCTGAACATTAGAATCATCTGGGGATTAAAAAAAAAAAAAAAAAAAGAATCATCTGGGGATGATAACACATGCCTTGGCCCCACTGCCTGAGATTCGGATTTAATTGTCCAAGGCTGGGATACTATCATAATTTTTGAAAAGTTCCCATGGTTGAATCTAATATACAACCAGGTTTGAGAATCACTGGTTATCTTAGATTAGTTACATTCTCCTAGAAGAAACCCCCAGGCCAACCATTTGTCATGTATTTATTAAAGATCTGTTCCAAAGAGAAACCAGTGATACAGTGGGGAAGCAGGACAGGAAAGGGAAAGCAGCTAGGCCAAAGGTTCCATTTCAGGGCAAGACTAAGCCTTAACGGATCCCACAGGAAGTTATAAAATGTAAATTATGCTTCCAGAGTTTGTCTGGTCTTGAGGAAGAGGAGCAGGGCTCCCCTGTTTCCATTTCAGTTAGTCATTAAGCCTCCCAAAGAGAAATATCCACTCCCTGCATCTTTCTGTACAGAGTGCCAAGTTCAGCCTCTGAAGTTTTCAGGTGAGAGGAGTTAGCAGCAGGTGCTTAGAAACTGGGGGATTGGAGCACAGAGCTGCTAGAAGACATCCAAGGAGGAAGGGAGGGAGGGTAATGGGGCATACACTAAATAAGTGGTTATTACTGCTATTTCTGAATATGTCTTAGTTGCTAGTGGTCTGCATGAAGCCACCAGGGGAGCTTGTTATATAAAATTTCTGCTTCAAGGGCCTAAAGGCAGCTTTGATAGCTAATAATACCTAGCAATGCTAAGAACTTTGGAAAGTCTGAGATTTTTCCCCCTACTTGCACACCAACAAGATAGCCTGACAGTTTCATGGATGTTGGCAGAAGAAGAGAGATGCCTGGTCAGAGACAAAGAATTGAATTATGATAAGAGCAATAGCCAAAATATTGGCTTCCTGTAATGATTCTGTGAACCCAAATTCCCACAGGGCTAGGTGACAGCTGCACAAGCGTGACTGTTACAGAGAGGACCTCTGAGTTTGGGGAACCTGCATCTTTTGTTATTGGTGGTTAGCAAAACCTTTGCTCTGGAGGGAGATAATGTCTTTACTTCCCAAGACTATTCACTCCACAAAAGTTCTTGAAAAGGCTGTTGAGTACAAAAGTAGTTTGTGCCTCTGCTTAAAAGATAAGCAAAATATGACAGACCTTTGAAGAATTGTCTCCCAACAGTAGTAAATAGGAGCAGGGGGATCTTTGGTATTTGCTTTTTTCATTTCTGGTTTTCACTCAAGTAGTTTTGGAGAGAATCTTTTCCCTGATGCACATTTGTGAGTTTTTGGTTTTGTTTTTAACCTCTGTTGATATTAATAATTTTCAGCAATTCTCATAAGCTCTCCCATTTGCTTTTAGGGGTATTCTAAATATCACTAGTTCATGATATAAGGAGAGGCAACCTGCATAACCTCTTTTGGTTTCCATATCTGAAAAGTAAATAAAGTGGTCTAAGTAAGGTTAGACACTCAGTTGGAAGCCTTAAACATATGAGGCATTTGAGGTAATGGTGATTTTAGTAATACTAATAGGGGAAGAAAAAATACATTAATACCCACCAGAACAACTTAATTTCTTGTAAAGTCCTCACAGTATCATATGATATATTTGTTATTCACATAATAGATAAAGAAATTGAGACTCAGAGTGATTTGTTCAAGTTTGTAGAGTTACCCAAGAATCTTCCCAGGATTTGATCCAAAATACACGTGAATCCAGGGTTCACTCCCTCCAGTTGCCACATTCTGACTGTATAATGGGATACTGTCTGACACAAGGTGGTATCCTCGTGATGCTGCCTGAAGAACTAGTGGCTTCGGTAGGATGGAAGACTGTTAATATCTTCCCATTTTATGACAGATATTATCAAAGACTAAATTGTTATAAATTGTGTATAATTGAGATGAATTTTCTCCAATTCCCTTATTGAAGCCTATTAAAGGAGTCAGAGTTTTAATTGAATTACTGTGAAAAAGGTAGAACATCCTGCCCTATTTATATAAGCCCAGGGCTAATCTATTTCTCACCACCCACTGCCACCTGCACCACACACACACACACACGCACACACACACACTAATCCAAAACCAAGCTTATTTTTCAGCCCAAATATACCATTGTTCTCAAAGTCTACATCACTGGAATGACCCTGACTAGGAAAGTTACTTAGCATGTGTTGAAAGCTGGAAGAAACTTAAAAAACTATAAATCCAGTTGGCCCCAACTTTTAAACTATGAAAATCACTTTTTAACATCAGAAAATTGCAACTCCACATGATAATAGCTGTACCTTTTTTTTTTTTTTTTTTGGTATTCTATTGATTGAAAAATACGTGAATAAAATCAGTATGAGTTCAGTAAAGCTTTGAAATGAGTTTATATTTTCTTCATCTCGGCAGCATCTATATCCATCTGAAAAGTAATCAGTCATATGTGTGTGAAAAATAGCTAACTTAGAGGGAGCTGGACCAATTGTTAAGGGCCTTGAGAGACCTACAAGAAGATTGAAATTTATTCTGTAGGCAAAATGGAGTCAAAGGGGTTTCAAAGCCAAGTGGTAGAATTCAATTGATTGCTTTTCTGAAGGATAATTTTGGCAGCAGCGTGGAGTGCCAAATGGTATATAGAAAGGCCAATAGCAGAAGGTCAATTAGAAGGCAGAAGATGATGTCAGAAGCCACAGTGATGCAGAAATTCCTCTGGCCCCGGGCCCCAGAGACTGGGTAATCTGCTGGATCTTGGGCACAGCAGAGAGGACATGGTCAAGAGGATTTCTAAGCTTGGAAAACTGTGTTGGAGGATGAGACCATGAAGGTAATAAAGAATGTCTGAGAAAGAGGCTTTTTATTAATTTATTTGTTTTGGGGGAAGGGTTGGAAAAAGGGAAGATATAGAATTAGATTTTAAATATACTCTCCCGGGACACCTGGGTGGCTCAGTGGTTTAGCACCTGCCTACGGCCCAGGGCGTGATCCTGGAGACCCGGGATCAAGTCCCACATCAGGCTCCCTGCATGGAGCCTGCTTCTCCCTCTGCCTGTGTCTCTGCCTCTCTCTTCGTGTCTCTCATGAATAAATAAATAAAATCTTAAAAAAAAAAAACTCTGTTCCTGTATAAAAAATATATATGGTGTGTAAATATATATATTTATATATTATTGAAATATATAAATCATATATAAATATATATATTTATATATAATCAATCATACATATATGACTGAAATATATATAAACATATAAAATATATATATAAATATTAAAAAAATATGTGTATGTAAATATATATGATTGAAATATATAATTATATATAAATATATATGTATTTATATATATCATATATATTTATATATGATCAATCATACATATATGATTGAAATATATATATATAAAATATATAAAGATTGATTACAACCAGATGATGTGCATTAGGCAGCTGTACATATGGATCTACGCTGAGGCAATATGAGCTAAAGCTTCAGATAGCAGGAAACTATTCTGATAGCATAAGTGGGGACCTAGGGAAAGCTTAGTTGTAATCTCAGGGAAAGTGTGTTCTTAACCTCTCTTGGGAAGAAGACAAACTTTCTTCTAGTCAGTACTCATGCTGGCCCTTGTTGAAAGATTTGACATTTCTGGGGATTCTGTTTGTTAATCTAAGTACAACTCCTCCCAGGTGATAAGCGTGAAAGGGCTGCAGGAAGGGTGATTTTAGTTAGAAAATTAATGTGGGTTCTCTTAGAAGAAGAAACTAACACAAGATTGTAGTACATGCAGATTATTTGGGAATTTCAGGAAACATTGACATGAAGTGGAGAAGTGAAATGGGGAAGAAAAAGCCGCTAATAAAAGGTAATATTAAGTGAGTTACCATAGTTGGAGACTAGGGCTTAATCCCAACAAAGATTAAGAAAATCTTGCATTCTTGGAAATGATGCAAAAATTATATGCTGAAGGGATGAGACAGTATGTATATACCAAATTCTAAGTTATCAGCTGAGGATTACTTTTAGGGGTTTTAATTCCTCTGCACTTTTCATCTGCCAGAAGCTTAGACAGAGAGGCCTAATGTGTTTTTGAAATAAAAGTTCTCAGGCACCAACAGGGATATGTTAGCAGTTGGAAGTCACTTGGAGCCCATCAAAAAGTCTGAAGGTTAGGAGAGGGCACTGGCTGTGTCGCTACCCACTGTCCAGAGGGAAAAGGTTATGCGCACAGGCAGCAGAAAGGCACACCTAGACCTCCAAGAGTTTAATACTAACATCAGCAGGAAACACAGAAACAATGCAATCTTAATGAACAGGAAGGGAAAGTGTCACTGTAGCCCAACTTACTGGGCTAATGTGGTTAGCAGAAGCTGGAGAAGATATAAAATATGATGGAGCTTCATTGCTCTGGCCCCAGAGTGCTGTTATTACCAAAATCAGGAATCCAATCCTTCTGTAAAATAGTAGTTTATATCAGGAGGGAGCAAAATTTCTATAGAGGGCCATTAATAATATTCTGGGCTTTGTATGGTCCCTGCCACAGCTCTGCTATTGTACTATAAAATGGGCAAGGCTGTATTCCAGCAAAAACTTTATTTTTGTACACAAATTTGAATTTCATGCAATTTTGATTTATAATTAATTAACATTAATCTTCTTTTGTTATTTTTCAACCATCTAAAAATGTAAAAACCATCCTCTACTTCTAGGTCATACAAAAATAGATGGGGATCAAATTTGGCTCAGGGGCCATAGTTTGCTAACCCCTGCTGTAGAAATGAAGGCAAATGAATACTTTCACCTGTGAAAACTTGAAGCCCTTGGTCACTTAAATATCCATTTTGACGTCTAAATAATGCTGCTGTTAACATTCATGTACAAGTTATTGTATAAACACATATTGTGTTTTCAAGCCTCTTGGATTATACCTAGAAGTGGAATTGTTGGGCTAAAGGATAATTTTAGGTCTAACTTCTTGAGGAACTGCCGAATCAATAGAAAATTTTAAATTCCCATGTCATGACTGCCATCTGGCTGATAGTATCTGTAAAACATAGTCAATTGAAAGAAGTATTCTGATTTTGGAGAGGTTAAATTTTGGGGAAAAAATTTAGAATTGATGTAAAAGTATATAATATTTGACTCCTGTTGTCTTTTTACTTTTTAAACTTATTTAAGTTAAATTGGTTAACATATAGTATATCATTAGTTTCTAATATAGAGTTCAGTTATTTATCTGTTGCATATAACACTCAGTGCTCATTTCATCAAGTGCCCTCCTTAATGCCCATCACTCAGTTACCCCTCCCCTTACCCTCCTCACCTCCCACAACCCTCAGTTAGTTTGTATTTATTTATTTATTTATTTATTTATTTATTTATTTATTTATTTATTTATGAGAGAGAGGCAGAGACATAGGCAGAGGGAGAAGCAGGCTCCATGCAGGATGCCTGATGCAGGACTTGATCTCAGGACTCCAGGATCATGCCCTGAGCCGAAGGCAGACATTCAACTGCTGAGCCACCTAGGCGTCCCCCTCAGTTTCCTAGTTAAGAGTCTCTTGATTTGTCTCTCTCTCTGATTTTGTCTTATTTTATTGATTCCTATTGTTAATTGAGGAAAGAAAGCAATAGTAAATCTTGTGGGCACAAGCATTTTGGCTCACAAAGCATGTAAAATTTCTTACTATAATTTATGATATTGGAATTTCAATTTACGTATCAAAATTTGTTTAATCAGCACAAGTGTAATTATGGATCATATCAAATCTATTCTGGAAAGATGATTTTTGGATGCATAAACAAATTTCAGATTTTGAGGTCTTCAAGAGATATTACATTCCTTCAGGCCGTGTTTGGGTGGCTGTCCAATTAGCCTAGCCTAGACCTCACCTCTCTGCCTAGCTGTGTGCCCTTTGAACTGTTTTCCACTTTAAGAGGTAAAGAAAGAATGAACAATGAAGTAGAGACCTGCATAGATTGCTTTTTCTAAAATTTTGGAGCTGAAGGCAAGTAGATAATATGAGAGGTTTTTGTCCCTAAGTTAGCTGAGTGACAACAGGTCCAGGAGGAATGGGACCTGAAGGATTGGTAGGGGGTAGCTGAGGTAGTCACCAGTGTTGGTGGAAGTGAGAGATCTGCATGGGGCAGAACAACGCTTTCCTCTGAAGAGACAATGGAGCCTGAGTGGGTAAACCAGTAATATTTAATTTTGGAGGTACAGCAGTAGAGAATCTGTCTGGACTATTGTGTGCTTTCATAGGGGCATGTTTGAACTGTCCTTCAAAACTGGAATATCCACTGAGGTTGAATAGTGAAGATGAAGTGGTTGGTTAGACCTTAAGGATAGAAAATATTTTTCATGCACATGTTGTGGTAATGAGTTCTGAAGAGCACAAAGTAAGAGAGATTCTGGAGTAAGCATGGCTGGTTGACCACTTAAGGTCATGAGTGGGTCCCAAAGGTCTTTAGGAATCAAGATTAGAGCCGCAGAACTTTGGGTGCCTGGGAATATCTTTGTTATGTAAGTGTCTCGGGTGATTATATTCTAGAGAAAAAAATTCTTAGATATGATGTGATAGAGTCTGTTTGGAGGCAGGAGTATTGCCCTAATTAGCATGGCTGCATAGCAACCCATCCTGAGATTTACTGGTTTAATACCAATTTTGCTCACAAACCTGCAATGTATGCAGTGCTCATGTCTGCTCTATGTCTACAGCAGCTTGAAGGCTGGGGCTGAAATCCTCTGAAGGTTCTTTTACTCACATGTCTGGCAGTTGATGCTAGGAAGACTCAGATAGGAGGGGGCAACCATATCTGGAGCTCCTTAGCAGCTCAATCTTTATGTGTCCTCTAAATGAGATCTCTTTAGCTTTGGCAGTTTCAGAGTAGCCAGACTTTCCATACGTCAGCTCCCTAGGAAAGCGTCCCCAGAGCTTCCTTTGCTTTCAGATCTTAGAGAATTTCCTCAGCTACCATTACTCCATAGCTGCAAATCTTGAGGCCAAAGACAGATTCTTTTGCATAGTAATTTTGGGTTTATGTGGGAGTATGTGGAGGCATTAGGTGGGGAAGGAGGTAATGCTAGCTCAAGTGCTATTGATTAGTAGGAACTGAGTTCATTCTCAGTAGCACAATTTAAGGGACTTTAAAATGTCTCTAGCACATATGACTTCCAATCAGTGGATGGGGCAGGAGTCAGGAAAAAATATTTAGTGATAATATTATATGATAATTTATTACTGTTAACATGACCATTTGTTTTTCTATTATATCCTGTAATAGAAAAGGGAAGATGAAACTGTTTTCCACTTTAAGAGGTAAAGAAAGAATGACTTAAGCTAATCTCATACTATAGGAACAATACATTGGGATAGGAGTTAAGTAGATTTGGGTTTACATGTGGGATAAACAGTGAGCAACCCTTTGACCTCAGAAGGTTGTGCCTTTGAACCTCAAGTCCCTCACTAAAAATAATTTTTACAAGGAATAAAGTACTTAAAAAGAGATAATATGGAACTTAGATAAATTTGGTCTCTTGAAGATTAACAAATAGTATTTTTCCTCCTTAAGGGTGCCGTATTTCATTAGCTCTCATTTAGTGCTTTGAAGTTTAGGGCTAAAAGAAATATTACCAGTGTATTAATTAGGATTTGAAGTTTGGCAAGCATGGAAATCTCAGGAGGGAATGCAAGTGGCTTGAGGCTTGAGCTCAGAGTCTTTCCTAATTTCCTAGCTGTGCTTTCTACTCTATGGATAGAGAGCCTATCCTAGCAATTAAATATAATGAAAAATCAACATTGAAGTGAACTGCATACATTTGTGAGTCTTCTCAGTGCTGATGAGTGTAGTGGTACTTTAGTTTCTGTATTAGAAGATATTCCTGATTTGGTAGACACAAAGTTGTAAACTACATAAAATCTTGCTGCAGTTGGGCTGGGTTAGCAGCTGAAATAAAATCTTGAGGCGCCAAAGGGAGAGGGGTATTGCTTTGCCTAGGGGTAAAAGGGAAAGCTTCACTAAATCCATTCTATGCATACTGAAAAGAGGTCTACTATTCTAGCCATTTCTCTGGAGTCACCACTCATCAGTTAGGCAAATGTTAAAGGAACAAACTTTACCAGCAACATGTTTAATTTGGTCAGAGGAAAAGAAGGCAAGTAGTGTGGCAAACAGTTAACAACCAAGTGGGCTTGTGGTAAGATAAGAGAATAATGGCCAAAATAGGTGATAATTTCCTCATTAGCCTGTTAGTTCCAGGGGGCAGAAAATTTCATCTGTTTGTTCCCAGTGTCCCCAGGGCTCAGAACTGTTCTTGACACAAGGTAAGGTGATGAATGAATGAATATCCTTATAAGAGATAGAAACAAATAATAAGATACTGGCGTTTGCAGGAGATTAAACCAGGCAATCACCAAATGGTAGAAAAAGGCAACCCCTCCTTTTTCTCTGTAGAAGTGAGAAACCAGCAGCCAAGATTTCTAATGATTCAGAGTTGCATGTCTTTTCCGACAGCCTGACTTGCGAATCTAGCTTAACATGCCCATTTCTATTTTCTTTCCCCCAACTTCTAGTTTATTTTTCATGAGCAAAATACTTTTTATAAAAAATTTTAATTCCAATATAGTTAACATAAAATGTTAGTTTCAGATGCACAATATAGTGATACAACAATTTTATATACTACCCAGCACTCATCATAAGTGTACCTCATCACCCAATTCACCCCTCACCTCTGGTAACTACCTGCTTATTCTCTGTAGAGAAGAGTGTTTCTTGGTTTGTCTCCCCCCACCCCCTGCCTTTGTTCATTTGTTTTGTTTCTAGAATTCCACATAAGAGTGAAATTAGGGACGCCTGGGATGGCTCAGCGGTTGAGCATCTGCCTTTGGCTCAGGGCGTGATCCCACATCCGGCTTCCGCATGGAACCTGCTTCTGTCTCTGCCTTCTCTCTCTGTGTGTCTCTCATGGACAAATAAATAAAATCTTTTTTTTTTTTTTTTTTTAAAGAATGGAATCATACAATATTTTTCTCTGATTTTTTAAAAAAAGATTTTATTTATTTATTCATGAGAGACAACACAGAGAGAGGGACAGAGACACAAGCAGAGGGAGAAGCAGATTCCTCGCAGGGAGCCCGATATGAGATTCGATCTTGGAACTCCAGGATCACACCCTGAGCCGAAGGCAGATGCTCAAGCACTGAGCCACCCGGTCATTCCATCTTTCTCTGATTTATTTTGCTTACCACTATACTCTTTAGTTCCATCCATGTCATTGTAAATGTTAGGATTTCATTCTTTTAATGGCTGAATATTATCCCATTTATCTTTAAATCCATTCTTTATTCATTTATCTATTGATGGACACTTGGGCTGCCTCCATAATTTAGGTATTGTGAATAATGCTGTAATAAACATAGGGGTGCGTATATCATTTTGAAAGAGTTTTTTGTATTTTTGTGGTGAATCCCCAGTAGTAAGATTAATGGAGTGTAGGGTAGTTCTATTGACTTAATTAATTAATTATAAAAATATTTTATTTATTTATTCATGAGAGACCAGGGAGGGTGGGGGGGGCAGAGACATAGGCAGAGGGAGAAGCAGGCTCCATGCAGGGAGCCCGACGTGGGACCCAATCCGGGGTCTCCAGGATCACACCCTGGGCCAAAGGTGGCACTAAACCGCTGAGCCACCCGGGTTGCCCAAGGGTAGTTCTATTTTAAACTTTTTGAGGAACCTCTATACTGTTTTCCAGAGTGGCTGCTGCACCAGGTTGCATTACCACCAATTGTGCTTGAGGATTCCTTTTTCTCCACATCCTTTCCAACACTTGTTTCTTGTGTTTTTTATTTTAGCTATTCTGACAGATGTGAAGTGATATCTCCTTGTAGTTTCGATTTGCATTTCCCTGATGATAAATGATGTTGAACATCTCTTCATGTGTCTGTTTGGCCATCTGGATGTCTTTGGAAAAGTTCATGTCTTCTGCCCATTTTAAATAAGATGATTATTATTATTATTATTTTGGTGTTGGGTTGTATAAGTTCTTTATGTATTTTTGATACTACTAGCGCTTTATCAGATATGCTATTTGCAACTATCTTCTCCCATTCAGTAGGGTGACTTTTAGTTTTGTTGACTGTTTCCTTCACTGTACAGAAGCTTTATATTTTGATGTAGTCCCAATGGTTTATTTTTGCTTTTGTTTCCCTTGCCTCAGGAGACATATATTTTGGTACAACCAATGTCAGAAAAATTAATGCTTGTGTTATCTTCTAGATTTGAAAAAATTTTATTTAAACTCAATTTAGTTAACGTATATTGTATTATTAGTTTCAAGGGTAGAATTTAGTGACTCATCAGTGGCATGTAACACCAGTACTCATTACATCAATTGTGCTCCTTAATGCCTATCACCCAATTACCCCATCTCCCCACCTACTTACCCTCTAGCAACCCTCAGTTTGTCCCCTCTATTAGGGGTCTCTTATGATTTGTTTCCCTCTCTGTTTTTATCTTATTTTATTTTTACTTCTCTTCCTCTATGTTCATCTGTTTTGTTTCTTAAATTCCACATATGAGTGAAATCATATGGTATTTGTCTTTCTCTGACTAATCTTGCTTAATAAAATATTCTCTAGTTTCATCCACATCATTGCAAATGGCAAGATTTCATTCTTTTTAATGGTTGAGTAATATTCCATTGTGTGTGTGTGTGTGTGTATATATATATATATATATATATATGCCTTATCTTCTTTATTCATTCTTCAGTCAATGGACATCTGGGCTCTTTCCATATTTTAGCTGTTATGGACATTGCCCCTCTAAACATTGGGGTGTGCGTGCCCCTTCAAATCACTGTTTTTGTATTCTTTGGATAAATACCTAGTAGTACAATTGTTGAGTTGTAGGGTAGTTCTGTTTTTAACTTTTTGAGGAACCTCCATACTGTTTTTCAGAGTGGCCGCCCCCATTTGCATTCCCACCAACAGGGTAAGACAGTTCTCCTTTCTCTGCATCCTCAACAACATCTGTTGTTTCCTGAGTTGTTAATTTTAGCCATTTCGACAGTGTAAGGTGGTATCTCATTGTGGCTTTGATTTGTGTTTCTTTGATGCCAAGTGATGTGGAGCATTTTTTCATGTGTCTGTTAGCCATCTGGATGTCTTCTTTGCAAAATGTCTGTTTGTGTTTTCTGTCCATTTCTTGCCGAGGTTTTTTGTTTTTTTTTTCGGTGTTGAGTTTGGTAAGTTATTTATAGATTTTGGATACTAGCCCCCTATGTCACTTACGAATATCTTCTCCCATTCCGTAGATTGACTTTTAGTTTTATTGATTATTTCCTGTACTGTGCAAAAGCTTTTTATACTGATAAAATTCCAATAGTTCATTTTTGCTTCTGTTTCCCTTGCTTCTGGAGATATGTCTAGCAAGAAATTACTGCAGCCCAGGTCAAAGAGGTTACTGCCTATGTTCTCCTCTAGGGTTTTGATGGATTCCTGTCTTACATTTAGGTCTTTCATTACCTTTGAATTTATTTTTGTGCATGATGTAAGAAACTGGCCCAGTTTCATTCTGCATGTGGCTGTCCAATTTTCCCAACACCATCTGTGGAAGAGATATATTTCCCATTGCATATTCTTGCCTCTTTTGTTGAAGATTAATTGACCAAATAATCAGGGGGTTGTTTCTGGGCTTTCTATTCTGTTCCATTGATCTATGTGTATATTTTTGCGCCAGTACTAGATAGTTTTGATTACTACAGCTTTGTAGTATAACTGAAAACCTGGAAAACATGGCTGTAGCTTTGCTTTTCTTCTTCAAGATTGTTTTGGAAATTTGGAGTCTTCTGTGGTTCCATACAAATTTTAGGATTATTTGTTCCAGTTCTGTGAAAAATGCTGTTGGTATTTTGATAAGAACTTTTTAAATCTGTAGATTGCTTTGAGCAGTATGGACATTTTGACAATATTTGTTCTTCTAATCCATGAGCATGGAAAATCTTTCTATTTGTTTGTGTCTTCTTTAATTTCTTTCATCGGCATTTTATAGTTTTTAGAGTACAGGTCTTTCACCTCCTTGGTTAAGTTTATTCCTAGGTATTTTATTATTTTTGGTGAAATTATAAATGGGATTACTTTTTAAGTTTCTCTTCCTATTGTTTCATTATTAGTGTATGGAAATGCAATGGATTTCTGTATGTTGGTTTTACATCCTATGGCCTTATGGAATTCATTTATCAGTTTTAGCAGTTTCTTGGTAGAATGTTTAGGGTTTTCTATATGTTAGTATCATGTCATTGGCAAATAGTGGAAGTTTTACTTCTTCCTTACCAATTTGGGTGCCTTTTCTTTTTGTTGTCTGATTGCTGTGGGCAGGACTTCCAGTACTATATTGAATGAAATTGGTGAGTGTGGACATCCTTGTTCCTGATGTTAAGGGGAGAAAACTCAGTTCTCCATTAAGTATGGTGTTAGCTGTGGGTTTTTCATATGTGGCCTTTATTACATTGAAATATGTTCCCTCTAAACTTACTTTGCTGAGGGTTTTTATTATGAATGAATGTCGTTCGTACTTTGTTAAATACTTTTTCTACATCTACTGAAATGATCATTTTTTAAAGTTCTTTTATTGATGTGATGTATGATGTTGATTGATTGTGAATATTGAATCATGCTTGCATACCAGGAATAAATCCCACTTCATTGTGGTGAATGAGTTTTTAAATATATTGTTAGGTTCAGTTTGCTAGTATTTTACTGAGGATTTTAACATCCATATTCATCAGAGATATTGACCTGTAGTTCTCTTTTTTTTTGTGGTATCTTTATCTGGCTTTAGTATCAGGGTAATGCAGGTCTTGCAGAAAGAATTTGGAAGTTTCCCTTCCTTTACTTTTTTTTTTTTTTTGGAATATTTTGAGAAGAGTAGGTATTACTCTTCTTTAAATGTTTGGTAGACTACACCTGTGAAGTCATCTACCCAGATTTTTTTTTTTTTTTTGTGGTTGATTTCTAGTTTTATAGCATTGTGGTCAGAAAAAGATGGATGGTATGACTTCAGTCTGTTGGTTGGCAGTTTTTTGATTACTGTTACATTGGCCATTGCTGGTAATCAATGCATTCAAATTTTTTTTTGTATTCAAATTTTCTATTTGTTTCTGATTCAGTTTTGGGAGGCTATATATTTCCAGGAATTTATCCATTTCTTCTGGGTTGTTCAAGTTGTTGGCATATAATTTTTCATAATATTATAATTGTTTATATTTCTGGGATGTCAGTTGTTATTTCTCCCCTTTCATTTCTAATTTTGTTTATTGGAGTGCTCCCTTTTTTTATAAGTCTGGCTAACGGCTTATCAATTTTGTTGATCTTTTCAAAGAACCATCTCTTGGGGCACCTAGGTGGCTTGGTGGTTGAGCATCTGCCTTTGACTCAGGTCATGATCCCGTGATTCTGGGATCAAGTGCTGCATTGGGCTCCCCACAGGGAGGCTGCTTCTCTCTCTGCCTATGTCTCTGCCTCTGTGTGTCTCTCATGAATAAATAAATAAAATCTTAAAAAAAAAAAAAAAAAAGAAAACAAAAAAAGAGCCAGCTCTTGGTTTCTTGATCTGTTCCATTGGTTTTTTATTTTCTATTTCATTATTTCTACTCTAATCTTTATTATTTCCTTTCTTCTGCTGTTTTTGGACTTATTTATTGTTCTTTTTCTAGATTCTTGAGATGTAAGTTTAGGTTGTTTGAGGTTTTTCTTGCTTCCTGAGGTAGGCCTGTATTGCTATAAAATTTCCTCTTAGAACAGTTTTTGCTGCATCCCAAAGATTTTGGACCGTTGTGTTTTCATTGTCTCTATGCACTTTTTAACTTTCCTCTTTTATTTGTTGGTTAACCCTTTTTTTGTTTAGTAGCATGTAATTGACTCTCCATATACTTGTGTTTTGTCCAGATTTTTTTTTGTAGTTGATTTCTATCTTTTTTAAAGATTTTATTTATCTATTCATGAGAGACACAGAAAGAGACAGAGATATAGGCAAAGGGAGAAGAAGCAAACTCCATGCAAGGAGCCCAATGTGGGACTTGATCCTGGGAATCCAGGATCACGCCCTGAGCCAAAGGTAGATGCTCAACCGCTGAACCACCCAGGTGTCCTAGATTTCTAGTTTTATAGTATTGTGGTCAGAGAGATGCATGGTATGACTTCAATCTTTTTAAATTTGTTGGGGATTAATTTATGACCTTATATGTGATCCATTCTGGAGAATGTTCCATGTGCACTTCAAAAGAATGTGTGTTCTGCTGTTTTAGGATGGAATATTCTGAAAACTTCTGTTAGATTCATTTGGTCCACTGTGTCATTCAAAGCCACTGTTTCTTTGTTGATTTTCTGTTTGGATGATTTACCCACTGATGTAAGTGGGGTGTTAAAGTCCCCTAGATTATAGTATTACTATTTATTACTTCCTTTATATTTGTTGATAGCTGCTCTATGTTTTTAGGTGCTCCTATGTTGGGTGCATAAATGTTTACAATGTTATATCTTCTTGTTAGATAGTTTCCTTTATGTAGTGTCCTTCTTTGTCTCTTGTTACAGTCTTTGTTTTAAAGTCTATTTTGTCTGAAATAGGTATTGCTGCCCTGGTTTTCTTTTCACATCTATTTGCATGATTAATGCTTTCTCATCCCTTCAACTTTCAATCTGCATGTGTCTTTAGGTCTGAAATGAGTCTCCTGTAGGTAGCATATAAATGGGTATTGCTTTTTTTTTTTTTTTTTTTGTCATCCTGTGTCTTTTTTTTTTTTTTTTTCCCATCATCCTGTGTCTTTTGATTGGAGCTTTTAGTCCATTTACATTCAAAGTAATTATTGATAGTTACATACTTATTTATATGTAGTACTTGTTTTTATCATTTTTGTAGTTCTCTACTCCTTTCTTCTGCTGCTCTCTTCTCTCATGGTTTGTGGGCTTTCTTTAGTGATATACTTAGATTCCTTTCTCTTTATTCTTTGCATATCTATTACAGTTTTTTAAATTCGTGGTTATCATTAGGTTTATATATAACATCTCATGCATAAAGGAGTCTATATTAAGTTGATGATCATGTCTAACAGCACTAAATTTTTAGTTCTCTCACACCCATGTTTTAAGTACATGGTATCACATTTTAGATCCTTTTATTTTGTGAATCTCTCCACTGATTTTTATAGGTATGTCTTATTTTACTGTTTTTATACTTCCTTTGTTTTCTTACTCCTGCTTATGTGGTTTTTCCTTTCCACTCAAAGAGTCCTCTTTAACATTTCTTGTATGGCTAGTTTAGCAGTGATGAATTCCTTTAACTTTTTTTTTTTGTCTGGGAAAGTCCATCCCTTTTTCCATTCTGAATGATAGCCTTGCTGGGTAGAGTATTCTCAGTTAAAGCTTTTTCTCTTTCAGTGCTTTGAATATATCATGCCATTCTCTCTGGCCTGGAAAGTTTCCGCTAAAAAATTGGCTGATCATGACTCTGCTGTTTCTACCCTTTTTGATGTGACCTCTTCTCTACATTTAGCTGTGGGGAGTCTATAGTACCAGACTTTGAGTCATTTTCTGATGTGGGTTGTTATATGGGTGTACCCATGGGAAGAGGTGAGTTTAGGATCCTCTTACTGTTCCATCTTCTGAGAAGTTTGATAGACTTACATGAGACTCTAGCATTTGCTCTGTGGATTCCTTTAATGTTATAACCCATGCTCCCACCTTCATCTTCCATTTTTATACATTTTCATTGCTTTATCACCACCAATATTGCTAGTTTTTAAATTTGTCTACTTTCTTTTTGCCCCTCCATATTTTCCTTCTCTGCAAATATGTTTGATTTACATATTTCTCTTCTCAGCTCCAAACCTAAATTCCATAATATTAATGACTCTTTAATGAAAAGTCATTTTTCCTTGGCTTTTCATCCTTCTATCTTTGCTGCAGTTTGGACCAAACTAATCTGTATTAATCAATCACCTGCTTTCTTCACTTCTGATCCTGGCTGCCAAGTAGTTGAACTAAAATAAATAGTTTCCAGTCTTTGCATGACTTCATGTCTCTAGTCTTCTTCTTTCTCACTTGCTTTCTTGAGTATTCCAAATTTTCACCAATATCTGCAAGCCCTTCCCCCCAACCCTCTCACTCTTAGCATATTTCTTAGAAAAAAAATGGAGTCCTTTTAGTACAAGATCTTCCAACTTCTCTTCTACTCTTCTCTAGGGTTACTTATAACTGCACACATTCTTACTCCTTCTTTCCTATTCTGAAACAGAAGGCTGACTTCTTGGAGACCAGCCCTTTCTCCTGGATACTGGGTTATAATCGTCACCTTATTTCTTCATCTGCCCTCCCTGAAGGTACTTGTTGCATTGTCCCCTCTGCCTTATAATGAGCAAATCTCACTTTTCACATGGTCTTTCCTCTAAGCCTACCTTTGACTGTAACCTCACAATAGGCTACCATCTTATGTCTTTCCTGTTCTTGTCTAGTGAACCTTAAGGAAGAAAAGCATTTGCATGTGGTATTTACTTCCTCAATCTATATCACTTTTATGATATGCTTTATTGTCTTTTCATGTTTAAGGGGAGTAGCAAAATAGAGGGGAGATTACTAGGCAGGTGGACAAGCTGACCATCAGATAATTTCATGGGGACATTTTATTTCCTAAAGTTATCTCAGACTAGACTGAACCTCAGCTTTTTCATCTACAAGTAAAGTTTTCCAAATGTCCCAGAAGTGGTTATATCTAGATAGATAGACTCATGGTGACCAAATTCATAATGGCCTGAGTTAAAGCAAAATCCAGCACAAGACTTTTAAAAGTGAAAAATATTTCTACTCTTTGAACAAGAGTTCTTTACCAGTAGTAAAAGTACACAAGAAGTCAAATTATAAAAGTTGTTTTTTAGCTAGCATTTCAAACAATAAGCTGGACTTAAGAGGTTGATATTTCAATAGTTCATGGTTTCTACCAGTCACACATGGTGGTAACTATTTTTAGAACATTGATATTCAGAGGGTTTGGACACCTGAGTTAGTAACTCAGAGTCCTCAGAGGTCTAGGGTTATACTATACAAGTAAATTTTGTTTCTTCGAGCAGATTCATGGTTCCCATGTGAATCCTTTCATTTTCTTATAAATACCTTAGGATCACCAGTGTACTAGAGTGAAATCTTTTCTTCTCCTTAGTTTTGACAATATTGTGCTTGTTAGAATTATAGAGCAATTTTTACTAATCAGGCTTTCAGAGCTCTGGAGATGGACTACCTCTACTCTTACTACAACCCTCTGGTTGTTCTCTCATGGCTTCTTGCCTCACTGACTTGTCCTTTTTAATGTTGAGGGCATCAGACTATGCCACCTTGGCATTAGGATTATTTTGAGTGGAAGACAGTTGAGAAAGAGCAGAACTGGAGTGCTCTTTATCTTCCCTCTATCTGCCTAAAAACAGGGCATAAGTATCCCTTTATAAAGGTGTCTCCCTCTCTCATACCAAAAAGGAAACAATAGCCCTTAACACTGGAAGTAAAGTCTGAATAAACAAAACTTTACTAAGTAACCCTTATCTTCTATTAGTTTCCCCCATATAATTTATTACCCTTTGTTAAAATGGTATATGAGGGCCTGCCTAAATGCCTCTTTTGATCTTCGCTCATTTTTTTTATGTATACATGTAAAAACTAACGTCAAGCAGAATCTGTATGCCTTTTCTTCTGTTAATCAGTCCTTTATCAGTTCAATTCACAGATCTTATTAAAAGAAACTAAGAGGCTAGAGAGAAGGTTTTATCTTCCCCTACAATATCTTTGCTTATCTTCCTCCTACTTTTCAGGTATTGGCTCTGTTGTAAACTCATTTCCCTCTTGCTCTTTCAGGGCAACTAATTCTGGTCCTGCTCAGGTTTACATCATTTATTGACACATCTAATACTTGTTGAGTACCTACATTGGTTCTACTTTGGTTTAGGAAGCAACTATGATTAGAACAAATGCTCCACTTTCTTGGAGTTTACCTTCTAGAGAGGTGAATTGTAGAATAAGTACATAAATGTATGGCATATGAGGTGTGGAGGTGTGGGTAAGTGGAATGTAGAAAAATAAAGTTGATTCAGAATATATCAGAAGAATCACCACCACTCCTATAATTTATAAAATAATATGTGCCAAAACTATGCTAAATACATGTCATCCAATTTAATTCTTACAATTTAAATAGCTAAATATTACCAAATACATTTTGTAGAAGAGACTCATCATTGTTCATTTATTGCTAATAACAAAACAGATTTAAACTCAGATTAATCTAACTATAAAACTATTTTCTTAAAAAGTGCCCAAAGCAGTCAAATATTGCAATTGCATGTGAGAACCATCTATGGAAATTAAAGAAAGAATCAGGTGTCCGAACTCTAAATTAGTACTACATCTCAATAGACATCTCAGTGGGTAGTGTTAGGACAAATATATTTTGGAAAGGACCAAATAATGTAAAACCCTGTTCTTGACTATGTCCTGGATGTTTGTCAAGAGATTTATTTATAATGTGTACAAAACAGAGCAAATTATTTTCCTTCCAAACCTCTTCCTCTCCTTCCTCTTTATTAGTAATATCACAATCCTTATGAATTTTCCTAAATTCATGAAGTATGTTAATCTGGACCCAATTAGGAAAGAGAAAACATACAATGGTGGGAAAGTTTAATATGAAAACTATTAACTACAGAAGGGGATAGATATATTAAGAGATAGACTTGAAAGAAGAAAAAAAGAATTGCTATGAACCTAGGATAGCAGATACAGGAAGCAGCCACTGTCCTCCAGGCTGAGACAGAGAGCACAAGGAAGGCCCTAGTCCTTTCAGCATGAGACCTAGACTTTATTGGAGGGGGCACAGCCAGTTCACTGGATGGCAGGGAAGTCACTGTGGTGCAGTGCTGGTGGAATTTGCCAGAAATCATTCCTCTATGGTGCCAAGGAGAGAGCTGTTCACTGGAGGCATTCTGCTGCCAAATTTTGGAGCGGGATGACTAGAGAAGCTGCTGGCTGCTAGCCATAGGGAAGCTGTGTGTAACACAGGAGCAGGTGCTGGAAAAAGACACACATTCACCAAAACCAGGAAGCAAAACTCTTTCCTCCTGTGCCCTCTACTGGCAAATCTAACATTGTACCAGTTGGCAAAGGAAAAGTATTTAAAGGGACCACATTCATTTCACAGGGCAGACTTTTAATGAATTGGGAGCTAAATGGATGTAAATGGCTATCGGCTAACTGGTGCCGGGGAACCATCCTGGCCTTATTACCCCCCACCTCACTCTCTGATCAGGTTTGTACCACATCTTACAGAGCTTGCCCTGGCAATGCCTGGGCATCCCCATAGATGCTGCATCAGCTTCTGCTCCTCATTGGTCTCCTGCTTCTCAGCAGTTCACATTCCAGCTCTCCTTCCCACTACTTCTAGAGATATTTTTCTTAAAGTAAAAAATGCATTATGGATGGAGTGTGTCTATAATTCCACTACAAATATACAGGATGCACATGAGACCAAAGGGTATAGTGCTACTTAGTTTCAAAGGACCACAAGTGAGCATAGCAATATAATACTCTATCTGGAAGTTAGAAATTCTCTTCTTGAATTTTCCATCCTGTAGAATTATTATTTGGAAGCCATCAGTACATTTAAGGAATCGTGGGAGACAACTGGCAGGGTAGAGAATGAATGATAGAATTTTGCTTTCTCTCTCTCTTTTTTTTAAGATTTTATTTATTTATTCATGAGAGATACACAGAGAGAGAGAGAGAGGCAGAGGCACAGGCAGAGGGAAAAGCAGGCTCCATGCAGGGAGCCCGACTTGGGACTCGATCTGGGGTCCCCAGGATCACACCCCGGGCCAAAGGCAGGGCTAAACCACTGGGCCACTGGGGCTGCCCAGAACTTTGCTTTCTCAAACTTGCATTTCAAATACTGAAAAAGAAGTCCTTATAGACCATAGACTGAAGATAGAAGAAAAATAGGACTATCCTTTCAGTTACTGACTAACAAACAACTGAATGATTAACGAGTACTTGCTATATTCATAATCCTGAAGGTTCTTAACACCTGGGAATTGCTGGCTTCTTTATTAGAGAAAGTGCTGAGGACACACAGTGAAAATGTTTTCATTTCTTTTAAAATCAGAAGGAAAAAAATGAACTTTTAGGTCAAATAAAATACTTTAACATGTAATAATATATTTTTCTGTATACCAATACAACTATAAAATACACATTTTAACATTTTTTATAGAGGAAAGGTCCATGAGGGCAAAAGTGCTCAGGACCCATGAAAGCCATAATGGGGCCCAGCATCCAGGGGGTGAGACCAAAGATGAGAATCCAGCTTAGTGTTTTCTAGTCTGTGGGCCATGGACTATAGCGTTAATGCTTTTATACTATTGTTTGTGGACTGAAGAATCTCTGAAAAACAATTGTGTATCTCTGGGGATCAGTAAAATAGGAATTTTTCTGAAGTGTTTCTAAGGTTGTTTTTTCATATATATTCTCAGCAGTGATTTTCAAGAGATTAATTAGTATGATGTATATACTTGGAAAGCATGCGTGTAACTTCATGATGTTATAAAAGTAATTCATAAACTGGAATGGTTAAGAAGCACTGGATTCAGTGCTTCTTTGGTAGACTTATATACCAACTATGTCAACATTTTAAACAATTTTAATTATTGTAACTAATATGGTTTGGGATGAGCCAGGATGTATTCATTTAAGCTAAGAGTGTACATATACTATAGGGTATATCTGAGAGATGATGACTGGCCCTGGCCTTTATTTGGAAGGGGAGGATTTTATTCTGAATCTTCCATGGCTCAGTTTAAAAAGATTGCTAAATTCTTAGAGCCTGTATAATGGGTCTCTAAATTGTGAATGGAAGTGAGTCTGGAAAAGATAGACATATATAATTCCCTTTTGTTTAATTTTTAAGAGAAGATATTTATTTTTTTATTCTAGTTAAAGCCATTCTATCTTTTGACAGTACTTCTAGGTTGGTAGTGTTATAGATGAGATACTAGTCTTCTACGATTTTAGAATATTCTTGTAGAAGGAGAGTGGACTCCAGATTTGGACAAACCTAAGTTGAAATTTTTAATTAACTTTTTATGATTACATGTAGTTGGAAAAATCACTTAATTTCTCTTAAACATCAGTATTTTAAATCCCTGTAAAATAGGCATAAAAATAATTTACCCCAGAACCTTGCCATCCTTACTGAGCCATCTTCTGAGTTTAGTATCCTCTAATTTTGTCAAACACAGGATTCAGAGGTGAGTAAAATTTTGTCCACAAACCAGTATGTTTTAAATTCCATTTTAATTACACAGAGAAGCTACCAGTTTTGTTTGTGAACATTGATTCTTTACAAATTGTCATTGTATTTTTTTTTATTTTTTTTTAATTTTTATTTATTTATGATAGTCACAGAGAGAGAGAGAGGCGCAGAGACATAGGCAGAGGGAGAAGCAGGCTCCATGCACCGGGAGCCCGATGTGGGATTCGATCCCGGGTCTCCAGGATCGCGCCCTGGGCCAAAGGCAGGTGCCAAACCGCTGCGCCACCCAGGGATCCCACAAATTGTCATTGTATTAAATTTATAATACCTTGCAATTCATACTGCTACAAGGTATTGTATTTTCATCCTTACTACTTCTTTCCTGCGGCTGCAGGATTTGGGGTTCCATTCTCTTTTTTTTTAGTTAAAAAAAGTTCTTTTTTTCTTTTTAGTTAAAAAAAATTCTTTACAATATTTGCAGCCATCACTCCTATCTAGCTCTAAAATACTTCCATCATTCCAAAGTAAAATCTCTTGCCAGTTAAGTGGTTTCTCACTCTTCTGCTTTTCCAAATTCCCTGAAAACTACCAGTCTGCATTCTGTCTCTATGGATTTATCTATTTAGAATATTTCAGATAAATGGAATGACAAACATGTGACCTTTGTGTCTGGCTTTGTTCACTTTTATAGTGTTTTTGAGGTTCATTTATGTTGTAACAAATATGAATACTTCATTTCTTTTTATTTTTTAATTTTTATTTTTTTTAAAAGATTTTATTTATTTATTCATGAGAGACACAGAGAGAGAGAGGCAGACATAGGCAGAGAGAGAGAGCAGGCCCCATGCAGGAAGCTTGATGCGGGACTAGATCCCAGGTCTCCAGGATCGCACCCTGGGCTGAAGGCAGGCTCTCAACCGCTGAGCCACCCAGGCATCCCTTTATTTCTTTTTATGCCTAAATGTGTACCTATACATTCTATTGTATGTGTATACCCAAGTTTTGCTTGGTTATTCATCCATTGAAGGGCATTTGATCAGTTTCCACCTTTTGGTTATTATCAATAGTGTTACTACCAATGTTCTTGTATATCTACTGCTTCAAGTGTGTGTTTTCAAATTCTTTCTGGTATATTCCTGGGTCACATGGAAACTCTCTTATTTAACTTTTTGAGGAACTGCCAAAATGTTTTCCACAGTAACTGAACCATTTTATATTCCCACCAACGTATGAGCATTCTAATTTTTCTGTATCCTCTCCGTAATAAAAATGTTGATTTTGCTTAGTAGTAGGTTTAAACGAGATGGGAGTTCCAGAGAGAGAAGTTGTGACTAGCTATCCCATAAGCTCCCTCTCCTCTAGACTTCTCAGTGTCTGTGTCAAAGAGGGGCACACTTGGCCTTACAGAGTTCATACCTCTACTGTGCTTCCTCAACAGCTATCAAAGAGAATGTTTGGCTGGGGTTGGGACCGGGCCGACTTAGAGGTGATGGTGGCAGGATAGAAGGCTTCTCATTAGGATCTTTCTTTCTTTTTCTTTCTTTCTTTCTTTCTTTCTTTCTTTCTTTCTTTCTTTCTTTCTTTCTTTCTTTCTTCTTTCTTCTTTCTCTTCTTTCTTTCTTTCATCTTTCCTTCTTTCTTTTCTTTTCTTTTCTTTTCTTGTCTTGTCTTGTCTTTTCTTTTCTTTTCTTTCTTTTCTTTTTTCTTTTCAACAGTTCTTTGTCCGTATCTATCACAGCTCCCTTTGCCATTTTCCTGTCTAGGCACCCTTTCTCCTGTTAGCTAATAAATATTAAGAGGCTTTTTTTTTTTTTATAAACAACAAGTATAATAATTTCTCTAAATTTAGTATGTAAACAGTGTTGTAATAAAGTGTATGAGGGGATCCCTGGGTGACTCAGCGGTTTGGCGCCTGCCTTTGGCCCAGGGCGCAATCCTGGAGACCCGGGATGGAGTCCTGCATTGGGCTCCCGGTATGGAGCCTTCTTCTCCCTCTGCCTGTGTCTCTGCCTCTCTCTCTGTCGAAAGAAAGAAAGAAAGAAAGAAAGAAAAAAAAGAAAGAAAGAGTATGGAAACAAAAAGGAAAAAAGTGTACAGAATTTTATCATCTTAAGCACCTGCTGTCATTTTTCTTGTTCTTTCCAAGCCCCTATTCCTAAATGCTCTGAGCAGAGATCAGTAGTGATTTGTACTTCGAATACTTGTATATGTCAGCAGGGAAAATGTGAAATACACCCATGCCTGGGCTCCTCTCCAGAGCTATGGGCTCATTGTCTCTGGAGTAAGATTCCAGAATCTGCTGTTTTATGGTTTCCAAGAATTCACTTTGAATTTGTTGGTTCGTTACCTAAAATGTAAAGATCCATTTATCTTGGTAAGGGATGATAGAAATATTTTTAAAAGTTTTATTTTACAATCTTGTCAGTAACTGTCTCCTTCTTTTTGTACTCCCTCCCTTCCCCCACCCCCACGTGGTCCTGTAAGGCAGAACAGTGGGTGACTTATCTGGAAAGCAGGGAAGTATCTGGTCTGAAGTGGCCTCAAGTCTCAAGTGGAGCAGAGGGAAGCTAGGGGGTCTCCAGTTCTTTGAGATCTAACTGTAGGGACTCTGATCCACTACCTAAGTGTGTACATTCAGAGGGCAAATACCAAATCTTATTTAGTTATAGTAATAGCCATTTGTCAAATTCCTACCTGATTCTGGGGACTACATTGGGTGTGTTATAAACATTATTTTTAAATTCTCAAGATAATCTATCAATGTAACTATCTTACAGACAAGGGATACAGTAACTTAACCGTGCATCCTCTCTACCATACATTATGGCTTCTCTGCCAAGAGAGCTTATTCAAAATCAAGCCTGGAAGACATTTGGTCAATATCACAGTTCTAAATTCAGAATGAGTAGCTGGCTAGCAGGAGTGCCAGAGACAGGAGGCTATAGTGACTAGGTCTTTACCTGTTCCACTTGAATACCCAGGCTGGATATGGTACAACTGTGGCTTCCTCAAGTTTTCTGGGAGAAAAGCTCCAATGTATACACTGGGAAGAAAGACAGCCAGGGTCTCCCACTCTGATTTCCTGGGCTCTTACTGGACATGATTATTATACTATTCTCTGGTGTACCAGAAGGTTATTTTGGGAGGACTTAAGTGGGCTGGCTGCCAAAGTGTTAGTATGTCTGGGAGATAGGGAATTAGGGAAATGGTACTGGTTGGTAGAGGCAGAGGATGATTCAGATAGCTGTAGAACTGTGAAGGCAAAGAGAAATGGAAATTACTTTGCCAGTGGAAAGGAAAGGTGGCCATTGGGCTAAATTTGGTACCCAAAGGGGCATATAAAGGGAGATACAGTAAAAGAGCTAGTTGGGGTATATTTACTTGAGTCTCATAGACACCCCCCGTAAATAGTGAGGATTATATTTTAAACGCAGTGGGAAACAATGGAAGATTTGAGGCAGGGGAATATTATCTAGTTCACAATTATAAGATTCCTTGGATAACTCCATAGAGAATAGTTTCTCAGAGAAGTAACATGAAACCAGAATGCTAATTAAGTGGCTAGTGGTTCAAGAAGGAGATAATAGTATCTGAACCAGGTTGGTGGTAGTATAGAGACCAGAAAAGAGGCTTATTATAGACTTGGGATTTATTTTGATAGTATAACTAACATAATTTATTAATGGAGTAGAGAGGGGAGGGAAAAGGGTATGTGGAATGCCCCTCCCCTCTACCTTTTCATTGTTGAACCAGCTCATTCCTTGCTTTGCATTAGGGTCTTCCTGTTTTGAATTTAAATTATAATTTCTTATAAGTTGATAAAAAGTCACCCCCTTCCCCCATTTATTGCTGCTACCCTTATGTCTCTTCACACTGCTGTTAATTCAGGACATAAATACTAACCCACTGACAAATCCAGGGTCAATTTTTCATCCTTATATACAACACTCAGTGAAAACTAGAATGATATTCAGCTCTTCCCTTGCCTGTTAGGGCCTTACCTTGTTGGCTTCAAGTCACCAGCCTCTTCCAGTTCTCACTTTTCTCTCTCATTTGTCTTGACATCCATAGAGCCCTGCTTTGATTTTTCTCTTGTGTATCTCAGGGTGGAAAATTGCTTCTTCAATTTAACTTGCATGTCTTCGACTCTCAGAAATTTCTGATAGTTTGAAAATCTACATATTAATAATTGCGCTTACCACTGATCATGAGATCATTATGCACCAACACATCTCTAAGCTCTGTGTATATATAATTTTATTCATATTGTGATATATTATCACTATCCCTATTTTTGAATGAGGGAACAAACTCATCATAATTACAGGTTTTGTCCAAGCTCACATAATCAGCAAGTGGTAGAATTTGGTTTTGAAAACAGACCCATATAAATCCTAAGCTATCATCATTAACACCTGTGGTCTACTGTCTTTCAAAATTCCCATTTATTCCAATTCCACCCTCCACCTCTCCTACCCCCAAACCTAACAATACAAACATCTCTTCTTTTTGTATTCTTTATTGTACTTCATGATTTGATCTTCTATATAGTTTCCAAATCTGGAAACATCCTGGACTCTTTCCTATTATCCCCTGTCAAATTGTTCTTCATGTCTAGCAGCATTTAGTTCACAGATGTCATGGCAAGTATATGTTGCTGACATCTCCTGTCTCCTAATTGATTTTCTGGGCTGGTCTTTCCACAGTCCATTAGTCCTGCACAGTTAACAGATATTTTTAATCAATATGATCCTGTCACTTTGCTTAAAAACCTCTCATGGCTTCTTGAGTCTTTGTTGCCTACCAGTCTCCATAGCATTCATTCAAGGTCATTCACAAATGACTCCATCTATATTTTCTGATCAGATTTGCCTTACACATATGTGAATGATTGCTTTTTCAGATGTATGTACATGCTATATAAGGAACAAAATACAAAATAATTTCAAGTTATTGCTAAAAATATAGTGGATTTTTATCATTGTGAATTTCTCAACCAATGAGATATTAAAAGTACAACTACTTTCATATGGGATACTTCAATTTTTTTTAATATTTAAGAGTGTCTCATAAGTAATAAATGCTGAGATTTGCCAATACATTTTATGAAATGATGATCAATCAAGAACCATTCTTTGGGATTTTAGAGCTTAAAAGTTTTAATGAACATGATTAACTATTGTAGTTTCAAGGTTGAACCTGGTAGACTTTGGAACCAAAGTCATTCCTGGGCTGAGTAATGGACTGATTTTTTTTGGCGGGGTGGCGGAGGTTGAACCTAGGTGTGTATGGAATTACTAGCCCTAAGATTTTTCCAAAGTAGGGAAGAATTTTTTATTCCTAATAATTTTTATTCTTAATAGCTTATCAGAAAGAACATTTAAATATGTCTTTCTTTCCCTTACGGTAGGCTTCAGTATAGAAACAGGAATGAAATAAAAAGGAAAAGAGTGATATTTCATTAAAAAACTGTATCCAATGTGGTTTGGTCTTCAGTTGTCTCCTATCTTGAAAACAGGGGATGGACACTGTTTTCTATTCTTGTGCAACCACCTGTTCATTTGACACCATCACCAAAGTAAAGGGATTAAATAGATCATTTCCTTGTGTAGTGAGGGAAGAGATTGGGCTCAGGAGTTGGATGTGTTTGGGTTAAAACTTTGATACAAAGTCACCAAATATTACACTTTAGTTTCCGTATCTTTAATACAGGAATAAAGCCTACTTTGTAAGGTTATTGAGAGTTTAAAAAAGAGAGTTGAACTTGAAAAGAGTAATAAATCTTGACTTCTTTTTCTGTGGTACCATGAACCCAAATAGCTCACATCTATTTAGTGCTTAAACTCTAAGGCTGGGGGAAACTTAACCCTTATTTAGTCTAGCCTCTTATTTCATAAATGTGAAAATACCAAGAAGTCATGCGAGATCTGATCACATCATGAAATTGTTATATGATTGAGCATAGGCTTAGGCTGAGGAATCTTCTTCTAGTTTAATATTGTCCATCCCTAGTGATGGCAAGCTGATCTTCAATCAAATGCTAAAGAGATATTAACTGGATTGAGTGGAACAAGTAAGTGAGAATCTTCTTAATTCTGAGCACTGGGCTGATGCTGCTAGTATCAGTAATGGATAAAAATATTTATTTTATTGGAAATATCTCCTAGAAATTTGTAACACACTAGAATCACCTGGGAGAAGTCTTAAAAAGGTCCATGTCTGAACTTCACCTGGAGTTTTAAATTCAGAATTTTAAAGTTCTTTTGGTTTAAGGTACAATCCAGGTATTATAAATCAACACTACTGAATAATATTATTTATGATGGAATGATAACTCTGGAAATGAGAAGAGCTTGAGAACACAGAGGAAGAAGGGAATTGCCTGGGGATCAAAAGGATAGCTTCGGGAAATCTGCTGAAGAGAGATTCCAACTGTCCTTATCCATCATTCATTCAACAAATATGTCTGGAGTAAAATGTTTCTTTCAAGTATTGTGTTTGACATCATCGGTGAGAAAGAAATGAGTCAAACAACTTGTAATCCAGGGATATGGGAAATAAGACTGGAAGTGAAATAATAATAAGAATTTATAATTACTTCCCAAAGTGATATAAGCAAATGCAAGAGCTCCCTGTTTCATAGAGCTACATACCAGGCAACCTCCAAGTAATGGGTGAGGCAGATATTTGGAAATAAACAGATCAGCCCTGGATTTTTTTTTTTAAATTAAAAGACTTTGTTTTTTAGAACAGTTTTAGGTTTGCAGAGATAGTGCAGAAAGTACAGAAAGTTCCCATATACTTCATCCCTGCACAGTTTCCCCTATTACTAACATTTTTCCTTAACAGAATACATTTGCAACTGATGAACCAGTATTAGAAGATAATTTTTAACTATATTTCATAGTTTACATGAGGGTTCACTCTTTGTTTTTTTTTATGTTTCTATGGGTTTTGACAAATGTGTAATATTACATATCCACCATTACAGTATCATACAAGATAGTGTCACTTCTCTAAAAATGCCCTGTGCTTTACTGAAACATCCCTACCGCCTATCCCTGAACCTCTGGAAATGAAAGTTTGGTAGTTTTACTGTCTCCATAGTTTCACTCTTTCCAGAATTTCATATAGTTGGAATTCTACAGTACATAGCTTTTCACTGACTTCTTCAATTAGCAATATGAATTTAAGGTTTCTCCATGTCTTTTCATGGTAGATGGTTTTCTTCTTATTGTTTAATAATATTCCATTGTATGGCCATACCACGGTTTGTTTATTCATTTAAAGGACATCTTAGTTGTTTCTCATTTTTTGACAATTATGATGAATAAAGCTGCTATAAACATTTGTGTGCAGGTTTTTATGTTGACATTCGCTTTCTTTTATTTTTTTAAGCCCTGGATTTTTATTATTCTGACTTTCATTTGTGTCCTGACAGTTTGGCTCAAAGACACAGCTGCTGATTTCTCTCCCCTGCCCTCATCCTTCCTGCCAACTGTTGCTTCCTTCCTCAGACTCTTGCTTCTCAGCCTATAGTTTAGGGTAGAGTTAGCCTGACAGGTACAACAGAGGCTCTGCCGCATTTGGAGACCTGGTCCATCCTTGAAGACATGAGGTAATGTCCTCAACAGGAGTGAAATTTTAGGACAAGCAGGAAGAAGCAGAGGGAAGGCTGAGAGCAGTTTAGGATAGATGAAATCCCCTTTGTCCCCCTTTCTTCAAAGACCTAGTAAATTGCCACATGCCACAAAGTTGTTATAATTTTACATACATAAATCTACATAAGTTCATATAAATCTTCATAAGTTTATGATGATTATGTGACAAGCCCCCTGTAATGTACTACCTCAACTCACCCAACTGTTTGAGACTACGTCAGCTTCTACCCTTCCATATTCTTCCCATCTACCAACATGCTTATATTTTATTTTCTTTCCTTTCTACTTTAAGTCAAGTCTATTGCCTATCACAACATGTACAGCTCTAAGTAGAAATCCTAGTCCTTATGACATAACTGGATTTTGTGACATGGGGGGATGGGATAGAGGGAAGACTGATAGAGGGCATAGCTTGTAGTCCTCCTAAATTGACAAACTTGAGGAAGGCTTTTTTTTTTTTTAGATTTTATTTATTTATTCAGAGAAATAGAGAGAGGCAGAGACAGAGGCAGAGGGAGAAGCAGGCTCCTCACAGGGAGCCCAATTTGGAACTCGATCCCGGGACCCCAGGATCACTGCCTGAGCCAAAAGCAGATGCTCAACCACTGAGCCACCCAGGTGTCCCTTGAGGAAGGAGACTGCCTAGGGATGCCTGGATGGCTCAGTGGTTGAGCATCTGCCTTCCTCTCAGGGCATGACCTCAAAGTTCCGAGATTAACTCCCACATTGGGTCCCCTGAGCTTGCTTTTCCTCCTACGTCTCTGCCTCTCTCTGTGTCTCTCATGAATAAATACATAAAATATTTTAAAAAAATAAAGGAGACTGCCTATAAATGAAAGAAGTTATGCTGTTTATCCAATAAACTGTTTTAAGATTTAAAAATAAGTCACAGTATTTGTCTGGGGGAGTAAAACACAAATACCCCGTGAAAGAATCACAATGTTTGTTCTGAGTGCAGTAGTCTAAGGAAACCTTGAAATTTTATCTTCTAGAATATATGACAAGAAGTTCTGCTTATTATGTGAGCTGCATTTTTCCCCATCAATATCTCCCACCTTGTACTTTATAATCCAGACATATATACCTATATATTTATGAATCTGTCTAGGGATTATGACTATCTAGTATTACTTCCAGAGACACTTGAGGGTGCAGGGTGTGATTAGGGGCAGAGAAGGAGGGTCTTTCCACAGAGCATTGACTGGGTGGTTTACCAGTGTGTATCCAAGTCCTGATGTTACTTGTCCTAAGTCTCCCAGAAGAGCATAGATGTTTCCTTGAGGTCTTCACTCAGTCTCATGGGGATGCCACAGGATATACTCTTTCTGCTTTACAGGCTAAAGATGCCACGTGTTTTTATAATTTTAGTTGGGGGAGGGCTGGGGAAGGAACATCATGGTCACAGGAGTCATAACAAGGAAACTGAATTTTCACATAATCTCCTGTACTACAACACCAGTTTTCTTGATAACAGCATTATTGAAAAATAATTTATATACCATAAAGTTCATCCATTTAAACTTTACAATTCCATAGTTCTTAGTATATTTGTAGAGCTGTTTAACCATCACTATAGTCAATTTTAGAATATTTTTATCACCTTAAAAAGAAAGCCGTACCCTTTAGGTGCCACTTTCCTTTTTCTTTTTTTTTTTTTCCGATGCAAACACACGAGGGTAGGTGCCACTTTCCAACAACCACTTCTCCCTTCACGCCCCATCACCACCAGCCCTAGGCAACCACTAATCTCCTTTTTCTTTTTGCCTATCCTGTACGTTATAGGAGCACCATTAAAAACACACAAAATTCTATAGATTAACAATTCTTAAACTTCTCATCCTCTTCCTCCTCTTAGTTCCCCTTAAAAAAAGGCTTTGCTGAGAGGATATGCAGAGGGGATTTCAAGAAGAACCTAATGTAGGTTCATCAAGGAGTCCTACCCTGAGCTCACAGTCTCTGACCTATACTTCACCTCAGCCAACCCCCTGTCTTCATTGTTTCACATCCAGACAAGGCTATATATCACATTGTTGTTTAAATTGAGACTCAGACTCAGGATTTACAACTTTTGCTTATCAAAACTATACCACAGAAAAGGAGATAGTATACACTAGTCAAAGGCTGAGAATCACACTAATAAACTGTCCTTAGTTAATTCTTTATATATATATTTTTTAATTTTTTATTTATTTATGATAGTCACACACAGAGAGAGAGAGACGGGCAGAGACATAGGCAGAGGGAGAAGCAGGCTCCATGCACCGGGAGCCCGACGTGGGGTTTGATCCCAGGTCTCCAGGATCGCACCCTGGGCCAAAGGCAGGCGCCAAATCGCTGCGCCACCCAGGGATCCCAGTTAATTCTTTTTAAAAAATGTTGTATAGAGTGCCTGGGTGGCCCAGTTGGGTAAGTGTCTGCCTTGGGCTCAGGTCAAGATCCTGGGATCCTGGGATCAAGGCCCACATAGGGCTCAGTGGGGAGCCTGTTTCTCCCTCTGCTTGTGCTCTCTCCTTCTCTCAAGTAAATCTTTAAAAAATGTTGTATCAAGATAGCTTTTATTTTTAACTTTTCATCTTTGTTTAAAAAAAAAAATTCCAGTATAGTTAACACAGTGTTGTTTTCAAGTATAACGATGTAGTGATTAAACAATTCTATACATTACTCAGTGCTCATAATGATGAGCATACTCTAATCCACTTCATCCATTTCACCCATCCCCCCACCTACTTCTGGTGACCATCAGTTTGTTCTTTATAGTTAAGAGTCTGTTTCTTGGTTTGTCTCTTTTTTTTTTTTCTTTGTTTTGCTTCTTTATTTTCACATATCAGTGAAATTTTTCTTTCTTTGACTGACTTATTTCACTTAGCATTATACATTCTACATCCATCCATGTTGTTGCAAATAGCAAGATTTCATTCTCTGTTTATGGCCAAATAATATTCCATTGTGTGTATACACACACACACACACACACACACATATGTGAGATATATATGTATCTCTCACATCTTCTTTATCCGTTCATTTATCAATGGACAGATTGGTTGCTTCCATATCTTGGCTATTGTAAATAATGTTCCTATAAACACAGGGGTGCATATATTCTTTTCAAATAAATGTTTTAATTTTCTGTGGGTAAATACCCAGTAGTGGAATTACTGGATCACATGGTAATTCTATTTGTAATTTTTTGAGGAACCTCTATACTATTTTCCAGAGTGGCTGCACCAGTTTTCATTCCCAACAACAATGCATGAGAGTTCCTTTTTCTTCACATCCTCACTTTGTTTTTTGTGTTTTTGATTTTTTAGCCATTCTGACAGGTGTCAGATGATATCTTATTGTGGTTTTGACTTGCATTTCAAAATGCAAGTGATGTTGAGCATCTTTTCATGTGTTTGTTTTCCATCTGGATGTTTTCTTTAGAGAAATATCTGTTCATATCTTTTGCTCGTTTTGTAATTGGATTATTGTTATTATTATTACTATTTGGTGTTGAGTTGTACCAGATTTTTATATATTCTAAATATTAACCCCTCATCAAATAGTTCATTTGCAAATGTCTCCTCCTCAGTAAATTGTCTTAGTTTTGTTTGTTGTTTCCTTTGCTGCGCAGAAGCTTTTTATTTTGATGTATCCCAGTAGTTTATTTGTGCTTTTGTTTTCCTTGCCTTAGGAGACATATCTAGAAAAGGAGCTATGCCCAAGGTCAAAGAAATTACTGCCTGTGCTCTCTCCTAGGATTTCTATGGTTTCAAGGCTCATATTTAGGTCGTTAATTCATTTTGAGTTTATTTTATGTATGGTGTAAGAAATTGGTCCAGTTTCATTCTTTTGCATGTAGCATCCAGTTTTTCCCAATATCGCAGGTTGAAGAGATTGTCTTTTTCCCCTTGCAAGAATATACAATGCCTCCTTTATGTTATATTATAAATATTCTTGCCTCCTTTATCATAGATTAGCTGACCATATAATCGTGGGCTTATTTCTGGGCTCTCTCTCCTATTCCCTTGATCTATGTGTCTGTTTTTGTGCCACTACTATACTGTTTTGATTATGACAGCTTTGTAGTATATCTTGAAATCTGGGATTCTGATACCTTCACCTTTGTTCTTCTTTTTCAAGATTGCTTTGGCTATTCGAGGTCTTTTATTTCCTACAAATTTTAGGATTATTTATTGTATTTCTGTGAAAAAGGATGTTGGTATTTTGATAGAGATTGCATTAAATATTTAGATTGCATTGGGTGCTATTGACATTTTAGCAATATTTATTCTCCCAATTCATGAGCAGGGAGTATCTTTCTACTTGTTTGTGTCATCAATTTCATCAATGTTTTATATTTTATAATTCTTGGAGTACAAGCATTTCATCTTCTTGGTTAAATTTATTCCTAGGTATTTTATAATTTTTGGTGCAGTTGTAACTGGGATTGTTTTCTTCATTTCTCTTTCTTCCACTTCATTATTAGTGTATAGAAATTCAACAGATTTCTGCTTATTGATTTTTTGTATCCTGTGACCTCACTGAATTATTAGTTTCAGTAGTTTTTTGGTGGAGTCTATGGGAGTTTTCTATATCAAGATCAGGTCATCTGAAAATAGTGAGTTTTACTTCTTCACCCATTTGAATGCCCTTTACTTCTTTTTGTTGTCTGATTGCTGTGGCTAGGACTTCCAGTACTTTGTTGAATAAAACTGGTGAGAGTGGACATCCTTGTCTTGTTCTTAATCTTAGGGGAAAAGCTGTCAGCTTCTCACCATTAAGTATGTTAGCTGTGGGTTTTTCATGTAAGGCCTTTATTATGCTGAGGTATGTTCCTTCTAAACCTACTTTATTGAGGGTTTTTATTATGAATGGTTATTGTACTTTGTCAAATGCTTTTTCTGCATCTATTAAATGATCATATGATTTTTATCCTTCCTCTTATTGATGTGATGTATCACATTAATTGATTTGCTAATATTGAACCACCCTTGCAACCCAGGAATAAATCCCACTTGATTGTGAATGATTTTATTTTTATGATTTTTTATTTTTAAGTAATCGCTATACCCAATGTGGGGCTTGAACTCACAATCTGAGATCAATAGTCACATGCTCCACCAAATGACGCTGAGCCAGCTAGGTACCTCTTTTTTGCTGTTGTTTTTTAAAGATTTTTTATATTTATGAATGAATTTTTAAATGTCTTGTTGGATTCAGTTTGCTAGTATTTTACTGAGGATTTTTGCATCTATATTCTTCAAAGGTATTGGCCTGTCATTATCTTTTTTTTTTTTTTTTTTGGTAGTGTCTATCTGGTTTTGGTATCAGGATAATTCAGGCCTCCTAGAATGAATTTGGAAGTTGTCCTTCTTCCATTTTTTGGAATAGTTTGAGAATAGACATTAACTCTTCCTTTAAGTGTTTGGTAGAATTCACTTGTGAAACCATCTGTTCCTGGAATTTTGTTTGTTGGGAGTTTTTGATTAGTGATACATTGTCATTGCTGGTAATCACTGTGTTCAAATTTTCTATTGTTTCTGATTCAATTTCAGGAGTTTATGTGTTTCTAGGAATTTATCCATTTCTTCTTAGGTTGTCCAGTTTATTGGCATATAATTTTTCATAATATTCTCTTATAATTATATTTCTGTGGTGTCAGAAGTTATTTCTCCTCTTTCAATTCTGATTTTGTTTATCGGAGTCCTCTTTGTTCCTGACATCGTCATCATTGTCATTGTTGTCATTATTGTCATCTGTCTGACTAAAGGTTTATCAGTTTTGTTGATCTTTTCAAAGAACCAGTTCCTGATGTCACTGATCTGTGCTATTATTTATTTTATTTTCTATTTCATTTTTTTCTGTTCTAATCTTTATTATTTCCTTTCTTCTACTGGTTTTTGGTTTTGTTTGTTGTTCTTTTTCTAGATCCTTTAAATGTAAGGCTAAGCTGTTTATTTTGAGATTTTTCTTGCTTCTTGCTATAAGCTTCCCTCATAAACAGCTTTTGCTACATCCCAAATGTTTTGAACCATTGTGCTTTCACTGTCATTGTACCCATGTATTTTTTTATTTCGTCTTTCATTTGTTGGTTGACCCATTCCTTGTTTAGAACCTCCATGTATTTGTGTTCTTTCCAGATTTTTTCTTGCAGTTGATTTCTATTTTTATAGCTTTGTGGTAAGTAAAGATGCGTGTAATGACTTTGATATTTTTGAATTTGTTGAGATTTGTTCTGTGGCCTAATATGAGATCTATTCTGGAGAATGTTCCATGTGCACTTGAAAAGAATGTATATTCTGCTGTTTAAGATGGAATGTTCTGAACATATGTTAGATCCATGTAGTCCAATTCAAACCCACTGTTTCCTTGTTGATTTTCTGTCTGGATGACCTACCCATTAATGTTAAAGTGTTAAAGTCCCCTACTATTATTGAATCTCAGTTTTCTTCCTGAGATTAGGGAAGTTTTTAGCTATTATTTCTTCAAATAAATTTTTTGCCCTCTTTTTCTTCTCTTCTTCTGGAGTCCCTATAATGTGAATGTTGTTTTGCTTGATAGTGGTGCTGAGTTCTGTAAGTCTACATTCATTTTTTGTTATTTTTTTCTCTCTCTCCTGTTCATTTCAATTGTTTTCCATAGTCTTTCTTCTGGGTCACTGACCCATTTTTCTTCTTCCTCTAGTCTACTATGTAGTCCCTCTCCTCTATTATTATTATTATTATTATTATTATTATTATTTTTTTTTTTTTTTTTTTTAGAAAGCGACAGAGAACCTGAGACAGGGTGGAAGGGCAGAGGGAAAAAGAGAGTGAAGCAGACTCATGCCCAGCATGGAGCTTAACACAGGGCTCAGTCTCACAACTGAGATCATGATCTAAGCTGAAATCAATAGTCAGATACTGAACCAACTAAGCTACACAGGTGCCCCCCTTCCTGTGTATTTTTATTTTTAGTTATGGAGTTCTTCATCTTTGGTTCTTTTTTAATGCTTTCTATCTATTGAGGGTCTCACTGAGGTACTCCTCCCTTTCCTCAAGTCCTATCAGTATCTTTATGATCATTACGTTAAATTCTCTATTAAGGTATATTACTTCTCTCCATTTTGTTTAGGTCTCTTGTTGTATTTCTGTCCTGTTCTTTCATTTAGGACATATTCCTTTGTCTCCTCATTTTGTCTACTCTCTGTGTCTATTTCTATGGGTCAGGAAAATAAGCTACATCCCTTGCTCTTGAAAGTAGTGGCCTTGGGGCACCTGGATGGCTCAGTGGTTATCTACCTTTGGCTTAGGTTGTGATCCCAGGGTCCTGGAATTGAGTCCCACATCAGACTCCTCATGGGCAGCCTGCTTCTCCCTCTGCCTATGTCTTTGCCTCTCTCTCTGTGTCTCTCATGAATAAATAAATATTTTTTTAAAAAGAAAGTAATGGCCCTAAGGAGAAGAGGTCCTGGAGTGCCCTGCCGTGCAATGTCTTCTGTTCACCAGAACCTAGTGCTTCATGGATGTCTCCTGTGTATTATATGTGCCCTACTATTGTGGCTAAGCTGCTTTTGCCTTCAGTCCAGTCATTTGCAATGGCTCTCTTTGCCTGTTGTGGGCAAGATTTGGTCCCCGTGTTGTTAGTGGGCCATTCTGTGGCCACTGAGAAGCTTTTGTTGGTGGATGAGGCCTGCAGTCAAACCAGATGTCTGCCCCCAGCCCACTGCTGTTGCCTCAGTTGGACGGGTGTGTGTGGTTATTCCCTGTCTTCCTAGGGTAGGAGTCACTTTGAAGTGGTTCTGGTCTTTGTTGGGACTGCTTGCACACTGCCAGGCTTATGGTACATCTTTGGATGGGCTCCAGCCAAATACATACTGGAAGGAGCAGGTCCACAAGAAAATGCTGGGGTTCATGCTGGTACTTTCTGGACCAAGGTAGGCTGGATTGGATGGAGTGGATCCAAAGAAAAATGCACAGGTACAGAGTGAGTGGTGTTAGCAAGTTAGGTAGCAAGTGTTGACACAGTGCTGATTCCTGCAGGTGTTTGTGTATTTAGGCTGGAACGTAAGGGAGGGAAATGGTGCCTGCCAGGTTTTTTTTTTTTTGTTTCTGGAGTAGTTTCCCAATGATTCCTGCCATCACATACTCTGAGATTAGTAAACAAATCTCCCTCCTGTAAACCTCAGGCATTTTTCAAACTGCTGCTTCTATGCTATATCTCTGTGGGGCTGTTTGTTGTGCTTTGCTTGTGTCTTTTTAAGGGTGGAGACTCTGGCCTCTAAGTCCATTGATTTTTAAAGTTCCAGGTGTTAAGCCTCTCTGATTGTAAGAACTTGCAAAATTTGGCTCCTTTTATTTTCAAAGCCAGATGTTATGGTGGTTTGTCTTCTCTGTGTGGGGTCCCCATGCTTACGGTATCTGTTCTTTCCCTGTTCTCTGCCTGTGCATCCCTCCTTCCACAGACCAATCTGCAAGCCTGTTGGGCTCCTAATCATGTCTCTGTCCTTCCCATCCTCTTCAATGTGGCCTTTTCTCTACATTTAGTTTTGGAAAGTCTGTTATGTCAGTCTTTGGTCATTTTCTGGGTTATTTACACAGATGTAGGTGTTGTCTAGTTCTATCATGGGATGAGGTGAGCTTAGTATTCTCCTACTCTGCCATCTTCTCCAGAGTCCTTAGTTAATTTTTGATAGAAAATTTTAGTTGCTGGAACAATTTGAGCTGGGTTATAATGAAAGCTACCTTAAGTTACATTCTGTCATGTGTACAAGAGACATAAAATAGCGTATCAGACCTTTTTTTATTAGCTTGATGAAGTTACAAGTTCTCTGTTCCTTTATGGTTTTTGACTACCAATGTGTGAAAGTCCACTTGACGCAGAACAAAAATATTTCAGAGGTATGATATGGTGGCTCTTGGAGAAGATCTCAATCAACCTGAAACTAAAACCAATGGCTGATCATAAGGCTGTTCAGAAATCAGCTCAGGATGCCATCCCCAGTGAATTCCTCATTATCTAGTCCATGATAAAATTTTAGTTTTAGTCTTTCTTAATCCCCATATTGATACTATTGATCTATCCCAAGATTTTGAAATAATTTCCTAAATTGCTTCTAGTTCACCAACCTTCGTGAATTCTCTATGGCTGTTTGCTTATACTTTTGTAGTGTATTTGCTTAAATAATTCTCTTGTTACTCCTAAAATGTTGGCATTTGCAAGGCTGGGCCTTTAATTTTTACTTCTGTTTTTATAGGATGATTGATTCCATTCTCCAAATACTCCTATGACTTTCAAAAAATACTATTTTTTGGTAACATTATCATGTACTAGGAACTGTGTTTATCTCTTAATGTATTTTACCTCATTTAATTCTTACAACATTCTTAAAATTAGTATATTTGTTTGGCATGAAGATAAAGTCATGTACCTTGTTCAAATCATAGCTTGAAAGATCTGGGACTAGATCCCATATCTGACTGCAAGACCACTGTTTTAAACTTAACATATACTGCCCAATATATTGTGAATTTCAATGTCTGACTTGAACCTGAGGCAAGGGTTTCATAGCTTTGGAGCACCTGAGAGGAATCTATAAAAATTATTTCAAATATAGATGGCTCTGACCCTCCTTTTTCTTACTGAAAGAAAATCTTGGTAGATGGTTTTGATTCATGCTATTGATGTATGCCAGGTAATGGGATCTTGATCCTTATGTTCAATTTACTACTCGTTTGCTACCTAGATACCTCCCAGAAACTTTGACTTTGACCTGGACAAAATTGAACCTATATCCTTTCAAATATCTCCTTAGTTAAAAAAAAATCTCCTTAGTTTATTTCTCATATTATTAATATATCACCATTGACACACAGATGGACATTTGGAAGTCATTCTAGAATCCTTCTTACTCACTCTCCTTATCCTTTTGTCTCCAAGTCCTACAGAACTTACCCCAGGTGCCACATGGAGTGCTCCAATAAGAGATGAAATGATTTTAGGGGTCCAGTATCTTGGAACAGAGGCCCAAAGGGACTACACCTTCAGGCATCGCCAAGAACTGCAGGTACCAAGGTGAAGCCCTGAATCTAGGTTGGCATTTGGTTTTATTATCATAGAATGTTAAGTATGTGGAAATAAGGAAGGAAGAACACCTCAAGAAACCAATCATGTGAGGGGCAACAGGGAAATGCATATGTGACTATCTGCACAGGTCTCAGAGGAGGATTAACTAGGAGGCGGCAGGGCATGGGAGAATTGACCTCAGCAGGCCTATCTTACTATCATTGCTGTTTTCAGCATGTACTGTTTTCAATATGGACCAATGGCAGGGATAATTGGCTTTTGCCACACACATAGAGCTGTTGCCATTTATGCGTGTCCCTGTTCTTATTGTTTCTTTTACCTGCTGAGGTCTTGCTCTCTCACATCCAGGAACGTCTGTACATCCCTGCCATCAATTCTATCCTCTGTCACCTCCTAACTAGTCTCTTTTCTTTTATTTTTTTTAATTCTTGCTTTTATACTTCAGTTACATCCTACATAGTGCTGTCATCTTATTTTTTCCAAGAAGTGTCTTTTGAGGACCATGCTAATAGTTCATTTTTTTGCACAAAGAGAAATGAGACTTATTAGCTGGTCAAAATGTCACAAAGCAAAACATCATGGCAATCTAATGGTATATTAAATATCCTCAAATCTTACCTTCTGCTATTGAATCTTTTGCACTGTGTTTAGGATATGAACAGATGCATGTGGTACCCTTATTAAATCATGAGAGAAGACTGGTAGCTGGAGGGCTAAACATGAGGTTTTACATTTTTCCCATTCTGAATTTTAATGCTTGAAAAAATAATTGCTATAAGTAATGTATTGAACAGAAATAAGGAATCTCAGTGCCAACCTACATAAAGTTTAAATAGTGGGTCTGTCTTGAACATAAACATTTGAGTATGCATATAAATTAATTAGTAATCCACTTGTGTTTTTCAATCTGTGAGGCATTGATCCTGGATAGTTTGGGAATTATATAGCAAGGAATTGGTGAATCTGGATGCTGCTGTCTCATTGTCTGTAGATTGAAAATAGTGTAACTGATAAATCTATAAAAATGATTTTCAAGTTAATGTAATGATGAATGAAATATGAATGTAAGGTGAGACTAAGTTAATAGTAGATGGTTTCATTATACATTTTGTTATCAGCAGTACTCAATTACACTACTCTCATGTGGATGGTTTAGTTTTTTGATGTTAGTAAAGGGTTCCACATACTTGAAAAGCTAATAAGCATTCATTTAGTTGATATGCATTTCAAAAATTTATTGTTCTTAAAATAATTTTAAATAGATACGTTGAAACAAAGATTGATAGAGTATTCTGGAATTTCTGGAGAGGTCAGACTTAAGATATAAAGTTGGGAGTCATGTAACTTTTTAAAGTCATGATACTAGAATATTTATGTGGTGAGTATAAATTTAAAATAATAATAATCATAATAATGTCCAATGACTGAGCTCTGGGGCTCTCCAATATTAAGATGATGATAAGGAACCAGCAAAGGAGATAGAATTGCTAGTGAAAAAGACGAAAATCAAGAGAATTTGTCTCCTAAAAGCCAAGTATTTAAAGTGAAGACAGTGATCGGGGTGCCTGGGTGGCTTAGTCAGTTGTGTGCCTTTGGCTCAGGTCATGATCCCTGTGTGGGATAAAGCCCCATGTCAAGCTGCCTGCTCAGTGGGGAGACTGCTTCTCCCTCTCCCTGATTAACTGTATCAGATATTGGTGACAGGTCAACTGAGGTGATGACTGAGGAATGATCTTTGGATTTTTGCAATGTGGGGATTACAGGTAATTTTAGTAGAATGTGGGAGACAAATTCTTTAGGGGTGAGTTTAGGAGGGAACAGAAGAGCACTGGAAATGGGGAATTGAGATCAACTATTGGAAGAGATTCACCATTGAAGGTAAAGAGAGAAAAGGAGCAATAGGCAGAGGAAGAGGTAGTATCACAGAGTCAAGAATGTGTTCGTGTTTGTTTTTGCTAAGATGGGAAACATAACAGCAAGATCACCAAAGGAGGGGAAAGATTCACTTCAGCTGTGTTGATACTATTAATTAACCCCTTACTGTTTTAAAACTAGATTATATTCTCTCTCTTAGAATTATATATTTCTTTTTAATAATAAAGCCTTCAAGCTTATAGGAAAGCTAAGTGCTGTCTCTAAGTATTGCTTCTACTCTTTCTTTCATCAAAGTACCGTTTGTTCAGGTCAACAAAGACCTCCTTATAAGCAAATGTAACTTATTTTTCTGCTCCATAACTTCTTAATTCAATGATTCTGATCCATCCCCCTACTTGTTGCTTATTTCCATTGGCTTCCAGGCCACAACACTCTCCTGATTCTCCTTTCCCCTTCTATGCCTTCAGTCTATTGTTGCCTGCTCCTACTGTGCCTGATCCTCCAGAGTTGGCATCCCTAAGGCCCTGCCTTTAAATATCTTCTCTCGTGTACTTCCAGGTTTATCAGGTCCAAACCTCTGTCTTCAATTCCTACCTTTATTTGTGGTTCAGTAACCTTTGTAGTCAAAGTAGCATATAACATTACGGAACAATTACTAACATCTGCTAGGCACTTTGCTCACTGATATATCTGCTTTGTCTCATTAAGTCCACACCAAATATTCAGTTGATTATTACAATGTATGTTTCAATATATATTGAACATATCTTCATTTTCAAATGAGGAAGTTTATGCTCAGAAAGTCTCCAAATTTTATCCAATCTCACAGAATTAGTAATGGCAGAGCTTTGATTGAACCCATTGTGTGTTTAACTCTAAAGCTGACGTTATGTCTACTGTGTTTTATTGTCTTTTAAAACTCTCAGATTACCTGAGTTTACAATTTGGTGCATCCATCCAACTGCCTAATAAATGTAGCTCAGGCATTTCTATCTTAATAGATACTATGCTAAACTCAATATTCTGCGCTCCTCATTCCAAACTCTTCCTAACTGTCCAAATGTCTCTATTTTAATATCTCTTCCTCTGATTGTCTTTATTTCTTATCATGGTTTCTCCTTCAACCCATTACCCAAGACTTCAATGTTCTGGATTTGCCCTCTCCCTCATGTCCATGTTCCTCATCCCCCAGGTTATGGCAGAGGTCCCTCTGCACCCCAGTGCTGCTGACATTCTCCTCTGCTTTCTAATTGACCTCCTGCCACTGGGCTCCCACTGCAGCTAGTTTTCTTCACAGCCAGCAAGGTTAGCTTTTGAAAAAGTCAATCTGATCATTCCATTTTCCACTTAAAAACTTCTCATGGCCCTTGTCACCTCCACTGTAATTTCCATTATCCTTATATTCTCAAGCTATAATTGGCCTTCCCTGCCTTGCCTCTGAGAAATATCATGAACATATGTGAAGAGTTGTATTTTAAGATGTACGTAGATGCTGTTATGCTGAAGAAAACAAAATGAGTTTCAGAACCTTTACTACATTTAAGTGGCTTTTAACTTATTTCTCTCAATGAGTAACTAAATGTACAACTATTGTTATGTGAAACTGTTTTTGATGTGAAAAGACACTCTTATTCATAACTACATGCAAACTAGGTCATTTTCACATAAAAGCTCTTAATTAATATTCCTAGCCAGAGCTATTCCCTGGATGTAGATTCTATACCTAGGGGACATTAATTTTACATGATAAACTTGAGTAATATATGAGTGAGAGTGGAGATGCATACATGGGGATGGGAGAAGATGGGGATACTGACACCAGGGGCTTTCGGAAATGGGAATGGGATGAATTCTGTGTTCTTAATTAAAATAATAAAAAAATGCATCTTTATTATGGTGTGAACTCCTTGTTTTCAATTAAAATAATAAAAAAATACATCTGGTCATTTGTTAGTTTCCAATAAAAAAATGCAAGCGAAGCCTGGACAAAAGATTATGTTAAATAATATACTGTATTTTAATGTTGCACAACCTGCGCTTGTTGGGTCCTGCAGTAAAAAGGACTATCCTCTTGTAGAGATCAGTCTCCTGAATAAGGGACTACGTGGGGTGGCAGAGAATGGAATCAGGGTTCAGATCCATTTGGGATCTATTCCTGGATAACTGTATGATCATGAGCAAGTCCCATCTTATCTCTGATTCTCAATTATCTTTAAATGGAGGAAAAAATCTTATTTACAATGTAAATATGAGGGTTCTTGGGAGTAAAGGTCAATAAGTGTTAATTTCTCCTACACTCAAATTCCCTAAGTAGCTCACATCCATTTAGTTTTAGCAATTAGAGCTCTAAGGAAGTTTATGTAGTTCAGCCCTATTTTTTTTTTTTTTAACAAATGTGGAAACCCAAGAAGATTGTGTGAATTGCCAAGAAACACATCATAAACTATTTCTGTATCTGGGAGTAGACCACAATATTCTAGTCTCCTAATGTAGCATTGTTAATATGATTTAATGGAGCTAGATAGATAGATAGATAGATAGATATAGATATAGATATCTATTCCTAAAAGTGAAATGAATGAAGATCCACAGGAAAGTGTGACTTGCATGGGTAAATGCATAGTTCAAACTTTATTGTAACCTCAATAATAGAAATTATAAAACAAAAAGAATATCCTCAGAATCATACCATGTTAGTCAGATAATTGTCTTTTTGTAGAAGGTGCAATTTCTCATCTCTCTTCCTTGTCTAGTTTGAGATATTTTAAGTTATTAATCAATGGTTCTTAACTCTGGCTCATCTGAATCATTAAGGGAGCTTTTTAAAAGGTGTTAATAACCATGTTCCACCTTGACCTACAGAATCAGAATCTGTGTTTGTAAAAATGATCCTCAAGTCAACATTCTGATGTTGATGACAACATCAGTTTCTGCATCTTTTAAAAAAATTATGTTTTTTGTTAAAGTAAAATTCACATAACATAGAATTCACCATTTTAAAGTGTACAATTCAGTGCCATTTAGTACATTCACAATGTTGTACAACTGATATATTTTTGTAAAACATTTTGAGTGACATCTGCTATATATAAAACTAGAAAGTCACATTTCTAATAGATACAATGAAAGGCTAAGAAAATACTTTTTCTCTTTTTAAATATTATTTATTTATTTGAAAGAGAAAGAGTTAGAGAAAGTAAGAGAGAGAGCAAGAGGTAGGGGGCAGAGGGAGAGGGAGAGAGAGAATCCCAGGCAGGCTCCCTGCTAAGCACAGAGCCTGAAATGGGGCTCAATCTCATGACCCTAAGATCATGACCTGAGCCGAAATCAAAAATTGGGCATTTAACTGACTGTGCTACTAAGGCACTCCAGTTATTTTTTTTTTTTTAACTATGTTTCAAACGAGTTTTTTCAAACTTCTCTTATGATCTTGGTTATTTCCATCCTAGTCTAGTGAGGTAGAATTGTAGAAACATCTGGGTATACTTGAAGTGACCTGTTCATCTCTCCAGGTCTGGAAGAGTGGGCAAGGCTGCCCAGGGTTCTTCAAGACTTCCTTTCTGCAATATACAATGTGAATATTAAGGTAAGTCCAATAATAATCGTATTTTGAACTTTTATTTTGTTTCAGCTATTCTGCAGTTCTTTAATCCTCTCAGTATTTCTAAATTAAAACAAAACAAAACCCTGCAAAGTTCATGCCTTATTTTCTGGCAGGTGGAAGAATTAAGGGTCAGAGGGAACTTGCTCAAGGTCACATAGCTTGAAGGTGATGTTGCCAGGATTCTATATTTGATCTGTATAATTATGTTACTCTGATTTTCTCTCCCAAAGTGTAGCATGAGAGCTTGTGAGAACAACATTAGGTGGACAAGCTGGTTCAAACATTAATTAAAAGCCAAGGGTTCTAAAATTTGAAACTAAGGTTTGTAACCAGGGAGGCCAAATGGAGGAAAAAGAAATGGGATAGATGCGTAGCCAGAAGGTAGGGGCAATAGGGGCTGTGCTTGATTTTTTTGCTTTTTCACTTCATAGATGACTCTGACAGGAAGCATTCACTGGAAGCAAAATTTAACCTGTACCTGTGTGACCAACAGGAAGAGGCCAAAATAGGCTTTTGTCATCACTAGGTGGCAGGCATCAAGGATAAGGTCAAGCTAAAGAGAGTTGTCCAGTGTGTTAGGAGGCCAGTGGCAGCAGTGCCAGTGAGAAGGTCTTTAAAGCATTTCTTCATACACTAGTTTCTAGAATATCTTTCTGGAAGCTCCAAATACATCTGGCTCCCATTCAACCAGCAAGTGCTTATTGCATGCCTTATATGTGCCAAGTATTGCGCTCAGCTCTGGACTGTGTGAAAAAGAGTGGAGAGTTGAGAAAAGGTAGAGCGAGAAATAATATTTAGGGAAATGGCTATTCTGTAGGAGGAAAAGAGCAGTTTGCTGTATGCCGTTTCTGTGGAAGCTGAGCAGGTGGAAGAACCGTGGTGTCTGTAGGGGGTGTATCATAAGGGCACCTGCTGATTCACCTTGTCTGCACATGTCTGGGCATTGAGCAGGAGGATAATTGCATTGGCAGTTTTGAATGTGTTGCCAAATTGGAGCATGTATTAGAATGGAAGGTTGGAGGCCAATTGGTTGAATAGTCCATGAAGATGGAGAATCTCTTTCATGATTAGGTACTTTGCTCAAGATTTGGGTATTTGTGGAGTGAGTGGAGGTGCAGGGAGACACCCTGAATGTGGTGGAGAGCACATCTGAAGTGGAGGCCATGAGAATTATAGAGGAATTTAGCATTGAGAAAGATGTTGCTGCTTGGGCCTCTTCTTCTTGGAGAGGGACATCAAGAGTAGGGTCAAGCTAAAGAGAATCACCAAGTGTATTAATTTCCTAGGGCTCATATAATATATTACCACAAACTAGGTGCCTTAAAATAACAGAAATTCTCTCTTAGTTCTGGAAGCCAGAAATCTGACATCAGGGTGTTGGCAGGACCAAACTCCCTCCAAGTCTCTAGGGGAGAATTCTTCCTTGCCTCTTCCATCTTCTGGTAGCATCAGGTGTCCTTGGTTTGTAGCTGTATAACTGCCATCTCAGCCTCTGTCTTCACATGGCTTTCTTCTCTGTTTCTCCCCATGCATCTTTTATAAGAATACTTGTCATGGGATTTAAGGCCCTCCTGGAAAATCCAGGATGATCTTGTGTTGAGATCTTTAACTTAAATCTGCAAAGACCCTTTTCCCAATAAAGTCACATTCATAGATTCTGAGATTTAGGCAGATATTTTGGGTGCCACCATTCTACCCACTACATCAAGTCCTTTGCATACTATATTCAGAAACACAAATGGACAGAGATGACCTCATAGGTAAGCCTATATTTGAAGCTGTTATTTGTTTGCCCTGATTATCCCTTCTCAGCCTTTCTTACCTCTGTGTTTCCACCCAATATTGTGGATTATGGCCAGATGCCCTGGGAAACTGCATTTTTCTGTCTGTACTGGGACCTGATGGCTGACATATGCTCAGTCTGAAGCATTTCCTGAGGGTGACGCTGCCTTTAGAGTCCAACTTCCAAGCCACAGTGTTTGCCTGGACATTAACAGTAGGTAAAAAATAAGTCTCTTAGAAAAGACCCAAAATGTCCTCAATAAGTAGAAACTACAACTGTAATTTCTAGATCTGCCACAATCGGTCTGGGTGGTCTCAGTATAGCTTTTATTAGGTGCTAGTTTCTTTTTTTCTTTTTTTTTTTTTTAGGTGCTACTTTCTTAATGGTCCTGCTTCCAGGCCATTAAAGCAGCTTCAATAGCCAATGATTGTTGTTTTCAGCCTTTCTGGGCTGTAGATGCAGTAGTGAATGCCATTTGAACTTGTATCCTTCTGGGAAGCACTGGTCTCCACTATGGTGTTAAAGCCCTTGCTTTGAAGTATTAGATTGGGTCCTTTCACAGTGCCCAAAATTAGATTAAGGGTGTAATGAATCTTCAGCTGCTGCAAAGCTGTGCTCATGGCTGGAATCCAACAAACTCTTTCCCATTTGGTGGGCATTGTTTAAAATAGTAATGGGTGAATGTGGTGGGATAATTGAGCATATCTGACAAGCCTCAGGGAAGGACGACTGGATGACTCTTCTGAGGAATTTTCACTGAGAAATGTGAACTCTGGTTCAGCTTCATTTTGGAGAGATGCTCATGATGTTTTGCTACATGTGAAAACCAAATATAAGACTAATTATAGAGTGATATAATGCAACAACAGGGCGGCAGTATATCTTTCTTCTCTGCTGTTTTTCTCCATAGCACGTACTTACCCTTACCTATGTATTGTGCTTCTGTATCTCATTGATTTTCTTTGTTCCTCTGTATGGTGAGTGTAAGCTCCACGTTCCCAAATATAGTAGATGCTCCATGTATATTGTTAGTTTAATGAAGAAATGAAACTATGATTTTCTGCCCTGACAACCTCAATATGCATAACTTCCACAAGAAGGAAAAGGGGTAAATCCGGTTTCTAGCACAAGTCCAACTTTTGGCAGCTAAAAACCCTATTTACCATTGTCTGTTATGTTCAAGAACAAGAATACCAGTGGTCTAGGGTGCAATGCAGTAAGAGAGGTGGTGGGAGAAGAGTGGATGTTTTTGTCAAGCTTCAAGATTTGCTGTTTGACTCTGTTTCGGGGGGCCTTTTATTCCAAGACTGCTAATTCCTAATCTAATAATCATCTTGACCAGACAGGACATAGCCTGGTAAGGAACAGGGGAATTCTATTTGGGGAGGACGTTTGTTTACTTAATGCTGATTGTGTTCAGGAGCCTGGGATAAGTAATCTTGCATTCACTATTTTATTTTACACATTAAAATTATACATTCCTTTTCCATAAAAACATCTAGTTCATCTATTTCTTTTATTCCTATACTTCCCTAGCCTACAACCCAGTCTCTAATCCTTTAGCCCCTGTTAGTCTTCTAATAAATTAGCTAACTTCTGACTTTACTACTTTCCCTTCCAACTTAAAACATTCAAGCTTTGCTTGTCAGGTTAGAGTGGGTTATGCTGCAGTTACAAAAGATCCCCAAATCTCAGACACCTGTAAGCAGAAAACATGTTCCTCATGGGTAAGCTGTGGTCTCTTTCCACATATTTCATTCTGGGCTAGCAGAGTTGCTTGCCTCTGGAACACTGCCAGATTCCTAGCAGAGGGAAAAGAGGATGTCATGAAGCATAACGATGGCTCCTAAAGTTTCTGCTCACAAGAGACACCTGTCACTTCTGCTCACATTTCATTGGCAGTAGCAAGTCACGTGGTTAACCCTTATGTCAATGGGCTAGAAATGGTATAAGCCTCCCCCAGGGAGGGGCACTGAATATTTCTGAGCAATAACAGTGTTTACTAAAAGGGCTGTCCCTATCAATACTCATAGGTGCACAATCTCATGCCCTCTTTTCTTCGTGCTATACATGCTCTACCCAACCCAGAGCCTGGATCCATTCCCCTCTATGCCTTGACCCCAAGTTTTGAATTGCCCCAAGTGATTGGAGGATATGCCTTCCCTTATTGCCCCAGTCACATTCATGCTTATATTGTCCTCCTGTGCTGGACCTCCATGTTGCTCGACCACCTTTTTTTCCCTCAGCAATTTTTGTTGACATTTGGCTATTATTTGAAACTGCACCATCACCATGACCCAAACCTTTCAGAACCATAGACAATGTGATTTCTATTTCTTAGGGAAAATGGAGGGCTATAAGTAAAAGTTATCCTAAAAATTATAATCCTCCCTCAATTCCTTTTCTTCTCCATAGCACTTCTTTATCATCATTGTTATACTTAACTTGTTTATTTTCTCTCTGCTTCTCTTTCCTTTTCCTTTAGGCTTACCAATACCACACCATCATTTTTCCCCCTTTCCTGTTCTAAAAGTATGAATAGCCTTTTTTTTCTCCAAATGCATGCATTCTGCCCATTTCTTGTGGCTACCCTACTCCATTTACTCTTGCTCTCTTAAAATGGAATCTTTTCATCTTCATTGGCTTTTTCCATTTGTTCTGTATACTGTTGATTCTTAAACAACATGGGTTTTAGGGGCACAACTGACTCCCCCACACGGTTGAAAATCTGGTATAACTTTTAACCCTTAAAAACTTATCTACTAATAGTCTGTTGTTGACCTTACCCATAGCATAAAATAGCCATTTAAGACAAATTTTATATGTTATATGTGTCATATACTGTATTTTTACAATAAAGTAAGCTCGAGAAAAGAAAATGTTAAGGAAATCATTAGAAAATACATTTATAGTACTGTATTAAAAAAATCTGTGTATAAGTGGATCCACATAGTTCAAACCAGTTGTTGTTCAAGGTCCAAATGTACTTTCTCTAGCTGACCTTAGGGGGACACACTGGGACTTTTCATGTCTTACTGCTGTTTCTTGAAAAGGCTCTCTCTACCTGGTCTGCTTGTTAAGCAACTTCTCAGGCAGGGATGGAAGTTCTCAAGTCATCATGCTGGGTTTGAGACCCTTGGCTCAGCCACTTGTTAACTGTTCAGTGTTGGATATGTTCATTTATATTCTTGAGCCACTTATTTTAACTGTCAAAAGAAGAATAATTATTCTCCATGACTAGTCTATAGAGTGAAAAATATATATAAAATACATTGCAGCTTAGAGGTACTCAATAAATGACTTCATATTATCTTAAATATCAATCTCTGTTCACGTCATCTGCTGTGCAAAGTCAAATTTGAATGGTGTTTTATATGTTCAATGCCCTCTATTCTTCTTCATATCAGTTATTATTCTGATTCTAAATTAGTGGAAATTCTCAGTAAGTTTTTAATATTTCATAGGAGTTTTTAATATTTCATAGGAGAGACTCTCATTTTTTTTTCAGATTTAACAGTGTTTTCTTATTCCTTTTTATATACCAGTATTCTTGTATTTGGGACTATATAAATGTTTTGTTGAAAGAGTAGATAGTTCCCAGTTCTATGAAATCTGTGGTTCTACAAAACACATATGAACCCAATTGGCGTTAATATTTCCTTTTTTTTGTTGTCGGAGGCTAAGTAACATATCTTAGAATGATAGATCAAATAGATCCATGAATTTTTCTGGAATTTGGAATTTTCAGAATTTTCCATATTACTGTTTACCCTGCAGATTTAAATGTAGGTACAGGGGAATTTCTGTGAAATTAGAAGAAAAGTAGGGTATAGAAGTAAAGATCAGAAGTCCTATTTCAAATTGCATTTCAAGAATTATAAAAAATAGGTCAGATGGCAGGGAAATAGACTCATAAGCTGCTGAGAAGGCCAGTGACTAACATTTACAGGACAGGGCAAGAGATGGAGGCTCCAGCTACATTTTTGTCTTCCTCTGACTCCATCCTATACCTTGAGAGCTCACCCGTGGTGACATCCTAAATTCCCCCCTGAGTGGGCAGGTCATGTCCAGTGGAAAGCTCAATGGGTTTGGTTACTGGGATCTAAAGGTAGCACTCTTGCTGATAATTCATCTAGTATTTAGGGAAGTGCTAATCACATGGCTTGCTCTAGAAGCATTTCCTATTTTGCAGGGTGATATGGGATGGGCTTATAAACTAGTTGAAACTCTAATTCAGTGTTACCTAACATGTGACTCATGGGCTTCTGGGTAGCTTTGGAGTTATGATAAGAGTTGGCAAATCTGAATGGTTTTATAGCATTTTCTATGGACCATAAACATGTCAAACTCATCAACAAATACTTTTACAAAGGTATATTGGGCTGAATAAAATGCAATCTTATTTTAAAGTGTCTTAATATCAATGAAGCTTTTTTATTATTATGTACATTTTTAAATCAAAGAATACCAAGGGGGAGCTACCATTATGGGGTTGTCTTATTACTATATATTTTTTTAATTCTAGAAAATAGACCAATCTATAAAAAAATCCAAAAACAAATCCAGTGAAGAAAACCAATTTACCAGTTATTTAAAAGAATTTTAAAAACTTTAATTAATGCTCTCAGGGCTGAACAAGTGCAATCTTGTATTGTCAATTACACTTTTGAGACGGAGAACTAGCCAAACCGTTTTACTTGACAGAGGAGGGTTTTATTTGATCCCTCCATGACTCAGATAAAAAAAATGTTGAATGTTCCCAGTCTTATTTTAGAGTGAGGTTTCAATACAAGGGTGGGTAAAATCTGGGAAAATAGGCCAACATAATTTAGTTCTCATTTGTGTCCAATAATTAAGAGAGGATGTGAATCATTTTCTGCTCTAGTTAAGTTCACAGCATTCTCCATTATATCCTAGATCAATGTATTGGGTAGGGTTCTGATAGGAAGCAGGTGTCACACTCCAATTGACAGTTATAGAAGCGTGGGCAGAATTTCGGAAAAGCAAGATGGTTCAGTACCCTAAGGCTAGGCCTGAAGGAGAAGAGGAAGGAAGTTGCTGGACTCTGAGGAGAAGATGGTATGGAGAAGGCCAGATAGATGCCAGAAGCTGTGGCCTTGAGGAGAGGAATTTTGTAGTGAAGGAGTCAGGAGGAACTACCCTGGGACTTCTCCCTTTCATCCTCTATGTTTCCCTTTGGACACTTCCATAAGAAGAGGAGGGTAAGGGAGCCAGGCCACAAAGTGAAGTGGGAAAGGATGGAGTGGCTCTGGACATACAAGTAGAAGATAATCTGAAAAACAAATGACCCTAGATAACCTAGATAACCTATCAAATATGTCTTCCACTACATAGACAGGGTGGTAAAGGAAATAGGCTCTGGGTTTTATACAGGTTATGATTCCATTCTTGATAATTTAATCCAGACTGTTTGGCTAAATCCTTCAACTTCTCTGATTCTTAGTTTTACATTGGTAATATGTGGATAGAATACCTTCTTTCCTACATTGTTCTCAGCTTTCGGACCTATTATGTAGATTAGGATACGGCAAAATCACAGTTGGCTAAAGACTTTAGGGCAATAAGGAACCTTAGAACTTAGTCATCTACCATCTTTGGTCTTGCTTGTCAACTACTAAGTGTTCACTACACGCTCTGTGTGGAATTTATATTCTTGGCAATCTGTAAACTAGTTGGCAGTGTACTGTAGGGGGATTTCAAACCTGTGTACTCTATAAGCACTGACTGTATAAGATCTTAGTGTGTCTTACACATTTTACTATTTATCAGTTTATTTTGGTGCTGATGTGACTAATAAAGTACGAATTTATTTGAGAGTGGTATGAAGTCTTGATATATTATTGGTTTTGTTTTGTTTTTAATCATGGTACTTTTTACTCTATCAAAAGAATACTAAAAACCCACTATCTTTTGGGGTGAGGTCAAGAGAAACTTTTCTGTGATTCTAAACGGAATCTCATACTTAAGATGTTTAGGAACACTAATATATTTCGACTTTATGTACCAACTTGGTTTATATTTTCTTTCTTTTTTTAACATAGACCTTCTGGATTCTTTTTTAATATTTTATTTGTTTATTCAGAGAGACAGAGAGAGAGAGAGGCAGAGACACAGGCAGAGGGAGAAGCAGGCTCCATGCAGGGAACCAGACTCGGGACTCGATCCCGGTCTCCAGGATCACACCCTGGGCTGCAGGCGGCGCTAAACCGCTGCGCCACCGGGGCTGCCTGGTTTATATTTTCTAAAGACATTTTAGGCCTTAGAAATTGGTTTTTGAGACCATTCTATTTATAATTGCACGGAAAATAATAAAATACATAGTAATAAACCTAACCAAAGAGGTGAAAGACCTGTACTCTGAAAACTATAAAACACTGATGAAAGAAATTGAAGATAACACAAAGAAAAGGAAAGACATTCCATGCTCATGGATTGGAAGAACAAATATTGTTAAACATTTCTACTACCCAAAGCAATCTGCAGGTTTAATGCAATTCTTATCAAAATACCAACAGCATTTTTCATGGTCTTAAATTTGTATGGAACCACAAAAGGCCCTGAATAGCAAAAACAATCTTGAAAAAGAAAAGCAAAGCTGAAAGCATCACAATTCTGGACTTCAAGTTATATTTCAAGCCTATAGTAATCAAAACAATATATTACTGGCACAAAAATAGACACATAGATCAATAAAACAGAATAGAAAATCCAGAAATAAACTTACAACTATATGGTCAATTAATCTTCAACAAAGCAAGAAAGAATATTCAATGGGAAAAAGATAGTCTTTTCAACAAATGGTGTTTGGAAAACTGGACAGCAACATACAAAATGAAATGGGACCACTTCTTACATCATACACAAAAGAAAAATCAAAATGGATTAAAGACCTAAATGGGAAATGCGAAACCATAAAAATCCTAGAAGAGAACACCAGCAGTAATTCTTTGGCATAGGCTTATCTTTCAAGATAAGTCTTCTGAGGCAAGGGAAACAAAACCAAAAATAAACTATTGGGACTACATCAAAATGAAAAGCTTCTGCACAGTAAAGGAAACAATCAACCAAAGGCAACCTACTGAATGGGAGATTTATTTGCAAATGACATATCCAATAAAGGGTTAGTATCCAAAATATATAAAGGACTTATACAACTCAACACCCCAAAACCAAATAATCTAATTAAAAATAGTCAGAAGATATGAACAGACAATGAGGATTGTCCAATGTCCAAAGAGGACATTCAGACGGTCAAAAGACATATAAAAAATGTTTGCCATCACTTACCATCATGGAAATGCAAATCAAAACTACAATGAGATACCACCTCACACCTGTAGAATGGCTAAAATCAACAACACAGACAGGTTTTGAAGAATATATGGAGAAAAAGGAACACTCATACTGTTGGTGGGAATGCAGACTGGTGCAGCCACTGTGGAGAATAGTATAGAAGTTCCTTAAAAGTTAAAAACAGAACTACCTTATGACCAAGCAATCATGCTAGAATTCAAAGGGATACATACATTCTTATGTTTATAGCAGCATTATTTATAATAGCCAAGATATAGAAGCAGCCCAAGTGTCCATAGACTGACGAATAGATAAGGAATATGTGGTATATATACAATGAAATACTATTCAGCCATAAAAAAGAATGACATCCTGCTATTTACAATGACATAGATGGGGTTAGAAGTATTATGCTAAGCAAAATCAGTCAGTCAGAGAAAGACAAATACCATGTGATTTCACTAATGTGGAATTTAAGAAACAAACAAGGGAAAAAAATAGAGAGAGAGAGAGAGAGAGAGAGAGAAAGCAAGAGATTCTTAATTATAGAGAATAATTTGATGGTTACCAGAGGGAGGTGGGTGGGAGGATGGAGTAAGTAGGTGTTAGGGATTAAGGAGTACACTTGTCATGATGAGCACAGGGTGATGTATGGGCTTGTTGAATTACTGTATTGTACAATTGAAACTAACACTGTATGTTAACTAACTGGAATTAAAATAAAAACTTAAATTAAAAAAAGAAAAAAATTGATTTCGGAGGACGAGTCTTTCCCTGTACTGTGTAACAAATTTGAGGGCAGTACTGGTACCAGTTCAACAATGCCTTCAAAATGGAGAGTCTTCCCTTTTAAACTCTAGTGCAGATAATAAAAAGGAAAAAGATCTAATTTTAGGGTAATGTTCCAATATAAGAGTGGGGATGAAATCTGGAAAAGAACATATATTTGATTCTGAATGTAAATCATTCATGTTTAGCAAACATAAGAGAGAATCCTTGCTCTTCTGTCAGTATGACCCAGTTCTTCTTGTGAACCTATTCCATAGGCAGAATATGATCAGAAGAGAATGTCCTGTGGATCCCGATGAACCTGATTTCACATCCTGGATCTACAAATAGCAGGTGAGTGAATTTGGATAATTCTACCTGGGCCTAATGTAAAATTATCCAGATTGTAAAGTTATTTTGAGTTTCAAAAAGACATGATATTGTGGGAATGGAAAAAAAGTTTCCTTCTTGGGTGCTAGGGTTCTACAGAATGCTCATCACTTTAGTGCTTAGAATTTTAGGGCTGGAATGACCCCTGGCAATCTCTACTTTCCTTTCAAGATGGAAACCTAGAGAGGTTATAGAACATACCTATGGTTATAGAAGTAGTTAGTGGTAAAATTCAGACTGGAACTCCATCCTTTCCTGAAACTGACATTTGTCAATGACAAAATACCATGAAGAATTGAATCCAATTGAATACAGGTTTGAGAATCTACCTAGTGGTATCCACTGAGCTGCTAATGAGGCTCAAAAGGTCAAGTCAACACAACCAGGAAAGTGACTATCTAATTGAAGGCGAATATAACGGCATCACAAGTTTGATGATGATCCAACACAAAATAAAAATTCACTGATCTGATATCCAGAGGGGGGAGAAATTTAATTACGTCTGAGGTAGAAGACAGTGAAATCTACCTCATAGTTAATAAAAAGATGATATCCTTCCAGCTCTTCCCATCTGCCCCATTATTTATTAATAGGACAGATCTTTCTGTATGTATACATACACGTCTATGTATCGGATGCTCTCTTAGGAGTCAAGGGGAAACTGAAGTACAGGTTTCCCTGTTATCTCAAAGTAGAGTGTTCCTATGAAACATTTTGTAAGCCGAAATGACATAAAATGAAGAAGCAGTTACCATTCATTACTTTACATGGAAAATGGGTTTTCTTAGATCCTCAAAATAACCTCTCTTAGGCCTTTCTGACACCTTAGGACACATCCTGCTAACGAATGCACGATATAAATAGAGATAAAGCACAGATGCTCTAAGACATTGTTCAAAGCTAGGGCACCTTGATGCTGAGTGCAGATCTGGGGAGGGAACTTGGCAGTGCCATTCTTGCTGCTCCATCCATGCTGGCTGCCAAATAAAAACTGAACGCTATTTTCATTTTTCGCCTTTCCCCCCTAAAAGCAAAAATCCTCTTCTGATTTCTTTCAGGTAGCAAAAACAGGTACCCATGCGGGCCTTTTTGTTAGAGCGCAGTGGATACCTGTGCACCTAAAACCTTTGCAATTAAGGATATGAGGGAGATCTGATGCGAAGGGGACGCTGATCAATTTGGCGATGATTTCCCAAAGAACAAGCCAAGGGCAGAAGACCTCCTCATGGCCAGAAGAGCAGGTGAGGTCACCCTAGGTGTCAGCGGGGCACCCGGCTAGACCTCTGAGGCTCTCCCCTCCAGCAGGTGCGCTAACACTTTAAGGAGCTGGAACGGAGCAGTCGGTCCTTGCTCCCCGCTCCTGCTCCGCCCCGCCAAGGTCTCGCATCGTGGGCCACGCCCCTGCGCGCTGGTTGGCGCCCACAGACATGATGAAACTTCCCGCAAGCATTACAGGAGCGAGGCCGGGAGAAAGCCGAGCAGGCCCGCCGCCCCGCCCGCAACCTGCAGCCCCTACCCGGCGCCTCCCGCCGACGCCTCCGCCGGAGCCCAGGTAAGCCAGGCCCGGCCGCCCAGCGCAGCGCCCTCCCGGCGTGGCCCGGGCCGGCCCGGGGAGGGGGCGGGAGGCCGAGGAGGCGGCCGGGGCGCTGCTGCCGACCTGCGCGCCCCGGGCCCGAGGCGGCCGCCGCCTGCCCGCGCTGCGGCTCCTGCGGCTCCTGCGGCTCCTGCGGCTCCTGCGGCTCGAGGGGCGGGGCCGATTGTGGCGCACCTGGGAGCCCGCGGGGGAGCGAACACCTCGCTCCCGGCCCCGCGAGGAGGGGGCCCGGGGAAAGGCAGAGGGGAGGCCGGGCTGCGGCCCACCCGGGCCCCGGTACATCTCACAGCTTGTAATCCTATTGCACCGAAGCCTGTGGAGATGTTCGCAGTCCGGGGAAGCGGCCGGCGGCTGCACGTGGCTGCGGGGCAGTCGGAGTTTCGGGCGGCGCAGCCGCTGGTCGGATCCCCGGGCCGTCTGTCCACGCCTAAGGGTCTGTACGTGCCCCTCACCTCCGGCTCGCCCCACCCGTTTCCTCCCCTCCCTCTCCCCACCCTCCCCACCCTCCCCGCCAGGCTGCAGGACTCCACAAGTGACTTGAGCAAACCTCACCCAGAAGAGATCTGTCAGGGCGACAGGCGGAGTGGCATGGAACAAAGCAAAAGAACTGACTTGCCTTTCTCATGGATATCTATTCCGTAGGGCTAGTTTCAGATTAATGTTACTCTTTTGAATAAAAGGACCGTTTTCTTCTGGGCCCTTGGCCTACATTATTTCTTCATAGGCCATTGCCCTGGGTGCCTTGCCTAACCATTTAAAAGCACTCATGACCCTTTTCTCATTGATCAAATTGCTGTAAGATTAAAAAATAATAATAATAACTTAAGTCTTGAGCCTGTCCAGGAGTCGGTTGCTGATATCTTAATGCAAAAATAAAACAATATGGTGAGGTAGTTGGTAAGCAGCCTCGAAATCAAATGCACCGAAGCAGCACTGTCCAATTCAGCCCACATGTAACTACTGAGAACTTGAAATGCTGACTCGTTCAAATTGAGGTGTGGTGTAAGTGTAAGACACACCAGATGTTGACGATTTAATAGAGAAAGGCAATGTATCTTGATAATTTTTTATACTGATTACCTACTGAAATACTATTTTTGGTATATTATGTTAAAACATATTTCAAGTTATCGTCCCTGTTTCTATTTACTTTTTTTAATGGGGCTACTAGTGTTTTTAAAATGCCATATGTAGCTCACGTTTCTACTGGACAGCACTGTTCTAGAAGTTTATGAGGAAATACAGAGAATTCCTGGGAACAGGTAATAGCAGAAGGAAAAAGCACGCAAGTAGGACCTTTGCAAGTAAGAGTCCAATAAAAATAGGTAATAGTTTTAATGTGCTTTTTCCTGCTGCAGAAGGAAGTGTGCTTCCTAATTAATGTGTGTTCCCCTTCTTGCTCCTCTAGTGCTTAATGTGTGTTCCTTATAGTAGACTTAATAGTGGGATTCACTAAGCTGCATTAGGAAGACGGGTAAATGATTCAGTAATGACCTCTTGTGATTTTCTTTTCTTTTTTTTTTTTCTTAGATTTTTTTTTATTTATTCATGAGAGACACAGAGGCAGAGACACAGGCAGAGGAAGAAGCAAGCTCCCTACAAGGAGCCTGATGTGGGACTTGATCCCTAATCCCAGGATCACACCCTGAGCTGAAGGCAGACGCTCAACCACTGAGCCACTCAGGCGTCCCCCTCTTGTGATTTTCAAAGCACTGTCTCAGTCCATTTTTAACTGGTATAGAGTGAAACCTGGCTTATCAGTAGTCATATCATTTCAATCTAAGTAAATTTCCCCTAATCTCAAAAATCCCATTAGAAGCTATTTGGCCAGGGGATCCCTGGGTGGCTCAGCGGTTTGGCGCCTGCCTTTGGCCCAGGGCGTGATCCTGAGTCCCACGTCAGGCTCCTGGCATGGAGCCTGCTTCTCCCTCTGCCTGTGTCTCTGCCTCTCTCTCTCTCTATGTCTATCATGAATAAATAAATAAATAAATCTTAAAAAAAAAAAAAGAAGAAGCTATTTGGCCAAGTGCATGGAAGGGACTACATAGGACACGTGCCACTTCATGTTGTTTGAGTCCCTACTTTTCATCAGTTTGATATGGTCTTGTTAAAAGGCTAAACAAGCTTTGGTTCACTTAGATACAAACACCCTCAGAGGATTGTCCAAACTGACTGGTGTAACTTAAATGTATAAATTTTCTTGATAATTTTGTCTCAAATTAGGCATTGGCTGCAATTTTGAATTAAAAATTCCCAAATAAAAAAAAAGAAAAGAAAAAGAAAAAAAAAATCCCAAATAGTTTCTAAGTTCGAGATATTTTGGTAAAATACCTGGCTGACAGCATCCAGATAAAACAACCCTTTATTTCACAGTTGAGAATATGAAATTGCAAGGTAACATTTGTAGGAATTGTTTGTTTTTTAGCCTATAGGGATGGCCAAGTTGTTTTTCAGAGATGATGTTGCTGTTTATGTGCCACTTACTTTGCTTTCTTATGAACCAAGGCAACCTTGAGATAAAAATATTCTCCAATATTTTTGTCTTTTGGAACATTTTGATGATGAACATTATGCAGCTCTATCAACCTAAATTTTTTTTTTTTCTTATACAGCCAGGATATCTGATCCTAGATAACATGCCTTTCTTTTTTCTCTTTAGAATTTCTTTCATCACATTTGAATAGATCACTTAGAGGTAAGCCAGAAGTTGTGAAATTCTTGTACTAGCTGTATATCTTAATATCACACTTGAGCAAGTATGTATGATCTTTTTTACCCTCCATACAGGTAAAGATAGGACATTTAATTGTCAAAGAGACCTCAGAGGGAACTGTGGTAGTACTTTGAGTCTCTTGGATTTTTGAGGGCCTCTGAGATTCTGGGATGTAGAGAGTGGGATGGGGAATCTCACTAGATTTGAGCCAGCCTGGACATGTATCTTTATCTTAAAAGTAAACCTAGAATATGGCATGACTCCCTCTGCTCTGAGCTCTAGCTGACCAAGTCTCAAGGTGAGAGATATGCAGGCTTCAACAGGGTGCCAGACTGCTACAGCTGGCCAGATGTAAAGGTCATGCATTTTTTCTGAATACTTGTATGTAAATTATTATTATTTTTTAGATATTTTATTTATTTATTTATTTATTTATTTATTTATTTATTTATTTATTTATTTGAAAGAGAGAGTGTGTATGCATGAATGGAGGGGAGGGGCAATGAGAGAGGGGAAAGCAAACCTCCCATTGAGCAGGGAGCCCCACTCAAGGCTCCATCCCAGGACCTGGGATCATGGCCTGAGTTCAAGGCAGATGCTTAACCCACTGATCCACCCAGGTGCCCTGCTTATACACAAATTAAATCATTCTCAACTCCTGTGTGCTTGGCGGCTTAATGGAAAATTGCTGTAGACGAGATAGTTTAAGTTTCAGCCTTTGAAGTGGAGTATGCCAGTTTTTGGAATTAAGATTTAATACAGATTTGGAATGGATATTGAATATTTAGCTGACCTGTTCTTCTCTTCATAGAAAGCCCGTAGCTCCATTGCACCATGTGTGGGATTTGGGCCCTCTTTGGCAGTGATGACTGCCTTTCTGTGCAGTGCCTGAGTGCTATGAAGATTGCACACAGGGGTCCAGATGCATTTCGTTTTGAGAATGTCAATGGATACACCAACTGCTGCTTTGGATTTCATCGGTTGGCAGTGGTTGACCAGCTGTTTGGAATGCAGCCAATTCGAGTAAAGAAATATCCTTATTTGTGGCTCTGTTACAATGGTGAAATCTACAACCACAAGAAGGTAAATAAAACCAGAAGGTATCTGGATGTGATTAAACCTCAGAGCTAGTTGGTTATAATTTTTAAATATTTTGTATAAAGCTTTCTACTTTTCAGTTTCCATGTCCCTCATTTGCTGCAGTTATAAAGACTATGCACTTATGCACAAAGAGGTCAAATGAGCTGGTCACAAAAAAAAAAAACCAAAATTGAGGATTGTAATTCTTTAACTCAGAATTTTTTTTCCTTTTATGAATTTGATTATTAATTAGAGTCTATGTTTGGTGCTAGGGATATAATAGTAAGTATGAGAGGTAGGTCTGATGGAGCTTTGTTCCATTTAAAATCAAAGACAAAAAAAATTCCTTTTACATATGATAAATATTCTGAAAACATGGATGATGTGGGAGATTCAGTGTCAATAAGCATGATCAGAGAAGGCCTGATCAGAGGAAGGGACACTTTTGAACGAATACCTAATGGACCGTGATCAACTATCAGCGCTGGAAAGAACTTTTCATGCAGAGGGAATAGCATGTGTAGAAGCCTGTGGCAGGAAGCAGCCCTGGGATTGTGACAAGGGGAGTAGGTAGGAAGGTGGGGTTAGGAGGATCAGCAGGACTCAATCAAGAAGGAGTTGGTAAGGAGTTGGACTATCATTCTAAGAGTAGTAAGATGGGAGAATTTTAGGGTAGGTATAGAGTTTAATTGTTTGGAGGTAATCATACTTGTAGGTTTTATATAATCCTGCCCTTATGATATTTATTGCTCTGCATATTGCACTTACATAGAGCCACATGCCAGAAGGGTAGCCAGATGCAACAGAGTGCAAGAAGTGATTTTTTAGCAGTATTAAAATTGGAACAGCTTCCTAATCTGGTGAAAGCTTACTCAGGATGAGAGTGGTGAGGGAGTGGAAATTCTGACCTCAGGAAGCCAAATTGGCTAAGAACCTTCCAATCTGGAATTGTTTAGCTAGTGTTTCATAAATCTTTTAATCTAGGGGCAGCCCGGGTGGCTCAGCTGTTTAGCACCTTCAGCCCAGGGCCTGATCCTGGAGACTAGGGATCGAGTCCCACATCAGGCTCGCTGCATGGAGCCTGCTCCCTCTGCCTGTGTCTCTGCCTCTCTCTCTCTCTCTCTCTCTCTCTCTCTCTCTGTGTGTCTCTCATGAATCAATAAATAAGATCTTAAAAAAAATTTTTTTTAATCTAAAATTTCCAAGTAATCTTTTGTTTGCCACCGTCCTCCCCAGATTTTAATTTTGAAAATTTCAAACATGTAAAAAAGAACAGAACGAGAACCTAGATTGTATAACTGTTAATGTTTTACCATATCTGCTCTGTTTGTCTCTTTCTGTATATATATCTAGGCATTGATTTTTTTTTTTTTTTTTTTGGCTGAATCATTTTAGAGTATACTATAGATGTGACACTTTATTCGTAAATATATAAGCACTTCCTCTTAAAAATTAGGGCATTCCTCTACCTAACACCAATACTATTAAACCTAAGAATTAATAGAACCATTTAATATTCAGTTCATATTAAATTTCTGCAAGTGTGCCAAGAATATCTTTTTATTTTTTGGGCAGTAGGAAGATGTGGGCAGGGGCAGAGGCAAAGGGAAAGAGAAAATCTTTTTTTTTTTTTTTTAAAGATTTTATTTATACATTCCTGAGAGACACACAGAGAGAGGCAGAGACATAGGCAGAGGGAGAAGCAGGCTCCCCACAGGGAGCCCGATGCGGGACTCAATCCCAGACCCAGGATCATGGCCTGAGCCAAAGGCAGATGCTCAACCACTGAGCCACCCAGGTATCCTGGAAAGACAGACTCTTAAGTAGGCTCCATGCCCAGTGCAGAACCCCACATGGGGCTTGATCTCAAGACCCCGAGATTATGACCTGAGCCAAAATCAAGAGTTGGGATGCTTTAACCCACTGAACCACCCAGGCATCCCCACCAAGGATATTTTTATAGCTGTTTTGTTTGAATCCAGATAGCATTCATACTTCATACAGTTAGTTGTTCCTTGATACTTTTTGAGTCTTGATATGTTAGGTCTATCATTCCCAGGTAGGGATTTACATTCTAGTTACCCTTTGGACATTTTTCTCTGGGTGATAGCTTTTGATGTTTGTTATATGCTTATAGGAATACTCCGAATCATAGGCTTCTCATTTGAGAAGTTTTTATAGTTATTTAGATTCCTTTCATACATTTATTAAGGGTGTATTATACACAGGCATCCTCTTTCTAGGTGCTTAGAGATAAAATGGTGAAAAGTAAGTAAGAATGGAGTTTCACACTAGTGAGAGTACAGGAAGGAAATAGTTAAGACTACTTTCCTACTTCCTTCCAAGTTAATACCATATACACAAGAATGCTGGATTGCATTATGGCAATTTTAACCTGATTTTCACCTGAAAAGATATAGGAAATACCTTGTTTTACTTGAACAACAACTTTGCTGCTTTTATGTTTTTTATTGAAAAGTTAGAAAATGATAAATGTTTCAAAAGTGTTTTTATTCTAAATTAGTCAAATATATTTTCAAAAAAAAGATATTTTCAAAAGCATAGACATTCCATTGTTTCTACCAATCATCTAAGCTTATGCAGTGTGAGCACCCAGAAATTTGTCTAGGTGGATGGCCATTTTAGGCGTATATAAAGTATGCTGCAACATAAACTTCAACGCCCCTCTTTTTTTTTTTTTTTTTTACAGAAAAGAAAATTTATTCCTGCTAATAAAATATAGCTGGAGGTATGTTAGGCATGGAGGAGAATAAATGAAAGAGAGGAGAAATTTGAGTGGAGTCTGGGGCAGAGAAGAGTCTCTGCAGGGAGCATTAGGGGCTTACAACCAGCAGGTCAAATGGCAGTGTGATTTCTGGATGGGGGCAAGAGATAGGGGCTTTTATCCCAGTGTAGCTTTTACCCATGTGGTTTCAGGAGGGTGAATAGTGGTACATGGGAATCATTAACCAATAAATTACCTGCTAGCTTTAGCTAAAGAGCAGTGCTGACATGGTGGCAATGGAGGATAGATTAGGGAGGCCGTGGCTTACCGAAATCATTAAATGCTTTGGGGTATATTCATCTTTCCAATGCCTAAGCCCAGAAGGGTCAGCAGAAGACTGCTTCCAAACCCACCTGCTAGTGACAGGATCTTCCCAGATGGTCTCTCAGAGTAGGGGGAGGTGAACCGGAAGTGGCTTTGTAGTCGCTGGAGGCAGCCAAAACCCATGTTTTGGGTCATTCTGAATGCTCATAGACGGAAGTTTCACAAATCGTAGAGTGAACATGATTGTGAAGCATGATTATAGGTCATATGTATACAAACATAGATTCTCTTTTTGAATTTTAGAAACTTATTTTAATGTTTAAACTTATCCAGGATTTCTACCTCATTTTGTTTATATGAACTTCTCTCCATTGTCAGCTAAAATATGAGTAAGTTCGCAGAAAGAGGAATTCTCTGAGTTCTTTTCACCGTCTTTGCCAGTGGTGTTGGAGAGCCACAGAGTCCAGGTGTAATGTAATCAAACCCTCTGCACTCAGTGGTCATGACTGTCACTTTGCTGTGCCTTGGGGGGGTGTGAGCTGCTAAAGCCTCCCTGTCATTTTGTCCCTCAGTGAGAAGTAGTAGCTTTAATGCCACTGCAGTGGTACAAAAACTGAATATTAACGGTCATTCCCTGGGGACCAGCAGCTTTGTTTGCACCATGTCTTTATTGTTGTGATGGAATCATCTACTTGTCAGGGACCAGAACCAACTATATTTGTCCTTTTGCTTTCCATTTTTGTAGGCAGGTCTTTGGGACTGAACTGGAAAAACCTTAGCTGATATTATATTCCCAAGCCAAAATACTACAGTTGTGGCAGCACATTTTTAGTGTCATGGCAAGGGGACATCCTATTTGCCTCACGTACAGCTGTAAATATATGTGTATTACAGACATAGCACATAATGTAATATGCATTTCTATCTGTCCACACAGGATTGTTTTGATACACTGCATTTATGAAAATGCAACAAAAATTTTCATGGACTTAGCTCTATGTTATAAAGAATTTGCAGAATTGTGACCTCAAACAAATTATATCTTGATAATGCTGTAATTCCACTAAAGTGCATGCTTATAGAACACGGAAGTATTGCACCAACTTGCAATGAAAAATTATTAGTGAATGCACACAGATTTTAACATGTTTATTTTATTAATACTTTTATAAGATGCAACACCATTTTGAATTTGAATACCAGACCAAAGTGGATGGTGAGATAATCCTTCATCTATACGACAAAGGAGGAATTGAACAAACAGTTTGTATGTTGGATGGGGTATTTGCATTTATTTTGCTGGATACTGCCAATAAGAAAGTGTTCCTGGGCAGAGATACTTATGGAGTCAGGCCTTTGTTTAAAGCCATGACAGAAGATGGATTTTTGGCTGTGTGTTCAGAAGCTAAAGGTAATGATAGAATTTTTCTGTGGGTTTTCATTATTGCTCTGGTTTTGTGTTTTTCTCTAGATCATATTTCTGAATATCATAATGGGCACTCCAAAAGTTTTCAAATGACTGTTTCTTAGTGCTTTTATTTTTAATTTATTTTTTAAATTTTATTTAATTTTTATTATTTTTTTATTGAAGTTTGGTTTGCCAACATAGTCTCAGTGCTTTTAGAATAATATATCAAAAACTAATCCATTCATGGTATTGCCTAGTTAAAACTTTTAAATTACTCTTCATCCCCCATAGAAGTTATATGGCTCTGTTGAGGTCTGCTAGCTAGTGATGGGATCTGAGTCCAATCTGGTTTTTGAATTCAATAAGACAGATTACTAGGCTGACAAATTCACATTGTAAATCATAATGAGCATTTAGATAGGCTATTCCTATTTATAATATAACATTGATTTTGTATCAAAGATTATGGTGGTGTCAGGTTGGTTACTCTCTGTGAAAACTTATTGAGGAACTTTAGATTATACTGTTAACATTACAGAGTATGTAATAACTAAGAGGTAGATGCCTGACTTCTTAATATCCAACTTTAAAGTAAAGTCGATCTCTTAGTGGATCATTTTGCCTGTCAAAGGTCTAGGAACCATGGCTATTTCGTAAAATACCTCAGTCAAAGAAATGACTCCCAGGATAACATAAAATGAGTAATTTCAAGTCGATCTCTCTGTTTAATGTATCTTTTTATATTTAATTTATTATAGAAAATAGATTCTCTTGATTTGAAATTTCAGCTAGGGAGAAGATATTGAACATTGCTGATTTTCCTATTTGAATTACTAGAAATCAGTGCAGCCTTGCTGTATATCTCTACTACTGTGCCCTCTCTAGTAAGTAGATAGTAGTATTTGGGTTAATTTTTCTATATTTTGCTCATCTAATAGACATATGTTTATATTAAAAAGGGAAAATAGGAATTTAGGGGATAATAAGTAACTGAAAGTTATTGTGCATTGTATCTTGAGTAAAATTATCTTCTTGAATTCGTAGGTCTTGTTAACTTGAAGCACTCCACGACTCCTTTTCTAAAAGTGGAGCCTTTTCTCCCAGGACATTATGAAGTTTTGGATTTAAAGCCAAATGGCAAAGTTGCATCTGTGGAAATGGTCAAATATCATCATTGTAGAGATGAACCTCTGCACGCCCTCTACGACAATGTGGAGAAACTGTTTCCAGGTAGTAGATACTCCCACTCGCCTAGTCCCTACCTGTCTCCCCCAAAAGGAAAAAAGAAAATGATACTATCATGTCACTGGAATGGTTCGAGTCTGAAGAGCTATTTCCTATTTAATTTGGAGGTGGTGCATTGGGATTTGGCAAATTCCGCGGTTGAGCACATGTCATCATTATAGATACAGATGATTGTGTACCACGTTTCAGTAAATAATTCAGACCAAGATTTTCTGGAATTGTTTATTTATTTTATGTGTTTATAGGTTTTGAGATAGAAACTGTGAAGAACAACCTCCGGATCCTTTTTGACAATGCCATTAAGAAACGCTTGATGACAGACAGAAGGATTGGCTGCCTTTTATCAGGTAAAGGCTGTTAAAAAGCCTAATTATATCTCATGCGTATTTAACTAAATGATTTATAGCTATCCCTGAGGTTTTGACTATAAAATATTTATGATTTAATCTTCCCTCCATTGTAGATTGAAAATGATTTCTGTAAGCTGCATTTAATATTCATAGTTATATAGCAATGTCAGGTTCTGTTATAATCACTGCGATGAGCGAGCTAATATACATTCTTTAGAATCGTGTGTAGTGATTTTTTAAACCAATTCAAATACTATAACCATTATCTCAGGTAATATATGTTAGAATTTTCTTTTATTAAAGTTAATTTTTAGTCTATAAAACTTGGGGATTTTTAAGTGGTAAAACTCAAAACCTGGAGCCTAACAGGATTATAAATCCCACCTGTTCCTCCCTTATGCAAGGCACATAACCCGTGTACTTCCGGTCTTACTCACAGGGGGCTTAGATTCCAGTCTGGTTGCTGCCACCCTCTTAAAGCAACTAAAAGAGGCCCATGTTCAGTACCCTCTCCAGACATTTGCAATTGGCATGGAAGACAGTACTGATTTACTAGCAGCTAGAAAGGTAAGACACTGTCTCTCCCCATTATTTAGTTAAGACATACCTGTTAGAATAAAAATCAAGCCAATAATTAATAATTCTATGCTTATTTATGCTCCTGTACTGACTCAGGTAATTAGTTTAAATTAAGGATATTAAAATGGAATGAAATACCTGTTGAGTATCAACTGTGTTGTACACACTCCTTTGGGTACTTCTACCAAGGTTTGTGCAATCCTAAAAATCCCATGATAATAATTCTTTTTGAACGTAAAGATGTGGTATAGTGGTTATGACTGCACACTTTGAAGCCTGACTATTGGTTTCAAATCCTACCTCTGCCATGTAATTCGTCATATATGTAATGGGAATAAAAAATCTTTTTTTTTTTTTTTTAATTTTTATTTATTTATGATAGTCACAGAGAGAGAGAGAGAGAGAGGCAGAGACACAGGCAGAGGGAGAAGCAGGCTCCATGCACCGGGAGCCCGATGTGGGATTCGATCCCGGGTCTCCAGGATCGCGCCCTGGGCCAAAGACAGGCGCCAAACCGCTGCGCCACCCAGGGATCCCTGTAATGGGAATAATAGTATCTACTATGGAATAGTTTTGTGGTAAAAATGATAGAATTCATATAAAGAACATAGGATAGAACATAGCATGTAGTAAGTACTTTGTAAACATTAGCTACTATTTTTTTTTCTGTTTTTAATAAAATACTGTGTGTTAGGATTATGGGGTGGGGAGGGACCTTATACATATAATATATATTCAGTGTTCAGGAGACCTTATTCCTACTCTAGAAGAACTTATGTAGAATGGATGAGAAAGAGCTAGAGTGCAGTCTCAAAGTAAGTTATCAATGCTGATAGAATTCAAAATAGCCAAAGAAAAAAGGGTGGTGGTGGCGGCACTCCCTTTAGGAATATTATCCTGAATGTAATGTAAAACATTGCTGGAGGGCCAATAGGGGGCCATGGTTAGAATGGGGTCCCATTGGACTAGAGAGAGAGGAGGTAGGTAACTTCGGTGTGTAGGGGGCACACTTTAGATGGTTAGGTTGAAGTCTTGGAGTAGAAGGAGCTGATGGGCTGTCTACCTCTTAGTTGAGTCAGGGCAGAGACTGAGGGAGGCCAGAAAATCTGACCAGGGAGCTGTGTATATGGTGGCCTGGAGAATCATTTCCCCTATTTTGCCTGGTTTATTTTTCACTGCTTTTAACTTATAATGCGCTGTGAACTACTGTCATCTTTCCTTCTCAAGAGCAGTTCTTTTCTTTAAATAACAAGTGTATGGACGTTTCTTAAATAATCAGGTGGCAAATCATATTGGGAGTGAACACCATGAAGTCCTCTTTAATTCTGAGGAAGGCATTCAGGTCCTGGATGAAGTCATATTTTCCTTGGAAACTTACGATATTACAACAGTTCGTGCTTCAGTAGGTAAGGTATTCTCGGATAACAGAAAGATTTTTAATACTGAAAAAATAATAAGGGTTAAAAGATTATTTCAGACAACAGTTTGAAAAACAATACTTGAGAATGAATGCAAATGAAATTCCTAGGTCAGCAGTATTTTAAGACAAGACCATTTAAGAATTCCCCGAATCTCTTTGGGACAGGAATAAATACATACACTTCCACACTTATGGTATCACTACAGATGATCCTTCACTTAACCACGGTTCCACTTAAACAATGTTTGACTTTGTGATGGTGTGAAAGCAACACCCTTTCAGTAGAAACCATACTTCAACTTTGAATTTGGATACTTTCCCCAGGCTAGCACCATGTGGAGGCTACTGTCTCCTGATGCTGGGCAGTGGCAGTGAGCTACAGCTTTCAGTCAGCCAAGTGATCACAAGGCTCAACAACAAAACTCTCACAACCACTCTGTTGTGAAATTTGGTGCATGGGGAGTGTTAGGAAAAAAATTGAAACTAAACTATCTAAATTCCCCACTCCTATTATTTTTGTAGAGTGATACTGATATGAAAGCTATTTTTTTTTTAAGGTATTTGTCATTGTTCAGGTTAACAGAGTTTTAAGATGGACATTCTTGATCTAAAAGCATTAAAATCTGTATAGGAAATTCTGGAATGATTTTGAGCTATTTCATTATAACAGTACAACTTCTGGATTAGGTATATTAAAATGGCTTATAGACAAAAGGTCATTATTTTGGAGACTACTTCATTAATACAGAGTTCAATCGAAGTAAAACTTAGTAGTTTCCAAAAGCCAAACAAAAGGCATTTTTGGTAGAGAGTTATGTTGACATTAACAATTTCTGTCCCTCTTCTAAGGTATGTACTTAGTTTCCAAGTACATTCGGAAGAATACCGATAGCGTGGTGATCTTCTCTGGAGAAGGCTCAGATGAACTGACTCAGGGTTACATATATTTTCACAAGGTAAGCATTCTGAAATGGAGAGATATTGGCACTAGTCTAGGAAAAGTGAACAATTTGTTTGCTATTGTCTGTCTTTTCACTATAGCCCTACCACTTGAGTATCTTGTGATGTAGGTGAGGAAACCAGATAGTGTCTGATTTGTATTTTTTATTTTTAAGATTTTATTTATTTGAAAGAGAGTTAATACGAGAGAAAGAGCATGAGCAGTGGGGAGGGGTAGAGGGTGATGCGGACTCCCCACTGAGCAGGGAGTCTGATGCAAGGCTTAGTCCCAGGTCCCTGGGATCATGATCTCAGCTGAAGGCATGCAGACACTTAACCAACTGAGCCACCGAGGTACTCTGTTTTATATTTCTTCTGGGGGAGAAAGAAGTCTTGATGGTGTCCGATTATCTGCATTTTTGAGAACTGGGTAAACATGAGAATCGTGGTTCTAATATGTCTTGAGATCCTCTGGCAGAGTGGTTATTGCCCACAGTGTCCCATTTTATTGCCTGACACGAACTGATTGGTGTGAAGGGAGGCCTGTTTTACCAAGCAGGGACGCCCTTCCCCAAACCTTGTGTAGCTTTTTTGTCTTACCTGCCATTACAGCGGGAGTGTGGGAAAGAGTAAGAAATATAGATTGTTCTGTGTGCACAAAGCAAAGTTATTGGTGTATTTGTAACTTCACCTGTTTGTTTGTAACACAGGCTCCTTCTCCTGAGAAAGCCGAGGAGGAGAGTGAGAGGCTTCTGAAGGAACTCTACTTGTTCGATGTTCTCCGGGCAGATCGCACTACAGCTGCCCACGGGTGACTCAGTAGTCTGAGAAGCAATTATAAAGATAGCTTCAAAAGTCAGAAAGCTCAACAGCTGATTTTTTTGTTTTAATTTGGTTATATGTTGCAAAGTATGATTTTTTTTTTTTTGGTGAAATTGAAGCTCCTCTTATTCCTAGTGCTGTTGCAGCACTGATGAGGGGGAAGGGATGGTCTTTAGGGTTAGACTACCTACTACTACAGTCCCACTCTGCTGCCATCAGAACAATGGAGAAAGAAGGCAGATTGTAGCTCTTTTTAAGACTTTTTAAGAGAATTAAAGATGATACATCCCTATGAAATAAGTGTTGAGTGCCTGCCATGCCCCTTGGATTCTGTGGTGACCCTGTGTGGGTACAGGGCAGTGAGGATCCAAGAGGGTTGATTAGATTATAAAACAGGTTTCTCTGATACCATTTCTGGATGCCTAAAGTTGTCACTTTGTGGCCAGTCATGTTGGAGAATGAGACACTATTGTACATGATAGACAACCGATTTTCAATGTTTTAGTTGCTTCTACTAAATCACACTTAGATTGGAAAATAATGAACCATGGTGTGGGGAATGAACTGAATCCATGGTTATCATCTCATCCATTTGTTTTAACCAGAGTCACCAGGATTTCGGAAACATGTTGTGGCCTTTGATGAAACACTACTGAATTTTATGTAAATTAGTCATTTAGTAGTAAATAGTTTTGAATTATTACAGTTTCTAATAGGATGAGAAATGGTGTCACCAAGAAAAGATTTTGATTTTGATTTTGATTTTCATAGGAAAAGTACATTCTCAATGATCAGGTCTCTCATGATTCTTACTCTTTCTGCTTTTTGAGATGTGCATTTAATTGTTTATGCAGGGGAAAGTAAATTATTGTCAAACAGTTGGTCTTACTCTGATAAGGTAATATTGTTTTAAATGAAGATTTTTTTTGTATTCTTGCAGTAGTGTAGCACAAGCAGGAGGACTGCAAAAAATGACTTCATTGTCTTAACATTATTTAAAGACTGGTTGAATGCTAAGAAACTTTCAAGGAAAATCTAAATGGACAGGCACGAAATATTCATTTTGATTTAGATTTTCTTTTCCCCTTTAAGCCTTGAATTGAGAGTCCCCTTCCTGGATCATCGATTTTCTTCCTATTACTTGTCCCTGCCACCAGATATGAGAATTCCCAAGGTAGGTGAATCAATTCAAGATAAAAACTGTCCATTGACACTGAATATATTTGGAACTTTTACTGACATTCCTTTGTTTTCATGTCAGAATGGAATAGAAAAACATCTCCTGAGAGAGACATTTGAGGACTCCAATCTGATACCTAAAGACATTCTCTGGCGGCCAAAAGAAGCTTTCAGTGATGGAATAACCTCAGTTAAGAATTCCTGGTTTAGGATCTTGCAGGAATATATTGAACATCAGGTATAATGTCTTTAGAAATATTTTTTGGGAATAGGGCATGGTGGACACAGAGTTGTAGTCGCTGTCCATTTTGTTTAAATGTTTTGTGTCTGTTGGAGAAATTCTCTGTAAACAATATTTTTATAAGAATTTCATAAGATTTCAATAGCATGAAGGATTATATAATAGCATCTAGAATTGAAAGAGCAAAAGAGGCGACTTACCAACCATCACTGACCTCCATTTAACACATTATTGGGGACCTGCTGGGTGCTGCTGGCAGGCAGGAATGTTTTATTCCTGAATAAAGGAATTACTCCTTTAATTCAGAGCCACCATGTATTACATTCAGAGCCACCATGTATTACAGATAGTCACAAAAATGTTCCTTAAAAGTCACTGCAACTGTGTATATTAGGATATTTTAGCATTTTCTAAGTGAAAGGTTATTCAAAGGGTCTCTTGTGCAATTTACATCATGCCTTTTGGTTATCTTTTGTTGTTGTTGTGAAGCCACATTAAACACAAGTGTTTCTGTGCCCTTTAAAAAACCATTTTGCTTTTATGCTCTTCCAGGTTGACGATGCAATGATGGCCGCTGCAGCCCAGAAATTTCCCTTCAATACTCCTAAAACTAAAGAGGGCTATTACTACCGTCAAATCTTTGAACGCCACTACCCCGGCCGGGCTGACTGGCTGACCCATTACTGGATGCCGAGGTGGATCAATGCCACTGACCCTTCTGCCCGTACTCTGGCCCATTACAAGGCAGCTGCCAAAGCCTAGGTGCCCTCTGCACTAGCGAGTACAAGGCAATAAAGAGTAGGGGGCTTGGGAGTAAGAGGGGAGCTGTGAATGTCAACCACATAGGCTTATTGGGCATGAAGAAAATAAAAGTCCCAAATCAGAAACATTGCTGTAATTGTTTATATTCATATAGCCCCTTTATTAGGGGTAACTAGAAACTGAGCAGCTTTTATTATTTTCCAATAAGAGAGAGTGAGCTTAGGACTGGGGGAAGCCATCAGACATTTGCAGGCACTCACAGGCATTCTGGCTGTTGCAGAAGACTTGGGTTTTGTGCCACCATGGCCCTCTTCCAGTCCTCGCCTCCTCTTAGTGGCCTTCTCCCAGCTTTCCCCTCTTCCTTTCTCTATCCCCAGCAGCTGGCCAGGCAGCTGGGTCCATTGTAGATGTCCATGACAGCTCTATTTTGTGAAATAGCCATTTCTATCTCCTTTTTCTGTTGAGCCAACAGCTTTTTTAGAACTGCTATGCTAGATCAGAGGTCAGCAGACTCTTAAGAGACAATCAGTCTTCTAGGCTTTACAGCCCTCCATCAGAACTGTTCAACTCTATGACTGGACTGTAAAAGCAGACCTAGACAATATGCATATGAGTGGAGATGGCTGTGTTCTCGTCAAAGTTTATAAAAACAGGCAGTAGGCTGGATTTAGCCTGTGGGCCCTGCTGTAGAGAAACAAACCAAGCATTTCTGATAAAAGGAAAAAGCATGCTAAACCTAAGTGGCAAAAGTAAAAGAATTAGATTCGTATTTAAGTGCTTATTGGTTGTTTAGGGACAACATTTTGAAATATGTTATAAAGATGAATTCAGGGATCCCTGGGTGGCGCAGCGGTTTGGCGTCTGCCTTTGGCCCAGGGCGCGATCCTGGAGACCCGGGATCGAATCCCACGTCGGGCTCCCGGTGCATGGAGCCTGCTTCTCCCTCTGCCTATGTCTCTGCCTCTCTCTCTCTCTCTGTGTGACTATCATAAAAATAAATAAAATAAATAAATAAATAAATAAATAAATAAATAAATAAATAAATAAATAAATATTCAGTTAATAGGCACTTTTGAAGAGCAAAGTGGTAGTGCACAGGTCAACATAAGAATGCTTGATGGGGGGGTATGCCTGGGTGGCTCAGTGGTTGACATCTGCCTTTGGCTCAGGTCTTGATTGAGTCCTACATAAGCTCCCCACAGGGAACCTGCTTCTCCCTCTGCCTATGTCTTTGCCTCTCTCTGTCTCTCATGAATAAATAAATAAAATCCTAAAAAAAAAAAAAAGAATGTTTGATGGGAAAAGCGAATAGGACTGGAGTTTATTTCCCTTCTTGAGTTTGGGCAGGATTTCAAGATTGCCTTGACTAGCTGAATCCAGTAGAAGTGAGGCTGTGCCTTCCAATGCTAGGTCACAAAAGGTGATTTGGCTTATGCTTTCTCTCGATGCATGTTGTAAGGAAGCCCAGGCACAGGGAGAGGCCACATGTAAGAGTTAGGGCTGACCTCACCACCACCACCCCTACCCCTCAACAGCCAACATCAATCACCAAGTATGTCAGTAAACTTCCAAATGGTTCCTACTCCTGCTCTGAGTCTTCAGCTGAGGCCCCAGTCATGGGATAAACCATCCCTGCATGCTGTGTCCAATTCCTGATTCAAAATTCCTTGAGTGTAATAAATGGATATTTGACACCATTACCTTTTATGTGGTTTCTTACACAGGGACAGTAGTTGGAACAGGTAAGTCCTAGGACCCCTATTTTATACACGTTAAATCAATTGCTCAGTCAATTAGCTAATTGCTAGGTACTGGAGCTCCAAGTTACTTGACAGATTGGCTCCAGAGCCTTTGTGGTGTTCTTTCCTGACTATCCCCTCCCATGACAGTTTGCAATTACAGCCCAGGTCTCTGCTGTGAATTTGGAAAGGACCCCCTCTCAGCTGGAGTTGAGAGTAGGGTTACGTGCCAGGTGACGCTAAGCATTTTCTGAAACGGGATAGATTAGATGATGAGAAGATTGCAAATAGTCCGTGCATTACCACAACTGAAGTTACTTCTTGCTCAAACTGTATGTTCATCTGGGCCTATGAAGCTCTGCTCATCATTGAAGGGGCTATAATCATTCTGAGACCCAGGCTGAAGGAAACATAAACCTGACACAAGCTTCCATGACCAGCAAGGCAGAGGACCAAGAAAATGATGAATCATGTACCGAAACTCAAGAGCTTCCACCCTGAAGTGACCTATTACTTTTTCTTACATTTTTGGGACCAAAGCAAGTCATGTGGCCATCCCTAATTTTGAAGACACACTACCAGAGAGTGGTACTAATGACTCAGAACCACCCTCAGTCATCAACTATTCAGCTCACTTTCTTGCCTACATCCAAATACACACATCCCCTTTTCAAGAGTGACAACCCCCACATGCCACTTTGTCACGGCAATAAGCCCAGAGTTTAAGATTCTAGGTGTTGTACCAATATGGGAGTCTGCTTCAGGTGGCATCTTTTTGTGAACTAAGAATAAAAGTTTTCTTCTATAACTAAACTTTTATATATCTTTGTTCAATATATAATAGGGCAGGAGTAGAATAACAACAAAATGTACTACTTTTCAAAAAAGGATAGAATGGGAGACATACAGCAAACTAAGTTGTAGCAATTCTGCTACCTGCTTGGCAGATGTTTTCAGAGCCCTCACCCTGGGTCTCCAGCAAAACATGGGCCCTCAAAGTTCAGGTAGGAGTGAAAGAGCTGGGAAAATCAGGGCTTGTGCATAAGGTGAGAAACAGGGAGCCCTTTGGAGGGGGAAAGCTAATGAATATAAAACTATTGGACTCATAGCATGGTAGTTATGGTTACCCAGAATATTGATCACCCTTCGTGATCTGACCACTACTGCACTAAAAGCTACAATCAATCTTCACAACTGTGAGGTATGTACTATTGAGCTTATCCACATTTTATGGAGGAGTAAAGTGATAACACAGGCATTCTATCATATGCCTGTTCATGTAACTAATAAGTAATCAAAGTGGGATATTTGATCCAGGTCCCAGGGTTGTACTTAACCCCTACTCTGTTACCTTTCAAAAGGTTACAGAATTATTTGCATGGAAAAATATAATTCCAAATTTTTTCTCAAATTGTGTATTTTAATGGGATTATATATTCCATTTTATGAGTAGTTTATAAGTTATTTAGCACATCTAATTTTTTTAAAAATTATTTTTAAGATTTTATTTATTTATTCATGAGAGGCAGAGACACAGGCAGAGGGAGAAGCAGGCTCCATGCGGGGAGCCTGACATGGGACTTGATCCTGGGACTCTGGAATCACGACCCGAACCGATGGCAGATGCCCAACTGCTGAGCCACCCAGGCATCCCTAGCACATCTAATTTAAGAAGAAGGATTTTTTTTAATTTTAAAAATGTTTAATGTACACACCTAAGCACATATCATTTGTGTAACTGAGATCTTATGTGATCGAGAGCTAATATGACTGAGATATTATGTGAATTCTTACCTGATTTCCACTCTACCTAGCCAATAAAAGGATGTCAAGAAATCAGTTCATAGTTCTTTGTGCAACTTGGAGAATTTTTAATAATGTTAGGAAAAACTATACTTAAATTGTTGGTATATATTAGAAACTGGTTGTTTCGGTGTAAAATATGTGTTTGATTTCTGACGATTAATGTAATACATAAAACCACAAGGTGGCAGCCACTACACACTGATTTTTCTCTCCAGGCAACTTAATGCATTTCTCCAACATAGTGGTGGGGACAAATTATTTTATGCCAAATTGGAGAGATAACATGTTGATTTCATACAATAAATCCCAGCACGGAAGCTCCACAGTTTGTTAGAGTTAATTAGTGAGCAGTTTTAACTTGCTAACGGCATATGACTGTTGTACAGGCCAGTAGGAACTTATATGTATATTTTTTTCTGAACTTTTAAAAAAAGATTTTATTTATTTGAGAGAGAGAACAAGAAAGGGAGAAGCAGAAGGAGAGGGAGGAGGAGCAACCCCCCACCTGCACTGCCACTGAGCAGGGAACCTGACACAAGGCTTGAACCCAGGATCACAGGATAGTGATGAGCTGAAAGCAGAGGTTTAACCAACTGAGCCACCCAGGACTGTTTTCTGAGCCTTTTCCTGTTCTTCCTTTGATCCACCATCCTAAACACACTTGTAAAAAGTATGTCCTGACAAGAAAAGATCTTTTATGTTCTGAAAGGTAAGAAGGAATGTGGACAACCTCAAATCTGTTTTTATTTGCCTTTTGAATATAATCAATCTACACATGAACTATCATTTTCAAGACTACCTGCTGCAGCTAGCCCTGTTTATTCTAGCTAGACAAAAGACGAAACCTTGTACTGAACACTTTACTCACTGATGACTGTCAACCTAATGTTAATCTAAGATCATACCAGGTCTCTAAAATAATCCTGAGAGGTACCCATTGTGTTGTCATACCCATTTAATGCACCAAAAAAATGGACTGTGCAGGCAGCCTAGATCTTGAGAGGTCAACTCATGGTCAATGGAATTATCTATTGATTATAATGAATACCACAGTTCTAGATTAGCAAAGTGATTTGTATTTGTGGACAGATGACTTATAGAAAATTGGTGAGCCCTCATACAATGACCACTATGCTATGCAAGAAGTGCCTTCTTTAGTTCTTACTAACATAAGTAGTAACTTCTTATTTAACTTTATCCTTTGAGGTTGAGCTCACCAATAGAGGTTTTCGTGATATTCGAAATTCTGGAGCAGAGGTTTTAAAAGTAGAAAGTGAGGAAAGAACCTTGGGTTTGTGTTTGTTTATTTCAGGGAGTGAGAAGAAAACAGTTAAAAAGAATGATTCAGGGATCCCTGGGTGGCACAGCGGTTTAGCACCTGCCTTTGGCCCAGGGCGTGATCCTGGAGATCCGGGATCGAATCCCACGTCGGGCTCCCGGCGCATGGAGCCTGCTTCTCCCTCTGCCTATGTCTCTGCCTCTCTCTCTCTCTCTGACTATCATAAATAAATTAAAAAATTAAAAAAAAAAAAGAATGATTCAGTGCTGCTTGGGTGGCTCAATTGGTTGAGCGACTCTTAATTTTGGCTCAGGTCATGATCTCAGGGTTGTGAGATCGAGCCCCTTTTCAGGTTCCTGGCTCAGCATGGAGTCTGTTTGAGATTCTCTTCTCCCTTTCCCTTTGTCCCTCACCCTGCTCATATGTTCTCATGTGCTCTCTTGCTCTTAAAAAAAGAAAAAAGAAGAAAAGAAAAAAGAAAAGAATGATTCATGACTGGGTAAAGTGGCAAGGTTTCTGAGGCTATGCATCAACTGATCAGATCATATTTATGAACCACTGGTTTGGGATTTCTACTAAAACATGCCAAACACAGCATTATCTCAGTCCTATTACTTTATCCCTAGATGAAGCCACATTCTGCTTTATTTGGCATACCGGGTGGTCTAGGGTGTGTCTCTCAAAAGACCACAAGGTGGGGGATCCCTGGGTGGCTCGGTGATTTAGCGTGTCTGCCTTCAGCCCAGGGCTGATCCTGGAGTCCCGGGATTGAGTCCCACATCGGGCTCCCTGCATGGAGCCTGCTTCTCCCTCTGCCTCTGTCTCTGCTTCTCTCTCTTTCTGTGTCTCTCAGGAATAAATAAAATCTTAAAAAAAAAAAAAAAAAAAGACCAAAAGGTGGAGCAAGAGAATATCCAGCCAAATAATGTTCCACAAGATTTTTGGGGGAATATTTGGTCCATTTTAACTCTGAGTTCTAAGTTCATGTGTGCACAAATTTGTGGTATAGCACTTTTTTTTTTTTTGTGGTAAAAGATCAAAATCCCCAGGTAATAACCTTGTAAATATCTTTGTCATAGTGTACCTTGTGATAGGTCATACACCATCACCAAAATTACACACTCAGTAGCTGAGAGGGAAAGTTGCTAAGAAAATGGAACCTCAAAGCTTTCATCACAAATAATTTTTTTCGGGATCCCTTGGTGGCGCAGCGGTTTAGCGCCTGCCTTTGGCCCAGGGCGTGATCCTGGAGACCCGGGATCGAATCCCACGTCGGGCTCCCGGTGCATGGAGCCTGCTTCTCTCTCTGCCTCTGTGTGTGTGTGTGTGTGTGTGACTATCATAAATAAATAAAAATAAAAAAATAATTTTTTTCTTTGTAACCATATAAGGTGATGGATGTTAACTAACCTTATTGTGGTAGTCATTTTCAATACATGTATGTCAAGTTATTATGCTATACATAGCTAAAGTTATGCAATGTTGGATGCCAATTATATCTCAATACAAGTGAAAAAAATAGCTAAGAGGAGCCAGGCAGGTATTAATGGTGAAACTAGCCTGGGCCGGGACTGGATTGCTGTATCAATGGCAAAGAAAGACCAGGATTGTGTATAGGGCAGAGCTGCTCATTGGGCAATATTGCTGTATTTATCTGTAAGAGAATCCAGAAATCTAGATTTTTAGATATTAGTTTTTAAACCTCTTGATTTTGGCAGTTTCAATCTTAGATGGTGACATAGAAGGCCCTGAACTCACCTCCCACAGAGTCTACAGCTACACAAGGAACAATTCCCTCTGAAAGAAATCCAGAAACTAGCTGCGTGACTCCTACATGTCAGTCAAACAAAGAAAAAAAAAAAAACCCACATCGAAATGAGTAGGAAAGGCTGACAGGCATGATCATCATAAGCCCCCTTCCCCCAGCACAGTGACATGCAATTGGGAGGGAACTCACAACTCAGTTTATTCCTGAGAAGTACAGGCTTTGAGACCAACACCAAAAGTTGAGGGGCTTCTCAACTTTTAAGACTTCCACCTCAGGGATGGGCCCCCAAAAAACCAAGCTCTGAAAGTCACTGAGGCTTGTGTCTATGAGACCCACAAGATTATAGCAAATGAAGAAGCAGTTTTTAAATGGCTCATTAAGACTCATCAAGGCTATCCACACAGGGTCGAGCACAGAAATAGCATACAAAACACTCATCTCTCAGTCTTTTCCTAAAAGAGATACATTTGCATATCTTTAAAAAAAGCTGCTGCCTGAGGGTCAGGCTCCTAATTTAACACAGATCTAGTGGGGAAGGCCATCTCCACATTCTCCCTCTACTCTGTTCGGGATGGCCAGTGCTCCTTGGAAAAAGCTTGTGCACATGTATGGCGCCCAGGCTTTTACCTGTTACCCAGATGATGCATCCTTCGATTGCCTGTTTCTGGTGGCCAGTGTGTCTTATATGCACAGATTCAGTGGAACTGTAACAAAGAAATGTCTTAACCCAGCTATCTACCTGCCCTCAACATAGAGGTTGTAGACGGAAACTCATTTCCCCATCTTCCCCTGAAAGAGGTATATATGTATTTTTTAAACTGCTGCCTGAGGACCTAACTTCTAATTAGCCTACATCTAAGCATTGACCAAGATCCTCCTCTTTTTAGCACTCCCTCAGCTGTGCACCACTAAGAACAAAGGTGGTTGGTTGGACAATCACAAAGGTTTGAGAGACAACCAAGAGCTCAATGTGGGCTGGTGGATAAGATTCATCTCCTACATAAGAATGCTCATCAAGACCGGGAGAAGGGGATGTTCTATCTAATGCATAGAAATCAACACAGAAAGCCAAGAAAAATGAAGAAACAGAGAAATATCTCAACAAAAGAACAAGATAAAACTCCAGAAACAGACCTTAACTAATGAACAGTTCAAAATAATTGTCATAAAGATAGTCACTGAGGTGAGAACAATACATTAAGAATTTTATATCTCAACAAAGAGAGAAAAATATAAATACCAAACAGAAATTACAGAGCTGAAGAGTACAATAAGTGAAGTGAAAAATTTAATAGAGGGGTACAATAACAGACTAGATGAAGTAGAAGAAAGAATTAGCAAACTGGAAGACAGGGTTGTAGAGTTTATACAGAGGAGGAAAAAGGAAATAAAGTTGAAAAAGAGTGGAAATAGCTTGAGACACCATAAAGTGGACCAATGCATTATAGGGGATCCCAAAAGGAGAAGAGTTAGAAAGGGGCCAAAAGATTATTTGAAGAAATAATGTCTGAAAATTCTTCCAATCTGGGGAAAGAAACAGACATCCAGATCCAGGAAGCCCTGAGAGTTTCAAATAAGATGAACTGAAAAAGACCCACATCAAGACATATTATAATTAAACTGTCAGTGGTTAAAGACAAGGAGATGACATCAGGAAGATGGAAGGCTAAGAGGTTCCAGTGATTGCCTTCCCTCACACACACGTGTGTGTGCATGTACCCATCACACACACATACACACACACACACACCCATACACATACACACACACACAGAAACAATAAGTAAACCAAAGAAAATAGTTCAGGGAAAGCTCTGGACTACAAAGCAGTAGCAAAATCTTTGCAGAGATTAAAAAAAAAATAGTGGCTGTATAGAAAAGTACAAGAAGCATATTACTTGTGTCACAGTCAAGAGCAGCTTGACATCCTTCCAGAAGAATTTTACCCCACTGGAAAGAGGAGATCAGGAGAACCCCAGCAGCCTCATCACTGTGCTACAAAGGTCTCCGAGAGTCTTTACCTATGCTGATCCCAGCTGACAGAGCTGCCTCAGAATCCCCCCTCCAATTCCACCATGTTTACTCCCAAAGGCTGGAGCTGCCCCTGCTGTGAGATCTGCCCCCCACCCCAGTTGCTGCTGTTCCCCAGCCCCCAGGACTGGGAAGCCATGGCATTTCACCCATATAGAAGAGCAGAACTGCTACTGCTTTGCATCTCACTCCTGACCCCAGGCTGTGGTTCTGTCCCATCATTATCAGGGCAGCCTCTGCTGTTGTAAGGCCCATAACCTGGATTCCAAGTCATACTTTGACCTACATTATTGGGGTCATCCTGTCTGCCCTGAGCCCAGCCCTCCCAGGTCATGGCTCTGAACCCTCATTCCTAGAAATGGGCTGCCACTGCTATGAAGCCCATTTGGGTTGCAAATTGCAAACTGACAGTGCCAGCTGGTGGTGCTGCTGTGGCTTGTGTCCTGTGCCCCATCCCACTTCACGGCTCCAAACTCTCCTTGTTGGGACTGGGCTGCTGCCCCCCTGGGTCCCAGGTCATGGCTATGACCCATAATTTTCAGAGGTCCTTCTGTTGCCCTGAACCCCACCCCCCAGGTTCTGGCTCTGAATTCTCATTGCCAGAGTTGTGCTGCCATTGCTCGGAGCTCAGCTTCCCAGGTCCCAATATGTGGCTTCAGTAAATAACCACCAGGGTTCCGCTGCTGCTGTCTTCGGCTGCCCCTGGGGCCAGAGTTGAGACTTTGACCCACTATCTCCAGGCTGTGCTGCTGCATCCTATCCTTCAAACCCCAGCCACTGTGTTACCTTGTCATCCCAGGACCCATGCTACTGTGGCATGCCGTGTTCCTTTGGCCAGAGTCACTTCAGTGAATCCCTGAGTCCCAAGTCCTGGTTTCACAGGAGATCTGCGCTTGCCCGAATACTGCAAGTGCACCTGTACTCCAGGTGCTGTGGTAGTTCCATGTTGCCTGATCCCAGGACTCTGGCTCTGATACTACTCTGAGTGCCAACATGCTAGCCAGCTCCTGAGAAGGATCCCCTTGACTAGAATGTCTTTCCAGAGGCAAGAAAAAGAGAACAGAAAGACCCCAGGAGTTTTTGTTTCTGAGGATCCCACAGTTCTCCTTGCCACAGACACCTGTAGGACCTCTACAGCATTGGCCACAGAAGATTCCTGTAGTCTGGCCAATGCTATTCTCAGCTGATGGAGCTGCATTAAAACTACGCCATTGTGTCTTTTCAGGAATCAAAGATGCTGCATCCCACTGAACCAACACCCTCATAGCCACTTCCAGGCGAAAGTCTTTTCCCACCAAAGGCAGTGTGAAAAGGCTTGAAGAGGTGACTACATCGTCAAATGCACAGATATCAACGCAAAACCATCAGAAAGATTAAAAGAAAACAGAACACTACCAAAGGAACACAATTTTTCCAATTACAGACCTAATCTTCCCAAAATGGAGATCTGTGAGTAATCTGGAAAAGAATTCAAAATAATTATTTTAAGAAAGCTCAGTGAGATTCATGAAAACATAATAAGTCATAATAAGTCTCCCAGTGAGCTGGGGAAAATAATACTCGAACAAAATGAGATAGAAACAGGGAAGAATCATTTAAAAAACTCAACAAATACTGGAGCTGAATAATACAATGAATACAATGAAAAAAAAATGCAATGGAGAAGTTCAACAGCAGGCACAATTAGGCAGAAAAAAGGATCTGTGAGTTTGAAGACAGATCTCTTGATATTATCCAGTTGGAAATTCAAAAAATTAGAAGGAAAATAGTGAAGAAAACCTGTGTTAAGAGAAACCAACAAATAAGAGAATATTCATATTATGAGAATTTTAGGAGGAGGAGAGAGGGACAAAGAGACAGAAATATGATTTAAAGAAAAAAAATAGCTGAATTTCCCAAATATAGAAAGCAATATGGCCATCTAGGTACATGAAGGTCAATGTCCCCTAAACAGACTAAACACAAAGAGATCTTCACCAAAACACGTTATAATCAGGCTCTCAAATATCAAGAACAGATGTGGGGGTGGGAGCACTGGATAACTGATGATAGACATTAAGGAGGGCATGGGATGCAATGAGCACTGGGTGTTATATGCAACTGATGAATCACTGACCTCTACCTCTGAAACCAATAATACATTATATGTTAGTTAATTGAATTTAAATAAAATTAAAAAAATAAAATAAATAGAAAAATATCAAGGACAGAGTTTTGCAAACTGCAAGAGATAAAAGAAGTATCAAATACAAAGGAATCCCGATAAGGCAACAAGCAGATTTATGTGTAGAAAACTTACAGGCTAGGAAAGAGTGGAAGGATATATCCAAAATGCTCAAAGGAAAAAACTTATCAAAGATCCAGCAAAATTGTCATTCAGAGATAAGGAAGGGGGTTTAAAGACATTTCCAAACAAATAAAAGTGGAGGGAATTTCTTACCAATAGATCTGCTCTACAAAAAAATGCTAATGAGAGTTAAAGCTAAAATGAAAGGACACTAAATAGCAACATGAAAACATATAAAACTATAAAAGTCACTGGCAAAGGTACATATATAGTCAGGTTTAACTTTAATACTGTAATGGTGGTGGGTAAATCACCTCAAACTAACATACAGGTAAGACACAAAAGTGTTAAAATAATTATTACTACAATATTACATTAATGAATACACATATAAAAAGATATAAATTGTTACATAACATAAATTGTGGGGAGCATGTAAATAGGTATTATATTTTTATTTTTTTAAGATTTTATTTATTTATTCATGATAGACACAGAGAGAAAGGCAGACACATGGGCAGAGGGAGCAGCAGGCTCCCTGCAGGGAGACCAATATGGGACTTGATCCCAGGACCCCAGGATCATGACCTGAGCCAAAGATGTTCAACAACTGAGCCACCCAGGCATCCCATGAGTAGAAATTTTTAATGCAATTGAAGTTAAGTTGTTATTAGCTTAAAATAGAAGGTTGTTACTATAAGATGTATTATAAAGCCTCATGGTAACCATAGAGCAAAAAAATCTATGAGACACAAATGACAAAGAAAAAGAGCCAAAGTACAGTAGTGCAAATAATCATCGACTCACAAAGAAAAAAAAGCAAGATAGGAAGAAAGGAACAAAGTAACTTCGAAATGATCAGAAAGCAATTAACAAAATGGAAATAGTAACCCCTCACCTATCAAAAATTATTCTAACTATAAATGGCTTGAATTCTCCAGTTAAAAGACACAGTGACTGAATGAATTATATGGTGTCTATAAGAGACTCACTTAAGCTTTATGAATATACACTGGCTGAAAATGAAAGGAATGAAAAAGATATTCCATGCAAATGGAAACCAAAAGAGAGCAAGATAACACACTTAAAAAAGATGGTAGGTCAAAAACTGTAACAGATGTCAAAAAAGGTCATTATAGGGTGCTGGGTGGCTCAGTAGGTTATGCATCTTCCTTCAACTCAGGTCATGATCCCAGATCCTGGAATCAAGCCCAGCTTTGGGCTTCCTTCTCAGCGCGGAGCCTGCTTTTCCCTCTCCCTCTGCTACCCAATTCATTCATTCTCTCTCTCTCAAATAAAGAAATAAAAACTTTTTATTAAAAAAGGTCATTACATAATATAAAGAAGTCAATTCATCAGGAAGATATAACAATTATAAACACATAGGCACTCAATATTAGAGCACCAAATTACATAAAATGACTCTTACTAGATCTGAAGGATAAAACAGACAGCAATGCAATAATAATAGGGCATTTCAATACCCTATTTTCAACAATGGATAGATTATCCATAGTGAAAATAAGGAACTAATGGATTTGAATGACACTTTAGACCATATGGACCTATCATATATATATACCAGAACAGTCTATCCAACAGCAGCAGAAGACACATTCTTCTGAAGTGTATTTCCAGGATAGATTACATGATATTTCACAAAACAAATCTTAATAAAATTAAGAGGATTGAAACCATACTAAGTATCTTTTCCTATGACAATGGTATAAAAGTAAAAGTCAACAATGGGACGAAAGCTGGAAAGCTCACAAATGTGTGAGATTAAACAACATGTTACTGAAAAGCTAATGAATCAAAGAATAAATGAAAAGGGAAATCAACAAAAATCTAAAAACAAATGAATATGGAAGTACAATATGTCAAAACCTACAGGGTACTACAAAAGTACTTTTAAGAGGGAAGTTTATAGCAATGAATGCCTACATGAAGAAACAAAAAAGATCTCAATCTTACATCTCAAGGAATTGAAAAAAGAAGAATAAATTAAACATAAACAAAATGAAGAAAAACAAAAATCAGAGCATAAAGACATGGAGACCAGAAAATTGCAATGAGATCATGAGCTGCTTTTTTTGAAAGATTTGAAAAAAATTGCCAAGCCTTTAGCTACATTAACTGAGACAAAAAGAGGACTCAAATAAAATCAGAAATGAAAGAGGAGACATTACAACTGATATCGCAAAAACACAAAGAATTATGAGAGATTACTGTGAATAATTATACACTACCAAACCAGATATCCTAGAAAAAGTGGATTACTTCTTAGAAACACACCCTATCAAGACTGTATTATAAAGAAATATAAAGTCTAAACAAATGACTAGTAAGGAGATTGAATCAGAACTTCCCAACAAAGAAAAGCCCAGGCTTGGATGGTTTTAGTGGTGAATTCTACCAAACATTTAAAGATAATTAACAACAATCCATTTCAAACTCTTTCAAAAAATTGAAGAAAAAGAAACCTCCCAAACTCAGTTTACAAGGCCAGTTTAGCCTGATACCACAGCCAGATAAGGATGCTACAAGAAAAGATGATGACTGGCTGATATCACTGATGAACCCACATGCAAAAGTTCTCAAGAAAACATTAGCGCACTGCATTCAACACCACAGTAGGGGGCAGCCCGGGTGGCTCAGCAGTTCCGCCCAGGGTGTGATCCTGGAGACCCGGAATCGAGTTTGAGTCGGGCTCCCTACATGGAGCCTGCTTCTCCCTCTGCCTGTGTCTCTGCCTCTCTCTGTGTGTGTCTCTATGAATAAATAAATAAAATCTTAAAAAAGAAAAAAAAACACAGTAGGGTGATCATTCACCATGATTAAGTGGGTATTATCCCTGGGGTGCAAGGAGAAGTCAGCCTCAAGTTAATCCATGTGATTGAGACCACATTAGAAACCAAAGGATAAAAGCCATATGAGCATCTCAATAAATGCAGAAAAGTGTGTGACAAAATATGACATAATTTTATGATAAAAATACTCAGCAAATTGAGTAAGAAGTAATGTTCCTCAGCATCACAGTAATAATGAAGGTGGCAGGACCGGCAACCCCTCAAAATAGGTCACTCTGGGATAAGGATTATTTTGAGCTAGAGGTACTTCAAAAACAGCAAGTGCCAGAGGAACATAGTGACCTCTCCTTTTTCTTCCTGAAAGCAGATGATACTCCAGGGTAAAAGCTGCCCTCCTTATATCAGGAGGAAGAAAAGATTCTTATCATGAGAAACAGAGTTGAGGTTGAGAAAAATATGTACAAACAGACTTTGTCAAAATGATTCTTATCTTCCTTTAGTCTCCTCATTTCATCTTTGTTCCTTTTTCACCATTACCACTCTCTGCTCAACCTAGTGTACAGAAGCTTTTTTGCCTTTCTGCTTTTTGCAGCATGTGGAAACTGCTATGGACAGGCAACATAAAATTTTTATGTCTTCCTTTTGATCATTTGTCTTATGTCGGTTTGTTTCCTAAGCCAGCCACAGAATCTGTGGGTAGAAGAAAGGGTAGAAGAGTAGAAGGAAGTTTTTCCTCCTCTACGGTTTTTGTGGACAAGGACAGGGTGGCATTGGTCGGGCTGCTGGGACTCTGGGGGCTATGGCTGGTAGAGATCCTAGGACCAAAATAAATTGGCAGAAGGTAAGAATTCTTACCATGTCAGGCTCCTGTATCTACAAAAGAGGAAGTTAAAATTTCTCCTTGTCTCTTCATTTTTAAATTCAGACTGGCAGGAGAAAAACATTTTTGAGAATTCGTTCTTTGGGGGATCCCTGGGTGGCTCAGCCTGCCTTCTGCCCAGGATCAAGTCCCGCACCGGGCTCCCTGCATGGAGTCTGCTTCTCCCTCTGCCTCTCTGCCTCTCTCTCTGTGTGTCCTCATGAATAAATAAATAAAATCTTTTTTTTTTTTTGCATTTCTTTTTTTTTTTTCTTTTTTTTTTTCATTTATTTATGATAGTCACACAGAGAGAGAGAGAGGCAGAGACACAGGCAGAGGGAGAAGCAGGCTCCATGCACCAGGAGCCTGACATGGGATTCGATCCCGGGTCTCCAGGATCACGCCCTGGGCCAAAGGCAGGCGCTAAACCGCTGCGCCACCCAGGGATCCCTAAATAAATAAAATCTTAAAAAAAAAAAAGAGAGAGAATTTGTTCTTTGGATTATGATTCTTGGGAATTTGGTTTTGGTTTTGGTTCCTATCCATTGATTATTGATCTTCCACCTTCCAGAAATAGTCATTATTTTCCTTTGCTTCTGGCTTTTGAGTCATTTTTCATAAAGAAGAATATATATATATATATATATATATATATATATATATATATATATTTAAAGATTTTATTTATTTATTCATGAGAGAGAGAGAGAGAGAGAGAGGCAGAGACATAGGCAGAGGGAGAAGAAGGCTCCATGCAGGAAGCCCAATGTGGGACTTGATCCCGGGACTCCAGGATCAGGCCCTGGGCCGAAGGCAGGCTGTAAACCACTGAGCCACCCAAATGTCCCAAGAAGAAAATATTAAGATGAAATTCTCCTTTGCCTTGTTCTTATGTCTGTGATAATGTGATTTATAATAAATATATATTTGGTCTTTGACCCTGTTTCTGGAACAGATCTCCTAAAACCCTTAAAATTTCCTAGTAAGAACAATAAACGTGTCTTGATATTTATAATAAACTTCTTTCAAGCACACCTGAGTTTATGTTGAACTGACTTTTAGAAATTATCTGAGGATGGAGGCTGGTTACCAGGGGAACTGACCCTGTAATTAGAGGATTAAAACTTTCCCACTCCACCCCCACCAAGGGAGGGAAACACTGGAGATTGAATCAATTGCCAATGGTCAATGATTCAATCAATTGTGCTTGTGTAATGCTGCCTCTATAAAAATCCAAATAGACAGGGTTCAGACAGTTTCTAGGTTGGTGAGCCAGAACACATTCATATATTATGCCCCAAACTCCATGGGGACAGAGGCTTTGGAGTTTGGGACCTTGCCATATGTATTTCTTCATCTACCTGTTGATTCATATCCTTTAGTATCCTGTGCAATAAACTGGTGATCTAGAAAAATAAACTGGTTTCCTTGGTTCTCTGAGCCATTCTAGCAAGTCAATCAAATGCAAGGAGGGGATCATGGGGCCTGATTGATAGCTGATCAAAGTACAGGTAACAAACTGAATTTGGGACTGGCATCCAAAGTGGGGGGCAGTCTTGTGGGACTGAGCACTTAACCTGGGGGATCTGATGCCAACTTCAGATAGAAAGTGTCAGAATTGAGTTAAATTTGTGGGATGCCTCATTAGTGTCTATAAAGAATTAGAGAACTGCTTGGTTGTATGGAGAGAAAGCCCTCATGCTGGAATTGATGTCAGAATTGATATATCCTTCTTTGGAGCTTGGTTTTGTGACTAATGAAAATGTTCTCTCTGGTTTCCACAGCTGGGGGGCACAGATTATTGGACTTGTATCAGGTGGTTAGTCAACTGGCTAGAAACCGGAACACAAAATGAAAAACAGAATTCTCTTTGCCTGACCATGCCAGTTCTCAGGGAAGTTTGTCTTAATAAAGGAGTCTCAGTCCATAAGGGGCCTTTGTCATCTTTACCTTAGGTGTCTCTGTAGCTTTTACAAAATCTCATCCTCGTATTGCCTACCCAGTATAACAGATGAGCAGGTCTGTGACTGGACCATCACAATTCATGGGAGAACCAGAGGTAAGTTTTCACAAACACAAACTATTGTTACTGTCTATGACAATGAAGGTCTTTACTTTCTTAAGCTATTTTTAGGAGTAACTCTGGATCTTGAATGGGGCTGCATCTCTTGCCTCTTCTTTAGGGAAGCCTCTTCTGTCCACAGTTAAGTCATAGAAAGGCTTATTGCTTTGGAGTCACATTGAAATAGACATGTCTTTGGGGTGCCTGGGTGACACAGTTGGTTGAGTCTCTGTCTTTGGCTTTAGCTCAGGTCGTGATCTCAGGATTGTGATTTCAGTGTCCTGAGATTGAGCACCATGTCTGGCTCCGTGTTCAGCATGGGGTCTGGTTAAGACTTTCTCTACCTCCGCCCCTCTGTCCCCCCTGCTTCCCTCTACCCTGCTCATTCTTGCTCTCTCTCTTGCTCTATCTCCCATTCTCTCTCTAAAATAAATAAATATTTTTTAAAAAAGAGAAATATATATACCTTTGAAGACTTTGGTGTTTACATCTAAAAGGAATTTTAGAGAGCTCTCATCCTAAACAAATATCCTATTAATACCTATGGGAAAATCAGAGTGAAAAGAAGGAAAAAAGAAAAGGACACAAGAGAATAAAAAGATACAAGAGAATGCCTTGGCTGATTTAAGACTCCCTTGACAAGATTAGGTGGCAGAAATCAGATTTAGAACAAAAATTAAGAAATGCAAAAGACACTCAAGCAAGCTTGAAACCTACATAAACACGGATAGCTCCCCATCCCTCCAAAAGGTTTCGACAAGGTCACAGAAAACATGCAGAAGGACTCAATTTTTTATGTTCTTTATTCTAACCAAATCCCAGCAACTTGAGGCCTTTCCATATTTTGTCCATCCCCCATGACACACACATTCCTTGGACTATCCTACATTTGAAGAAAAAAAATGGTGATAACCCTAGATATCTGATAATAGGCAAATGTACCCCTGAATTCCTTCTTAGAGAAACCCTATATCATTTCTCAAACCCTTGCAGATATAAATATTGCAGAAAATATTCCAGAAGTAATTCTTGGCTAATATAACCTCTGAGACAATAAAGGGGGAAAAAAGAAAAAGGGGAAAAGAGTCTTAAAAACCCCCCCAAATTTCTATTTGGTATTTCCACAGGGTCCCCCACCCCATATTTAGTCTACAGCTTCCATAAAGTTACCTATCAAAGGCAAATAAAAATCTTAAAAGTCTTTCCCATAAAGCCTGGTAAGAAACTTTAGCCATTACTTTACTTGTTCCATTTGCCTAAATGATAGAATTCAGATTAAGTAAGAGTTGTCGTCGTCGTCATCATCATCATCATCATAACAATATTAATGCAAAGATGACATCAACTCATGGAAGTCAGGTATAAATACAGAAGCAGAATTTACTAACTGATGTGTGAGATTTAAAATGAAAACTGTAAGATCTCTATTTGTATCTGTCTTTATGTTTATCTCTATATATGTATGTGTGTATATGTATTTACTACCTCTGGTTATTATTGCCAAAATTAATTCATAAAGGAGCTCTGCTTTAATTGGCTTTAAAAATAAGGGCTTATACAAATTTTTAAAAAACTGTCAGAAATACAGAAACTAACTCAAATGGTTTTCAAACTCGTGGTCTAGGATAATCTTCAGGAAATAAAAGCTAGTTTAAGTTTGTTGGTTTAATAAAAACAGATGTTTTTAGAGTTGTCATTGTGAAATATAATGCAGATTTACAACTTTTTCTATTGGGGTTTACCAGTCAAATAAACTTATGTTATCTCTACTAGATGATTAAGTTACGGAAGTTTAAATTTTCAACCTAGGAACAAAATGTACAATAAAAATAAATTGTTTGAAGTATGTCAAGCACAGCAGTAAAAAAAAAAAATAGAAAGAAAGGTTGGGGACAGCTGTGTATTTTAACTTCTAGGCTCTTTGCTTCTCTAAATTTTGTCTAATACTTGCTTCATTTGTCAACAAGAAAAATAAGATCATGACTAGCTTTGTTTAATGTCTCATGAAATTTTCATGAGTAATTCAAGCTTTTGCTTGATTAAAAAAACAAGTAAATTAAATAAATGTAAATAGGATAAGGTTTATAAATGAACTTTTCAACGATAATCTTTCATAATGTGTCTCATTAAAAATATTTTCCAATACTTTTAATAACTTTAAACCTTACAATTATACTGTTAAAAGATGGATATGTACTGAATGTCTAGATCATTTCCGATTAAGATAAAATATTGAAATATTCATTGCTAAATATAAGTTTATCTACCTTTGGCTTCTTATTTGAGAGAGGAAAGATATTTGGGTCTGTCAGTAGACATGTTTTTCATCACATTGAAGAATTATGCTATGGGGAAGCATATACCTCTAGAAATTATGAATGGCTTATTCATAAATTTGATAATCTACTATAGAATGTTTGTAACAGTTCATGACTACTTAATTCCTGGTTTTCACTGGAGATTGGGGCTACTAAGGGTTAAGAATTCAAATAAATATATGTAAATAAAACTACTAGGAATGATGAAGATAAAAACTGTATGCAAAGTTTCAAGAAAAAGAAGATGTCTTTGTGGTAAGGGAAGGTATGAGGTGTAAAGAATGGGTTTTGTTAGGGAAGAGTAATTTTTTTCCTAGGTAAGGATATTTAAAGGTTGTTTAAAAATTTTAAAAGAGGAAAATAAAGGACAAAAATCTAACTGGATATAAAAAGAGAGAGAAGAGAGTCTTGTGTGGTCAAGTTGGCTAAAATTTAGTGAATTTTTCATAAGTTTTTAAAAAACGAGCTTCAATATCAATACTGTGCCTATGCAACACTAGAACTTAATTTCCTTTCTCTGTTAAAAGAACAAAATTTTCCTGGATTGTTATAAAAGACTTTCTTTATCTGTTGAATAATCTTCTTAGAAAACACAAAGTCTGTGTTTTATTAAAATAATTTCCTGTGCTTCATGTTGTCTTTATCAGGTCCTTGATAATTTAAGAAAACAGTTTTCTCAATATTAAAAGAGTTAAGATTTTCTTTACAATCATGTAATCTTCTATATTTATCTTTGAAATCTTTTATTAAAACTTTGGCTAAATAGATAGCTAAGAATTCTTTCACAATAATCTGTGATCTTACTCGATCAAGTGTTCAAACCTTTTGACTTTTTTGACAAACTCTCTAAGTCAAATTGTAAGTAATTTTTTTTTTTTTTTTTTAATTCAAACTGACTTTGAGATTGCTGAGAGAGCCCTGGAAAATCTAAAAAGAATGTGTTCTCTGACCTTGTAAAAAAGATATTAAATAAACCTAATTAGTGTAACATGTTAAAATACATGAGAAACATTGTCAAATAAGAAGTAATGTTGGGCAGCCCCGGGTGGCTCAGCAGTTTAGCGCCACCTTCGGTCCAGGGCGTGGTCCTGGGGACCCGGGATCGAGTCCCACGTCGGGCTCCCTGCATGGAGCCTGCTTCTCCCTCTGCCTGTGTCTCTGCCTCTTTCTCTCTCTCTCTCTCTCTCTCTCTTTGTGTGTCTCTCATGAATAAATAAATAAAATATTAAAAAAAGAAGTAATGCTAAATCTTTAGATTATATTTACATGGGTATATGTTACCAATTTAAAGGTTTCAGAATTTATATTGTATGCAAATTGAATTATATCCAAATTCATAAAAATATGTCAAAGTCTTTATACTGTGTAATCAGTCATAATTATGATTATTATCCAAGAATGTTGTATGCCAAAGAAATAACTAAATTTCTTTGTCAATTGCATTATAATGAACTCTCACTAGATCTTTAACCATGACTATTTTTTTTAGTCTTGTCATTCTAAGTTTTTGTTTTACTCCAATGCTTTTCTGAAAGCATTTGCAATCAACTACAGGCAAAAGGTGCTTCACCTTCAAAGAAATTCATGGAAAGGACTCTGACAAGTACTGTAGTATCCAGGTTTCTGATAACTTCAAAATCATACCAATGAACTGGATAAGAATTTCCAGAATTCTAATAAAGAAACTGCTGAATTCAGAAAACTGCTAACCCAAGATCAAGCAGAGCAAGAGTTGAATACATGGGACTGAGTGAACTGAGGAAGATGATCATAACTTCTAGGACTTTTCTACTTATTTATTTATTTAAACTTGTTTATTTATTTAAATTTATTTATTCATAAAAGACACAGAAAGAGGCAGAGACACAGGTAGAGAGAGAGAAGCAGGCTCCATGCAGGGAGCCCAATGTGGGACTTGATCCCGGGACTCCACGATCACACCCTGGGCCAAAGGCAGATGTATAACTGCTGAGCCATCCAGGCATCCCTCTTTTTTTCTTTTTTAAAAGATTTTATTTATTTATTCATGAGAGACGCAGAGAGGCAGAGACATAGGCAGAGGGAGAAGCAGTTTTCCTATGGGGAGCCTGTTGTAGGACTCAATCCCAGGACCCTGGGATCATGACCTGAGCTGAAGGCAGATGTTCAACCATTGAGCCACCCAGGTGCCCACTTCTAGGACTTTTTGTTTTGAAACACTACTGGTTCTTTTAGTGTTTTGTGGAAACTTTTCACTTAAACTATATCTAACTTGCAATAATTTAGTAGATTATACCTTAATAAACAAAATGAAACATTTATTTTTATCCCTAGCTGATTCCTCTTGAATTCAGAACCTCTTATTGAATACTCTTATTTTCATGGAAATATAGTGATTTGCATAAGTTCAAGAAGAATCTGTTTCTTATGAAAGGACACAATTGGAAACATCATTTATATTACCAAGGCTTTGACAGGAATGTCATATTTGAAAATGATGTACATAGAATCCAATATGGCCAGACAGATTTAAGAGACTAATTTTGATGTTGTGAAGCCAATGCTTATAAAAACTCTTGGACTACTGGTCTGGTACTTAGCTTACATGGTTCTCAGCCTTATGGGTTTGTAAAGAAGGTTACTTTCTGGCAGACTCAGGAACCTCAAGATACCTTGCAAATCTCGAGAGGAATTCACCCTAATGTATAAGTAATGAAAGTAAAGTCTGGTGGCATGTTCCTGGTGGAGCTTCTTAGCCTCAAAATTCCATCTGAGATTCTTCATTAAAAGTCCCAGTAAAGCAGGCTTAAAAAGAAGCTATATGATAGTTAAATCACTATTGTTGCTGTTACATAAATCACTTTTGTAAATCATCAGACCAACTTTAAGGAGACTAGATTTATTTTGCTAACAAATTAGTCTTATTTAGATTATCTTTGATAAAAATGAGAGTGATCATAGGGCAAAAATTCCTTTTTTTTTTTTTTTTTAAAGAATTTATTTATTTGAGAGAGAGACCGAAAGAGAGTGAGCATGAGCTGGGGGTAGGGAAGTGCCAAGGGGCAGAGAGAGCCTTATGCGGGACTCAATTCCAGGACCCTGGGATCATGGACCTTAGCTGAAGGCAGACACAACTGACTGAGCCACCCTGGTGCCCCAAAATGCTATGTTTCAGTAAACTATAGCATACCATTGTGGGTTGTTGAATAGTGTCAAGGTCACTGACTTTGAGCTTTTCTTCCTCTTTGTAGACTGTCTCCTGCCATTTTGTGCATTTCGTCAGTAGGTAACATTTCCAGTTTTCCTTCTGTCCTCCTGACTTGACATCACTGAGAAATACCACTCTCTTTATGTTAAAGTTGGGCAAATTGAAGCTGAATAATGGGATATGAAATCATCACAACAGATTGTATATGAACAACCTTTGTACCTGCTGCTTCCTAGGACACTCAGAAAGTTCATCAGAACACCTGATGCTGCCACAAGAAACATTCAAACTGCAAACCAAAGAAAATTCACCAGATTGCCACTGCCTGTCCTCAATTTTATCATCTAAAGAGGTTTTGAGCCCAAGATTTAAAAATCTTCCCAACTGACTGCCCTCTGAAATAAAAACTGAGTTTGTAGTTTCTTCTAATCACTAACCTTTGCTTTTCTTGTTTCCATAGAAATGCCACTCATAAAATGCCTGATTACTCACACCATATACAGGCCTAATTTAGATGGGCCCTCTGAAATAAGACACAGCTGTTTGACTGAACAGACTTATTCTCAGGACTAAGAGAGCAGTTCAATGAGGTATGAAACATTTACCAACTCAGCTTCTGGAATGGGATACTCCTTGGGGAAGTGTCAAAGGGAGGGAATGAAGGGTATCAGAATATCCACCCCAAAATATGCCGTTTTAATGTAAGGATTATTTCGATCTATATCCACTTGAAAAACAGCAGGTTCAAAAACACACTGACCTTCCCTGTTTCTGAAAGCAGGGCATAAAACTCCCATAAATCTGCCCTCTTTATGCCAGGTGGAAAGAAACATTCTTATCACCAGAGACAGAGAAGTGAGGTCAAGAGAAATCTATACAAACAGATTTTGCTAAAATAACTCTTATCTTTTTTTAGTCTCCCCATTACATCTTTGTTCCTTTTTTTTTTTTTTTTTAAACAATTACTACTCTTTGTTCAAGCTAGATTATGAGCACTTGAAAAAGCACAGAGCTTTTCTGCTCTTTGGGTCTTCATTTTCCAGTAGAGACTTCCTTGTACATGTAGAGTAAAATCAGTATGTTTTTCTCCATTTATAGGTCTTCTATCGGTGTAACTCTTAGGCCAGCCACAGAACCTGGAAGGGTAGAAAGAAGTTTTTCTTCCCCTACTCTACTCAGTAGAGAATAAAGGTTGTGTGAGTATATGACCTGCCATATACAGGAGTCTTGTTTCTGTTGTTCTACCTGTGAATTTTAGATTACCAGTTGTCAGACACTATAGTTCTTTAATTTTAAACATGGTATAGAGCCTGATTTGGGATTGTGGAAACAGTAGGCTCTTCATACACTGTTGATTGATTTATTTATCATTTTGTGCTCATTCATAAGACATCTACCATGTCTATCTCATGCAAAGACATGAAAACTTTTTTATTCTGCAGAATAACTGGCTAGAGTAAAAGAAGGGTCAATCTCATTCTTTAATCCATTCTTGTTTGCCACTAGAATTATAGCCTCAGCAGGTGGTATGACTTAATGTCATGATGCTAAAAAGTGACATCTCAGACTCCCATCTAATTCTTGGGCATCTCCACACATCCTCTGATGCCCAAACTTTGGGGCACCACAAATTTTGCTGCCCAAAACAGAACTCATGTTCTGCCCACCCACTTTCTTTCTTAATTCCCTATCTCAGCTGTGGGTCTGAGTTGGGAAGATCTCCTTCCTTCACCAGCAACCCAGGCAAGTCACAGAATTAGGAAGCAGCAACCCGCATGACATATGTCAGTGTCAGGCTGATGGAAGAAAGCTGGCTTTCCAGTATAACCTAAGGTGTGAGAAAACACACAGCTCCACCTAAGACCATAACGACTTCCAGGCACATACAAGTTACTCCATTTTTCAATTCTGACCTTATGATGGTGTATTTGTCAAGGTAGGCGAGTAGAACATATTGTATTCCAGCTTTGTATTTATTTGAATTATAGCTTCTAATCCTTTAGATATACGAGGGACTCCATTTGGACTCTCATCCCAATTCCCATAAATTTTAGTAAGGTCAAAGAGATGCTACTTGTGGAGGTGGCAATTTCCTCCTTGAACCCTGTGACACGTGGAGAAGAGATTCATGCCTGTGAGAGACGTCTGGGGCTTTCTTTTCCAGAATCTAGGGGATAACTAGAGAAAAACAGCAGCAGACAATAATGGGAGTAGGACTGCCCAATCTTCCTCTCTGCTCCCTCTTAGGTTCAAAAGCTTCCCATAACCTTTTGCTTAGTGGCAAAATTGAGCAGAGGAGGATGGCTGGAATAGAATCACACACAGAACAGGAGACTGTGAAAATGCACATGACCCAGGAGAAGTTTTGAGATTTGCTTACCTTTTGAGAAAAGAGTAGCAGTTTAACATAATAGAGGCATGGGGACGCAAGATCTGGAGGTGGTGGGGAGAAGAGAGGAACATGAGGCACAGGAAGTGAATGCAAACGGTGTTTTTCAGTGGCCTAGGGGATGTCCCCATGGTCACATCCAGGAGATTTAGGCAGTAAGATCAGTGTTTTATCAAGATGGAAGGGATGAAAAAGTTAAGAGAGCACATGTGTGTATGTATTTTGGGCAGGTGGGAGGCAGGGAGGTTGATTTTTTCATCCCTATCTTCTACATCCCTATTTAGATTTTATCTCTGGAAATTCTGGTAACAAGCTGCTTGACTCTTGTGTGTGTGTGTTTCTTAGGCAAGATGACCATCAGAAGAGGAAATAGAGTATTCCTGTAATCTCTGCTCCCTCCTTCCTCAAGAGCAGGCATTAGAGACCCATTCCAGCAAAGAGCTACACATCACTGGCCTGGAGAGGAGAAGCCTAATGGGATCATAGGTCTGAAATGCAAAGTTGACCAACCTTCCTGTCTGCCTGCATGGTCCCCAAAGCAGTGAATGCCATCTAAATTGAAGTGCAGGATATGTTCTGTTGGGGTGCAAGAAAAATAAGACTTCTATTTAAAATTTTTCTCTTGAAAATTTCAGTTCTTTTACATCGTTTACAAATGTATGACATGTCAGTACACTAACAAACACATCCATATAGCATGCTCTAAATTTCTTTACTGATGCTCTAAACAATCAAACATTTCAGATCATGGTTCTAATAGATAACTTCAAATTCCCTTTGCACAGCACACAAGATGTGCTGGCATGAATAGGCTAACACATGCCTTACTTTTGATGCTTAAGCAGTTTCAAACTTCTACAGTTCTGGCATATATTAAGAAGCAAGGACAGCTAAAGATAGGACAAGAGGAAAGCTAAGCAAAGACAAAGTTTTTCCTACTGTCTATTTTCACATTATTCCCATGGGGAAGTGAATGGCACCACAAACGTATCCTACCTTTAGGCAAGGGGGGCAGGCTTTTGTCTGCCTTTATCAATCAGTCCTTGGCTCCTGATGCCCTTGAAGGAGGGCAAAACCTTCCAGGCACTTCCAGGTGAGGGAGCTCCCATCAGCCGAAGGTAATCTCTGGATAGGCTGCAAACCATGAGCTGTTAGTGGCTAGCTTTCACAGAAACTGGGGAATTTGGTGTGCCCATCTGATTAAGGAGATGGGGTAGATGAAGTGCCAACAGCATTGTTGTAAATGTGTAATGAGCTTTACAGAAATGATACTCGTGAGAAAACTGCCATTTTATTCTCTATCAACACACTAATTGTAAACTTGGTAATTTACAGTCTTGTGTTGTTGACTTTTCTTTAAACATGGTTCTATTTTGCTTAGTCTTTCCAGAACCTGGCTTTTTTTCTAAATACTTTAGTCTCTAAGTCTTCCTTTGTACCTGGATAATTTTTTTTTCACCTTTAAGACTTATCTCAATGCTAATTTCTCTGGGAAGCCTTCCCTGATCCTTCTAAAGCTGAGATGCTTTTCTACTACTCAGTTCTCATAAACACCTCATATATTCCTGCATCATTATGTTATAGGATTATCTCACTATGTGACTGAATCAGTCAGGGCTTGGTCAGGAAAACAGAAACCACTCCATGTTTCCTGGGCATACAGGATTTGCTACAGGAATGAGGAGCTTCCTAGGCCACTGGAAGAGCTGAGGAATTAATGAAGGCAGGGGAATCCAGGGGAGGGACGCCAACACTGAAGAAAATCTGGCATGAAAAAAAAAAAAAAAAGAAAATCTGGCATGAAGCAATACTGCTGATGGCTCTCAAAAAACTCACCAGGAAGATGCTGTACTCCAATAAGTACTCTCCTGGGCTCTGGGGATCACAGTGACACAGGAGGTCCCCAAGAGCTCACCAGGGAGGTGCTCTGAATCCCTTATCTGCTCCTGAGTCTGGCTGCAGTTGCCTCTAAAGTACACAGCTTCTTTTTCTCTTACCTCCCAAATCTCCAGCAACTTCTTTTCTGGGAAGCTCCAAACCCAGGAAAGGGGATTTTGAGAGCACAGTGGTGGTGCTGAGCTCACAACAAATCATCCAGTGCAGTTGTCACATGATAGATTATGAACTCCTCCTCAGCTCGAGAATGTACCTCAACCATCCTTACATTTTCTGTGCTTAATTTCAGTTCCTGGGAATTAGAGGTGCTATATAAATATTCATGAAGTGATTGAATATATGAATGAGAGGACAATGGCTCCCTGAAACCCGATGATTTGGGTTGTATTAAAATAATATGCTATGGGGGCTCCTGGGTGCCTCAGTCAATTAAGCAGCAGACCATTGATTTTGGCTTAGGTCATGATATCAAGGATTATGAGATCAAGCCCTGCCTGGGCTCCAGATTGGGTTGTGGAGCCTGCTTAAAGATTTTCTCTCTCCTTCTTCCTCTGCTCCTCTCCTACTCTCAATCTCTAAAGAGAGAGAGAGAGAAAAAAAAAAAGATGCTATGAAATATCAATCTCCAAAGAACATTTAATTTTTAAATTATTTTTATTTTTAATTGAAGTATGGCATATAATATTATATTAGTTCCAGGTGTACAACATAGTAATTCCACAATTATATACATTATGAACTGCTTACCACACTTAGTTACCATCTATCACCATACTAAGTTTTTTAAAAAAATTTATTTATTTATTCATGACAGACACACACAGAGAGAAGCAGAGACACAGGCAGAGGGAGAAGCAGGCTCCATGCAGGGAGCCCGACGTGGGACTCAATCCCGGGTCTCCAGGATCACACCCCAGGCTGAAGGCAGCGCTAAACCGCTGGGCCACCAGGACTGCCCACCATACAAAGTTATAATATTATTGACCATATTCACTATGCTGTGCTTTTCATCCCTGTGACTAGTTTATTTTATAATTAGAAGTTTGTACCTCTTGATCCCCTTCACCTATTTCACCCATCCCTACACTCCCTCCCTCCCCTCTGGCAACCACTAGTTTGTTCTCCATATTTATGAGTCCATTTGTTTTTGTTTACTCATTTGTTTTGTTTTTTAGATTCCATATGTGAATTCATATGGTATTTGTATTTCTCTGACTTATTTCACTAAGCATAATACCCTCTAGATCTATCCATGTGTCTCAAATGGCAAGATTTCATTCTTCTTTATGGCTGAGTAATATTCCATTGTGTATATATACCATATCTTCCCATATATAAAGAAGAGCTTTATATTTGGTAACATATGGTAGTGATAGTTTCAGGATTATATGTTTCCTGAGCTGACAGAACTGTCATATTTCTGGAATCTAAAATCCTAGGTAGAATGGAGCCCTTACAATCAGTGTACTGGAGCTGGTAAGGCACGTTAGGTCAGAGAGCCCAATGTGGACAATATTATGTCTTCTGGACTCCAATTCCTTCCAGTGCCCAAGAACTATGTGCATATGAAGTGAGCCGCCACTAGGTGGGACTCTTGCTTGTCTGTTGTAGGAGATCATTGCCTGTTTCTGTTGGGGCTTTGACTGTAATGGAGACGGAAATGTTACAACTTCATTAAAGCAATTAAACTGTCCCTCAAATTATAACTGTAAAATTGATGTCAGGTGATGTAAGATACACACCACTTCAAAGAAGAACCACTGCAAACAAACATCAAAGAGCCTGACACAATTTTTATAAGGCTTTCACCATTTCGGAATTACAATACAACTGCACAAGCATCTTGTTCTCTTAAGTGTTCCCAGGAGCTCTTTTACCCAGTTACCCTGTTCTTGCTCTCTATGAAGGTGGGATGATTCAGAGGGTTATTGTTGTCTAAGGTACCAGAAGAGGGTAGGAAAACACTTTTTTCCTCAGCAGGTGAGTAGGCACTTATAGTAGTTCCAATTATGGCCAAGAAACAGCTGATCATGATAAATAAAGGCAAAATTGCTACAACATACGTAAAAAAACCTTTCCCTTTAAGATCTAAAAATTTCTAATGAAATTAAAGCTATCCCTATGACTTCCTACAGTTTAAAAAAAAAAAGTAATTACAAAAGTATTACATATTTGTAATATGTAATGTAATTATATATTTGTACATAAAAAGTACAAAAGTGATAGATATTTATTGAATAAAACCCAGAGAATAAAGATAAGCAAAGAGAAAAAAGAAGAAAAATCATTACTTTCAGCTCCAATAAGCAATAAATATTTTAGTAAATGTTTTCATGATCCTTTATTAATCATTAACTTATATGTGATTGACTTGGTACACTTTTAATACACACTTTATGTGCCAGGCACCATGCTAGGTAGGAGTTTGCAAAGAAATACAAGATACACAGGCTATAAGAGATCTATAATACCTCTCTTTCTCTGTATCTTTCGTATAATATGTATATATAACTATATATATATTACTATATAAATACATATACACATATGCACACTCATATATATGTTTTACAGAAAGGGTATTATATTAAACATATTATTTTGTATCCTGCTCTTTTTCCCTCAATAATATATTAAAAATACTTTCCATGCCATTAATATTTTTTGAAGCCATTATTTTTAGTTCACAATATTTTATTTTCTATTAATAGTTTTATTTTTAAAAAATATTTTATGTATTTATTCATGAGAGACATAAAGAGAGAGAGAGGGACAGAGACATAGGCAGAGGGAGAAGCAGGCTTCATGCAGGAAGCCCCACGTGGGTCTCGATTCCAGGTCCCCAGGATCAGGCCCTGGGCTGAAGGCGGTGCTAAACTGCTGAGCCACCCGGGCTGCCCTCTATTAATAGTTTAAATCTAATTTTCCTGTTCTTAAAAATGTAACTTGTATGTACTTTGTTACTACAAAAAATGTTTCAATGAGCAACCTTGTAGCCAAATCTTTGCTCACAACCATGATTATATTCCCAGTCTAAATTCCCAAAGGTAGGGTTGATGGATTAAATGAATTGCAAAATTTGATGACTTTGATTGCTATGGTTAAATTTCCTCCATTCGGATTACATGAATTTTGGTCTCTTTACACTCATTTCTTTGAACCCCCCCCCCCCAATACTGAGCTTTTTCACTTAAATAAAGTTTTCAACTCCATGCCTCTATGTTGTTTTAATTTATATGATTTATGCTCACTGGATTATTAATGAGGTAGAATATATTCTCTTGTGTTATTAAACATTGTTCTTATTTTTTAATTGCTTACTGTTTTCCTCTGTCCAGTGTTCTATTGGGCATTAGTTTTTTTTTTACTTATATGTAGGGATTCTTTAAATTTATTAATCCCTGTTATATGTTTCTAATCTGTCATTT